>NC_092464.1:1925781-2225781 GCF_047495875.1 Pithys albifrons albifrons | reverse complement strand
CCCACTGTCCCAGGGTGCTCCAGCCTGGCCTTGGACACTCCCAGGGCTGGGGCAGCCACAGCTGCTCTGGGAAATCCATTGCAGTTCCTCCTCACCCTCCCAGCCAGGAATTCCTTCCCAGTATCCCACCCATCCCTGCCCTCTGACAGTGGGAAGCCATTCCCTGTGTCCTGTCCCTCCCTCCCTTGTCCCCAGTCCCTCTCCAGCTCTTGGAATCCCCTTTAGATCCTGGAAAGGGGATCCTGATTCCTGCCCTTGATGAGTCTGGGGGTTCTCAGGAGATCAGCTCCACCTTTTTAAGGCTCTGGGATGATCTGGGGCAGGAAGGGAAGGCCTCAGGAGTGAAATTATCCCAACAAATCCCCTGGAGTGGCTGAGCTCCTGCAGGAGCCCCTGGAGCAGCAGAGTCTTCCTGTTAACACCTCGGAGAGAAACCTGAGCAGGGTCTTTGAAGCATCTGCCAATCTGTTAGGCTGGCACAGTGCCCATGCCCAGCTGCTGTGCCAGCACCAGCAGGGCCCTGAATCCAAGGAAAGAGATGTGGAATGGGAGACCCTCTTGATGAGGCCACACCTTGAGTGTTGTGTTCAGTTCTGGGCCCCTCAGTTGAGGAAAGAGACTGAGGAGCTGGAGCGGGGCCAGAGACAGAGAATCCACCTCCAGGGACAGAGAATCCACCATGTCTTGATCCAACCTCACTGGGGAATCCACCCCCTCTCTGGGCAGCCCATTCCAATCCCTGAGCACTCTCTCTGCAAAGAATTTCCTTCTGATCTCCAACTTCAATTTCCCCTGGCAGAGCTTGAGCCCATCGTGCCCCCTTGTCCTATTGCTGAGTGCCTGGGAGAAGAGACCAACCCCCACCTGGCCAGAACTTCCCTTCAGGCAGTTCCAGACAGTGCTGAGGTCACCTCTGAGCCTCCTCTTCTCCAGGCTGAACACCCCCAGCTCCCTCAGCCTCTCCCCACAGCACTTGTGCTCCAGTCCCTTCTCCAGCCTCGTTGCTCTTCTCAGTTGGGTTGGAAGAGACCTCTGAGATCATCAACCCTTGATCCAATCCCACTGTGATCACCAGCCCAGGGCACTCTGTGCCCTGGGCTGGTGATCACAGTGGGGTTGGATCAAGACATGGTGGATTCTCTGTCCCTGGAGGTGGATTCTCTGTCTCTGGCCCCACTCCAGCCCCTCAAGATCTTTCCTCAACTGAGGGGCCCAGAACTGAACACAACACTCAAGGTGTGGCCTCCCCAAGGCAGAGTCCAGGGGAAGGGTCACTGCCCTGGGCCTGCTGGCCACGCTAGTTTGGATCCAGGCCAGGATCCCCTTGGCCTTCTTGGCCACCTGGGCACACTGGTGGCTCCTGTTGAGCTTCCTGTCCCTCAGTCCCCCCAGGTCCCTCTGCCTGGCTGCTCTCCAGCCACTCTGTGCCCAGCCTGGAGCGCTGCAGGGGGTTGGGGTGGCCAAAGGGCAGGACCTGCACTTGGCCTTGTTGAACTCCATCCCATTGCAATCAGCCCATCTCTCCAGTCCATCCAGATCCCTCTGCAGAGCCCTCCTGCCTTCCAGCAGCTCGACACTCCCTCCCAACTTGGTGTCAGCAGCAAATTTGCTGCTGAGGGACTCAATCCCCTCATCTAAATCATCAATCAAGATGTTAAACAATGTGGCTTCACTGGGGCTTCATTGGGGTTTCATTGGGGTTTCATTGGGGCTTCACTGGGGCTTCACTGGGGCTTCATTGGGGTTTCATTGGGGCTTTATTGGGGTTTCATTGGGGCTTCACTGGGGCTTCATTGGGGCTTTATTGGGGTTTCATTGGGGCTTCACTGGGGCTTCATTGGGGTTTCATTGTGGCTTCATTGGGCCTTCACTGGGGCTTCATTGTGGCTTCACTGGGGCTTCATTGGGGCTTCATTGGGGCTTCACTGGGACTTCATTGGGGTTTCATTGGGGCTTCATTGGGGTTTCATTGTGGCTTCATTGGGGCTTCACTGGGGCTTCATTGTGGCTTCATTGGGGTTTCATTGGGGTTTCACTGGGGCTTCATTGGGGCTTCATTGTGGCTTCACTGGGGTTTCATTGTGGCTTCATTGTGGCTTCATTGTGGCTTCACTGGGGTTTCATTGTGGCTTCATTGTGGCTTCATTGTGGCTTCACTGGGGCTTCACTGGGGCTTCATTTCCTTCCAGAGTCAGATTTTTCCAAGCCCAGGTTGGAGCTTTGCAGGAGTGGGAAGGATTTTCACGGGGGGAGTGGATTTGAGGGGAAGGAAAATGGGAATGTGGAGCATTTTCTGGGCATTTCCATCCCCAGCTGGCACCAAGGCAGTGCCATCCCACAGCCTGGGCACAACTCCAAATCCCCCAGGTGAGTTGGGTGTCACCTGAGGCTGCAGCTCTTTGATATTCCCTGGTTTTATCCATCGTGCTTTCCTTTGGAAGCCTCGGGCATCCCATCCCAAATCCTTGGGAAACACTGACCTCTTCTGGGAAGCCCAAATGCAGCTGCTGAGGGAGCCTGAAAGCTGCCACTGTGCCCTGGAATTTGCCCTGGGCATTCTGGGCAGCAAAGCCTTGGCATTGCCTGGTAAATATTTCCAGTGAATTCCCTAGGGATGCTTTTCCCTGTTGGATTGCACCAATTTTATATTCATTTTATATTCTCCCTCACATCCCTCAGACTTATTTTGGGGGTCACTGAGGTCTCCTCAGCTCTGTGGAATCCTCCAGGTCCTCCTTTCTGCCTCTTCCCTCATGTTCCAACCCTTTTCCTGGTTATAATCCCATAGGATTTTCTCCTGCTCCCAAGATGTCCCAGGCACCAGGATGGCCTGACCTGGGCTATGTCTGGAGGATCCTGTGGGGTTTGTGAGAACATCTTCAGGTCCATGGACACACCAAGAACTGGGAATTGTCCTCACCAGCCCCTTTTGGGACCCCCATCCCAGGCCAGGCCCAGCTGGAGCAGGAATCTGGGCTTCTCTCCAGCTCCTGGGACATCAGGTGGAGGGTGGGCAGGTGGCAGGAGGATCCTTGTAGATCCTCCTCCTTTAGAGGCCTGATCCAAAAAAACTGACAATAATTTAGGTTGGAAAAACCCCTTAAAACCATCAAGTCCAACCATCAACCAAAAACCCCACCAATGTTTGAAGGATGTCTGAGAATCAAAGTGTCCCCTGGACCTGCAGAACCACCTGATTGTTGCATTCCAGCAGCAAATTCCAGGCCCTGTGTGGATTCTCAGGCCTGACTTGGGTGACTCTTCATCAGGTCTAAGAGCCTGGATTTGATGGGTCTCCTCCATTTCATTGTCCCTTTTGGACACCAACTGGTCCTGGGGTGACTCCCTCATGCCCTGTGTGGATTCTCATGCCTGACTTGGGTGACTCTTCACCAGGTCTAAGAGCCTGGATTTGATGGGTCTCCTCCATTTCATTGTCCCTTTTGGACACCAACTGGTCCTGGGGTGACTCCCTCGTGCCATGAGGTGCCAGCCCTGCCAGAGGAGGAGAAGACCTTGTGACCTTCTAAGGCTCCTGCCAGGGCTGTCAGAGGCAGAGAATTAAACTTGGGGTTAATAAAACCTTTGAATCCCTCCCAGGTCACTGTTGGAGTGGCTGTTTCAGTCCAGCCCTTGAACCTCCTTCCATTCCCATGTTGGAGCTCTCCATGTTCTACCTCCACCACCACCACCATTTCCATCACCAGGTTTGGATTTCCAGGTGCTTTTATGGATGCTGATGTGTCACCAAGGGGGGTCTCTGCCGTGGATCAGGGGTCTGGTGGTGGGAATGTGGCATGGACAGCCCTTCCCAAGGGAGTTCACTCCTCACAGAATCCCAGAATCCCAGGATGGTGGAGTTGGAAGGACCTTAAAGATCATCTTGTTCCAACCCCTTTCCATCAGCCCAGGCTGCTCCAACCTGGCCTTGGGCATTCCCAGGGATGCAGGGACAGCCACAGCTGCTCTGCCCAACCTGTGCCAGGCCCTGCCCACCCTCCCAGGGAGGAATTTCCTCCTAAAATCTCAATTTAACATCCACTCTTTAAGTTTAAACCCTTTCCCCTTGTCACCTTCTGCCCATGGGAAACCCAAGGATGGAATGAGCTCCACATGCATTGGGTCCACCTGGAGGTTTGTGATGATCCAGGTGTGAAATCCAAGGTTGGAATGACATGCAAAGAGTTCCCTGCCAGGTTTGGGGTGATCCAGGGGGGAAATCCAAGAATGGAAAAACCTCCACATGCATTGAGTCCACCTGGAGGTTTGTGATGATCCAGGTGTGAAATCCAAGGTTGGAATGACATCCAGAGAGTCTCCTGCCAAGGCTGGGATGATCCAGGGGGGAAATCCAAGGCTGGAACAACCTCCACATGCACTGAGTCCACTTAGAGGTTTGTGGTGATCCAGGTGTGAAATCCAAGGTTGGAATCACATGCAAAAGGTCCCCTTCCTGGTCTGGGGTGATCCAGGTGGGAAACCCAAGGATGGAGTGACCTCTACCTGCATTGAGTCCACTTGGAGGTTTCTGATGATCCAGGTGTGAAACTCAAAGCTGGAATGACATGCAAAGGGTCCCCTACCAGGTCTGGGATGATCCAGGGGGGAAACCCAAGGCTGGAATTACCTCCATGGGCAAAGAGAACCAACCCCTGCCAGGTCTGGGGTGATCCAGGTGGGAAACCCAAGGATGGAACGAGCTCTACCTGCATTGAGTCCACTTGGAGGTTTGTGATGATCCAGGTGTGAAATCCAAGGTTGGAATGACATGCCAAGAGTCCTCTGCCAGGTCTGGAGTGATCCAGGTGGGAAATCCAAGGATGGAGTGACCTCTACATGCATTGAGTCCACTTGGAGGTTTCTGTTAATCCAGGTGTGAAACTCAAAGCTGGAATGACATGCCAAGGATCCCCTTCCTGGTCTGGGGTGATCCAGGTGGGAAACCCAAGACTGGAATGACCTCTACCTGCATTGAGTCCACTTAGAGGTTTGTGGTGATCCAGGTGTGAACTCAAAGCTGGAATGACATGCCAAGAGTCCCCTTCCTGGTCTGGGGTGATCCAGGTGGGAAACCCAAGGATGGAACAACCTCCACATGCATTGAGTCCACTTAGAGGCTTGTGATGATCCAGGTGTGAAACTCCAGGCTGGAATGACATGCCAAGAGTCCCCTTCCTGGTCTGGGGTGATCCAGGTGGGAAATTCAGGGTTGGAATGACATCCAGAGAGTCCCCTGCCAGGTCTGGGGTGATCCAGGTGGGAAATCCAAGGATGGAATGAGCTCTACCTGCATTGAGTCCACTTGGAGGTTTGTGATGATCCAGGTGTGAAACTCCAGGCTGGAATGACATGCCAAGAGTTCCCTGCCAAGGCTGGGATGATCCAGATAGGAAACCCAAGAATGGAATTACCTCAATGGGCAAAGAGTTCCCTTCCTGGTCTGGGGTGATCCCAGTGGGAAACCCAAGGATGGAACAACCTCCACATGCATTGAGTCCACTTGGAGGTTTGTGATGATCCAGGTGTGAAATCCAAGGTTGGAATGACATGCCAAGAGTCCTCTGCCAGGTCTGACGTGATCCAGGTGGGAAATCCAAGGATGGAGTGACCTCTACATGCATTGAGTCCACTTGGAGGTTTGTGATGATCCAGGTGTGAAACTCAAAGCTGGAATGACATGCCAAGGATCCCCTTCCTGGTCTGGGGTGATCCAGGTGGGAAACCCAAGACTGGAATGACCTCTACATGCATTGAGTCCACTTAGAGGTTTGTGGTGATCCAGGTGTGAACTCAAAGCTGGAATGACATGCCAAGAGTCCCCTTCCTGGTCTGGGGTGATCCAGGTGGGAAACCCAAGGATGGAACAACCTCCACATGCATTGAGTCCACCTGGAGGTTTGTGGTGATCCAGGTGTGAAATCCAAGGTTGGAATGACATGCCAAGAGTCCCCTTCCTGGTCTGGGGTGATCCAGGTGGGAAACCCAAGGATGGAACAACCTCCACATGCATTGAGTCCACCTGGAGGTTTGTGGTGATCCAGGTGTGAAATCCAAGGTTGGAATGACATGCAAAAGGTCCCCTTCCTGGTCTGGGGTGATCCTGGTGGGAAACCCAAGGATGGAGTGACCTCTACCTGCATTGAGTCCACTTGGAGGTTTCTGATGATCCAGGTGTGAAACTCAAAGCTGGAATGACATGCAAAGGGTCCCCTACCAGGTCTGGGATGATCCAGGGGGGAAACCCAAGGCTGGAATTACCTCCATGGGCAAAGAGAACCAACCCCTGCCAGGTCTGGGGTGATCCAGGTGGGAAACCCAAGGATGGAACGAGCTCTACCTGCATTGAGTCCACTTGGAGGTTTGTGATGATCCAGGTGTGAAATCCAAGGTTGGAATGACATGCCAAGAGTCCTCTGCCAGGTCTGGAGTGATCCAGGTGGGAAATCCAAGGATGGAGTGACCTCTACATGCATTGAGTCCACTTGGAGGTTTCTGTTAATCCAGGTGTGAAACTCAAAGCTGGAATGACATGCCAAGGATCCCCTTCCTGGTCTGGGGTGATCCAGGTGGGAAACCCAAGACTGGAATGACCTCTACCTGCATTGAGTCCACTTAGAGGTTTGTGGTGATCCAGGTGTGAACTCAAAGCTGGAATGACATGCCAAGAGTCCCCTTCCTGGTCTGGGGTGATCCAGGTGGGAAACCCAAGGATGGAACAACCTCCACATGCATTGAGTCCACTTAGAGGCTTGTGATGATCCAGGTGTGAAACTCCAGGCTGGAATGACATGCCAAGAGTCCCCTTCCTGGTCTGGGGTGATCCAGGTGGGAAATTCAGGGTTGGAATGACATCCAGAGAGTCCCCTGCCAGGTCTGGGGTGATCCAGGTGGGAAATCCAAGGATGGAATGAGCTCTACCTGCATTGAGTCCACTTGGAGGTTTGTGATGATCCAGGTGTGAAACTCCAGGCTGGAATGACATGCCAAGAGTTCCCTGCCAAGGCTGGGATGATCCAGATAGGAAACCCAAGAATGGAATTACCTCAATGGGCAAAGAGTTCCCTTCCTGGTCTGGGGTGATCCCAGTGGGAAACCCAAGGATGGAACAACCTCCACATGCATTGAGTCCACTTGGAGGTTTGTGATGATCCAGGTGTGAAATCCAAGGTTGGAATGACATGCCAAGAGTCCTCTGCCAGGTCTGACGTGATCCAGGTGGGAAATCCAAGGATGGAGTGACCTCTACATGCATTGAGTCCACTTGGAGGTTTGTGATGATCCAGGTGTGAAACTCAAAGCTGGAATGACATGCCAAGGATCCCCTTCCTGGTCTGGGGTGATCCAGGTGGGAAACCCAAGACTGGAATGACCTCTACATGCATTGAGTCCACTTAGAGGTTTGTGGTGATCCAGGTGTGAACTCAAAGCTGGAATGACATGCCAAGAGTCCCCTTCCTGGTCTGGGGTGATCCAGGTGGGAAACCCAAGGATGGAACAACCTCCACATGCATTGAGTCCACCTGGAGGTTTGTGGTGATCCAGGTGTGAAATCCAAGGTTGGAATGACATGCCAAGAGTCCCCTTCCTGGTCTGGGGTGATCCAGGTGGGAAACCCAAGGATGGAACAACCTCCACATGCATTGAGTCCACCTGGAGGTTTGTGGTGATCCAGGTGTGAAATCCAAGGTTGGAATGACATGCAAAAGGTCCCCTTCCTGGTCTGGGGTGATCCTGGTGGGAAACCCAAGGATGGAGTGACCTCTACCTGCATTGAGTCCACCTGGAGGTTTGTGGTGATCCAGGTGTGAAATCCAAGGTTGGAATGACATGCCAAGAGTCCCCTTCCTGGTCTGGGATGACCCCAGTGGGAAACCCAAGGATGGAACAACCTCCACATGCACTGAGTCCACTTGGAGGTTTGTGATGAGGCCTCCAGCCTTCCATGTTTTATTTGGAAAACAGAACCACTCGTGGCCAACACATTTCACTGTTCTGTTGTTCCTCTCAGCTTCCAAACCAGGTGTAATCCAGCCCAATAAAAAGGCAAATTTAGCAACTCCCCTTTGGAATGTCTTCCTTCCCTTTGCTTTTAATTGATCATTTCTCAGAGGTCCAACCTTTAATGCAGTGGCCAAACATCAGGGCTAATTAGATTAAGTGGTGGGGGGAGTTGTTAATTCTTTCTCTTTTTTTTTTTTTTAATGGCAGCAACAAAACAAAACTCACTTTATATTTCCAGACAAACCTCTGTGTGTTTTTCTATTTCCCCAAGACTTGGCAGTGCTGTCCCTTTTTTTTTTTTTCCTCTTCTCCAAGCCCTGACCCTGGGGCTGAGAGAACCTTTTCTGCTGGTTCCTGTTCCCCTTCCAACAAGGAATAAACATGATTTTAACAGGCTCTTGTAATCCTTTAACGGGGTTTGGTGCAAATCAGCCCCAGCACTGCCAGACACCAACAAGCTGCTTAGTTTTAGTGCCAACCCCCTTGGCACTGGGCAAGGTGGGAATTGGGTCCCTTTTCCTGCTGCTTTGGGCTTGGGAAGGAACCTCCCTGAGCCCCAAAGGGAGTCAGAGCTCACACAACAACCCCAAATGTGGTCCCTGCTCTCAAAGAGTGACCAGGACAACACCTGGGGCCTCTCCCTGTTTGAGGAGCTCCCTCCAGGATGGGCTCTTTCTTTCTTTTCTTTTCTTTCTTTTCTTTTCTTTCTTTCTTTCTTTCTTTCTTTCTTTCTTTCTTTCTTTCTTTCTTTCTTTCTTTCTTTCTTTCTTTCTTTCTTTCTTTCTTTCTTTCTTTCTTTCTTTCTTTCCTTTCTTTTCTTTTTTCTTTTCTTTTTTCTTTTCTTTCTTTCTTTCTTCCTTCCTTCTTTCTTTTCTTTTTTCTTTCTTTTTCTTTTCTTTTTTGTTTCTTTTTCTTTTTTCTTTTCTTTTTCTTTCTTTTTTCTTTTTTGTTTCTTTTTCTTTTTTCTTTTCTTTCTTCTTTCTTTTTCTTTTCTTTTTCTTTCTTTTTTCTTTTTTGTTTCTTTTTCTTTTTTCTTTTTCTTTTCTTTCTTTCTTTCTTTCTTTCTTTCTTTCTTTCTTTCTTTCTTTCTTTCTTTCTTTCTTTCTTCTTTTTCTTTTCTTTTTCTTTTTTCTTTTTCTTTTCTTTTTTGTTTCTTTTTCTTTTTCTTTCTTTCTTCTTTTCTTTTTTCATTCTTTTTCTTTTTCTTTTCATTTTTCTCTCTTTTTCTTTTTCTTTTCCTTTTTGTTTCTTTTTCTTTTCTTTTTTGTTTCTTTTTCTTTTTTCTTTTCTTTCTTTCTTCTTTTTTTCTTTCTTTTTCTTTTCTTTTTTGTTTCTTTTTCTTCTTTCTTTCTTTCTTTCTTTCTTTCTTTCTTTCTTTCTTTCTTTCTTTCTTTCTTTCTTTCTTTCTTTCTTTCTTTCTTTCTTTCTTTCTTTCTTTCTTTCTTTCTTTCTTTCTTTCTTTCCTTTCTTCCTCCTTCCCTCTCTCCCCCCTCCTTTCTTTTCCTTCCTCCCTTCCTTCCTTCCTTCTTTTCCTTTCTTCCTTTCTTTTCTCTCTGTTTCTCTCTACAATAATTTATCCCAATTTATTTCCCCGGATAAATTCAACTCCATTTCCCCCCTGTGATTTCCACACCTTTAAAAACAGACCCAAAGCCCCACAAGTGGCCAAATCCAAGGAGAGAGGAGCTGAAAAACCACCCTGGTGTTTCTGCGCGGGTGTTTATGGGCTCCGGTTCCCTCTGCCTTTTGTTTTTACGGCCGGTGAAAAGCCAATTTCCGCAGCTTTGCACCTTTTCTGCCCTTGGAATCCTTTCCCAAATAAATGGCACTCCGGGATACAACCCGAGGGCATTGGCTGCGGATGAGCCCGAAGCACAAACCCCACCGGGAATGAGCTTTTCCTCCCCCTGGGAATGAGCTTTTCCTCCCCCTGGGAATGAGCTTTTCCTCCCCCCGGGAATTGTCCTTGGCGTTGTCAAACCACAGGCAGGGCAGCCCTGGGGGCACAGGGCATGGTTGGCAGAGGTGGCACCGCAGGGTTGGCACTCTCAGGGTTCCAACACCCCTGGCTCCCTCCCTTGACCTTCTTCCAATCCTCTTTTCCAAGCCTGACTCACCCCGAGGGCTTTTTCCCACCTGGGAGGGGTGAGGAGGCTTTGGAGAGGATGGGTGGGATTAGGGAAGGAGGAATTTGGGGCTCTCCAGGCTCAGCCCTGGGCAAGGACAGGGCATTCCAGAGGGCAGGGACTGAGCTGGAGGGACCCAGGAGGAGTTTGGGAGCTTCATTTGGGGCTTTGTCCACCTGGGACAGGGAATGGGCCAGGAATGAACCCCCAAACCAGCAGGACATGGGAAATTTGGGCTTCTCTGGAGTGATTTCTACCCCTGGGTCCACAAACTGACCCATCTGCAGCCACCAAGGAGACCTTGGGGGATGCTGGGGGGGGGATTCCAGGGGAGATCCCATAAACTGACCCATCTACAGCCACCAAGGAGACCCTGGGGGGATGCCAGAGGGGGATCCAGCTCCATTTACAGCCACCAAGGAGACCATGGGGGATGCCAGGGGGGATCCAGTTCATCCCACAAACTGACCCATCTACAGCCACCAAGGAGACCCTGGGGGGATGCCAGGGGGGATCCCACAAACTGACCCATCTACAGCCACCAAGGAGACCCTGGGGGATGCCAGGGGGGGATGCCAGGGGGGGATGCCACAAACTGACCCATCTACAGTCACCAAGGAGACCCTGGGGGGGATTCAGCTCATCCCACAAACTGACCCATCTACAGCCACCAAGGAGACCCCGGGGGATGCCAGGGGGGGATCCCACAAACTGACCCATCTACAGCCACTAAGGAGACCCCAGGGGATGCCAGGGGGGGATCCCACAAACTGACCCATCTACAGCCACCAAGGAGACCCTGGGGGATGCCAGAGGGGGACCCAGCTCATCCCAGAGGATGTTCCAGAGGTGTCCAGCTGGATTGTCCCTTGGAAGAATCAGGATCCCTGTGCTGCAGGGAAGGTCTGGGCCATCAGTGAGGCTCTTTGAAGCCACTCCCTGTGTCCTGTCCCTCCAGGTCTTTGTCAATGGTCTCTCTCCATCTTTCCTGGAGCTTCTTCAGGTCCTGGAAGGCCATAGTTAGTCCCCTCTCCCAGTTTCCCTTCTCCAGCTGAACAATCCCAATTTTCTCAGCCTTTCCTCCCATCCTCTGCCCATCCTGGTGCCTCCTCTGGGCTCTCTCCAGCAGCTCCATGTGCTTCCTGGAGACCCCAGGGGTGGAGCAGCTCCTCAGGGGGGTCTCACCTGAGCAGAGTCACCTCCTTGGCCACAATTCTGTTGGATCCTCATTTCTCTGACACAACAGTGCCAAGATTTCCTTCAAACCTCCCAAGCTGCTGTTTAATCACAACTTGGATGGTTTAGGACCTTGTAAACTTCAGGTGTTTGTCCATGGAGAGCAACACAGACCTTGGGTTAGTGCTGCTTACCTGGAAGAACCTGAGCAAGGATGGCTTTGAATTCTAAGTTTTCCTGCATGGAATAGGATGAGTCCATGACCTCCAAGATGATGTTTGAGGTTAACATTGGAAAGGAATTCCTGGCTGGGAGGGACTGGGATGGATTTCCCAGAGCAGCTGTGGCTGCCCCAGCCCTGGGAGTGTCCAAGGCCAGGCTGGAGCACCCTGGGACAGTGGGAGGTGTCCCTGGAACTGGATGACCTTTAAGGTCCCTTCCAACCCAAACCATTCAAGGATTCAGGATTAGATAAAAAGGGATTTAATTCAGACCAAAGGGTTCCATTGATGGCTTTTGACCTGAGTCATCAATTCAAGAAGCCAAACCTTTGTTTTGGTGGGTTTGGGAGTTTTTGTGACAGAACAACAGGGGATGGAGGAGAAGGAGGAAACAGGCAGGGGAAGGAAGGTTTGGGTGGGATATTGGGAAGGAATTCTTGTCTGGGAGGCTGGGCAGGCCCTGGCACAGTTTGGGCAGAGCAGCTGTGGCTGCTCCAGCCCTGGGAGTGTCCAAGGCCAGGTTGGAGCACCCTGGGACAGTGGGAGGTGTCCCTGGGACAGTGGGAGGTGTCCCTGCCCATGGCAGGGGTGGAATTGCTGATTCTTAAGGTCCCTTCCAACCAAGACCAGGTTGGATGGGGCTTGGAGGAACCTGGGACAGTGGGAGGTGCCCCTGGGACAGTGGGAGGGGTCCCTGGGACAGTGGGAGGTGCCCCTGGGACAGTGGGAGGGGTCCCTGGGACAGTGGGAGGGGTCCCTGGGACAGTGGGAGGTGCCCCTGGGACAGTGGGAGGGGTCCCTGGGACAGCGGGAGGGGTCCCTGGGACAGTGGGAGGTGCCCCTGGGACAGTGGGAGGGGTCCCTGGGACAGTGGGAGGTGCCCCTGGGACAGTGGGAGGGGTCCCTGGGACAGTGGGAGGTGCCCCTGGGACAGCGGGAGGGGTCCCTGGGACGGTGGGAGGGGTCCCTGGGACAGTGGGAGGGGTCCCTGCCCATGGCAGGGGGTGGGATGGGATGGGATGACCTTTAAAGCCCCTTCCAAGCCAAACCATCCTGTGATCCCATGATTTTAATTCCGGGTCCCATCTGAGTGTCAGGAGAGAACAAAATGAAAGGATAGGGACAGATGTGTGTTAATTAACTCTGAATTAACGAGCAATCAGTGCCCCACCAAGTTGCCCATCCCCTCCCTGGGACATTCTGCCCAATTCCCAGGGGACACCACCCCGAAATCTCTGCTGGAGCCACTCAGGGCCCCACAGGGGATTTTTTTGGGCTGGTGCAAACACTGAGCTCCAACCAATGTGGTTTTATAATTTCAGAATTAGAATCTCTTCAATTAAAGTTTTTCCCCATAAAAATAAAGTCTCTCTTTCCATGTTGGAGCAAAACTGAGGCAGGAGGGAATTTGGGGGGATCTGAATATTTTTGGGAATATCAGGGATGGATTTTTACATAACAAGTTTTAATCAGTATTAAATCTTTAAACTACCAGAGGCCATGACATATCCAAGGAATTCTTAATCCCTTCTCCAAGAGCTGCAGCAGCTCCAAAGCCACAATTCCCAGGACCTTTCACTTCCATGAAAATTCCTTGGATTACAAACCCCCCCACATGATCCAGGACAAGCCAGTCCTATTTTGCAGGAGCTGAAAAGCTTTTCCAAGGAAAATCTGGTTTTTTTGGACTTAGAATCTCTTACCAGTTTTTATTTCCCATAAAGTCTCTCTTTCCATGTTGGAGCAAAACTGAATCAGGAGGGAATTTGGGACCCTCTGAATATTTTTGGGAATATCAGGGATGGATCTTTCCATAATAAGACAAGTTTTAATGAGAGTCAAATATTTAAGTACCAAGAGGCCATGACATATCCAAGGAATTCTTAATCCCTTTTCCAAGAGCTGCAGCAGCTCCAAAGCCACAATTCCCAGGACCCTTCACTTCCATGAAAATTCCTTGGATTACAAACCCCCCACATGATCCAGGACAAGCCAGTCCTATTTTTCAGGAGCTTTTCCAAGGAAAATCTGTTTATTTTTAGACTTAGAATCTCTTACCTGTTTTTTTTATTTCCCATAAAAACAAAGTCTCTCCATGTTGGAGCAAAACTGAATCAGGAGGGAATTTGGGAGGCTCTGAATAATTTGGGAATATCAGGGATGGATTTTTACACAAATCAGTTTCCATATTCCAAGAGATTTATTAGGCAGTGGATGACAAAATCCATGTGGAAATGCAGGAAAGGAATCCCTGTGGAAAGCTGGTGTGGGTTTCCCAGGGGAAACAAGAGGGATTTGGGGCTGGGGAAAACCAGGAGAGCCCCAGCAAAGAATTATTTCCATACAACAATCACCACAATTCAGCATCAAAGTTCATGCCAGGAACAACTTGGGAATGGGAAATTCCTGAAGGGACACAAAGCAAGGCAGAGGAAAAGCTGGAAAACACAACACACTCCCCAGCAGTTCTTGTGTTTCCTTCCCTCTGAAACTGAGGCTGAACTGCCCCTGGAAGAGGAAAAGTGGCACAACCAGTTTGAAGCTTCCCCAGCTGGGAATGTTGGACTGGAATTGGGGTAATTAAAACAACACCAGAATAAATTAATTAAAAAAAAAAGACACTTAAATCCTCTATTCCCATTGGAAAAAGCTGGAAAACACAACACACTCCCCACCAGTTCTTGTGTTTCCCTCTGAAATTGAGGCTGAACTGCCCCTGGAAAAGTGGCACAACCAGTTTGAAGCTTCCCCAGCTGGGAATGTTGGACTGGAATTGGGGCAATTAAAACAACACCAGAATAAATTAATTAAAAAAAGAAGACACTTAAAAAAAAATCCTCTATTCCCATTGGAAAAAGCTGGAAAACACAACACACTCCCCACCAGTTCTTGTGTTTCCCTCTGAAATTGAGGCTGAACTGCCCCTGGAAGAGGAAAAGTGGCACAACCAGTTTGAAGCTTCCCAAGCTGGGAATGTTGGACTGGAATTGGGGTAATTAAAACAACACCAGAAGAAATTAATTAAAAAAAAAAGACACTGAAAAAAAATCCTCTATTCCCATTGGAAAAAGCTGGAAAACACAACACACTCCCCACCAGTTCTTGTGTTTCCTTCCCTCTGAAATTGAGGCCGAACTGCCCCTGGAAGAGGAAAAGTGGCACAGCCAGTTTGAAGCTTCCCCAGCTGGGAATGTTGGGCTGGAATTGGGGTAATTAAAACAACACCAGAAGAAATTAATTAAAAAAAAAACCACTTTAAAAAAAATCCTCTATTCCCACTGGAAAAAGCTGGAAAACACAACACAGTCCCCCACCAGTTCTTGTCTTTCCTTCCCTCTGAAATTGAGGCTGAACTGCCCCTGGAAAAGTGGCACAACCAGTTTGAAGCTTCTCCAGCTGGGAATGTTGGACTGGAATTGGGGCAATTAAAACAACACCAGAAGAAATTAATTAAAAAAAGAAAGACACTTAAAAAAAAATCCTCTAATCCCATTGGAAAAAGCTGGAAAACACAACACACTCCCCAGCAGTTCTTGTGTTTCCTTCCCTCTGGAATTGAGGCTGAACTGCCCCTGGAAAAGTGGCACAACCAGTTTGAAGCTTCCCCAGCTGGGAATGTTGGACTGGAATTGGGGTAATTAAAACAACACCAGAATAAATTAATTAAAAAAAAAAAGACACTTAAAAAAAAATCCTCTATTCCCATTGGAAAATCCCAAAGGCCCCAATGGACAGAATTCCCTTTTATTTTAGAAATAAAGGTGTGAACGAGAAGAAATCGTGAAATGTTTCATCACCACTTAAGTGCAAATGGAGAATTAATTAATTAATTAACTAATTAAAGCGACACCAAGGCTGGACCAGGACACTGAACATGCACAGCCCTGGCCACAAGGGCTTCATTACTCCAGGCAATTAATTACGGGGTGCATTAGAAGCAGAATTAATAAATTAATTCCTGGGTGCATCAGGAGGATTAAATCATTAATTCATTAATCAATTAATCCCTGGGTGCATTAAAAGGATTAATTAAGTGATTAACCAATTAATTCCTGGGTGCATTAGAAGGATTAATTAATTGATTAACCAAATAATTCCTGGGTGCATTAGAAGGATTAAATAATTAATTGATTAATCAATTAATTCTTGGGTGCATTAGAAGGATTAATTAATTGATTAATCAATTAATTCCTGGGTGCATTAGAAGGATTAAATAATTAATTGATTAATCAATTAATTCTTGGGTGCATTAGAAGGATTAATTAATTGATTAATCAATTAATTCCTGGGTGCATTAGAAGGATTAATTAATTGATTAACCAATTAATTCCTGGGTGCATTAGAAGGATTAATTAATTGATTAACCAATTAATTCCTGGGTGCATTAGAAGGATTAATTAATTGATTAACCAATTAATTCCTGGGTGCATTAGAAGGATTAAATAATTAATTGATTAACCAATTAATTCTTGGGTGCATTAGAAGGATTAATTAATTGATTAACCAATTAATTCCTGGGTGCATTAGAAGGATTAATTAATTGATTAACCAATTAATTCCTGGGTGCATTAGAAGGATTAATTAATTGATTAACCAATTAATTCTTGGGTGCATTAGAAGGATTAATTAATTGATTAACCAATTAATTCCTGGGTGCATTAGAAGGATTAAATAATTAATTGATTAACCAATTAATTCTTGGGTGCATTAGAAGGATTAATTAATTGATTAACCAATTAATTCCTGGGTGCATTAGAAGGATTAATTAATTGATTAACCAATTAATTCCTGGGTGCATTAGAAGGATTAAATAATTAATTGATTAATCAATTAATTCTTGGGTGCATTAGAAGGATTAATTAATTGATTAATCAATTAATTCTTGGGTGCATTAGAAGGATTAATTAATTGATTAATCAATTAATTCCTGGGTGCATTAGAAGGATTAATTAATTGATTAATCAATTAATTCCTGGGTGCATTAGAAGGATTAATTAATTGATTAATCAATTAATTCTTGGGTGCATTAGAAGGATTAATTAATTGATTAATCAATTAATTCCTGGGTGCATTAGAAGGATTAATTAATTGATTAATCAATTAATTCCTGGGTGCATTAGAAGGATTAATTAATTGATTAATCAATTAATTCTTGGGTGCATTAGAAGGATTAATTAATTGATTAACCAATTAATTCCTGGGTGCATTAAAAGCAGAATTAATAAATTAATCGCTGGGTGCATTAAAAGTAGGATTAATAAATTACTTCCTGGGTGCATTAGAAGGAGTAATTAATTAATTAATTAATCAATTTATTCCTGGGCACATTAGGAGGATTATTTAATTAATTAATTAATCAATTCCTGGGTGCATTAGAAGCAGATTAATCATTTAATTGCTTGGTGCATTAGAAGGATTAATTAATTAATTGATTAATCAATTAATTCCTGGGTGCATTAGATGCAGAATTAATAAATTAATTCCTGGGTGCATTAGAAGCAGGATGAATAAATTAATTACTGGGTGCATTAGAAGGATTAATTAATTAATTGATTAATCAATTAATTCCTGGGTGCATTAGATGCAGAATTAATAAATTAATTCCTGGGTGCATTACAAGCAGGATGAATAAATTAATTACTGGGTGCATTAAAAGTAGGATTAATCAATTAATTCCTGGGTGCATTAGAAGGATTAAGTAATTGATTAATTAATCAATTCATTCCTTAGTGCAATAGAAGCAGAATTAGTAAATTA
Organism: Pithys albifrons albifrons; assembly: GCF_047495875.1. Taxonomy (NCBI): domain Eukaryota; kingdom Metazoa; phylum Chordata; class Aves; order Passeriformes; family Thamnophilidae; genus Pithys; species Pithys albifrons. The sequence continues at coordinate 2,208,500 of NC_092464.1, read as the reverse complement.
ATTCCTGCCTGCATTAGAAGAAGGATTAATAAATTAATTCCTGGGTGCATTAGAAGGATTAATTAATTAATCGAATAATTCCTGGGTGCATTAGAAGCAGGATGAATAAATTAATTACTGGGTGCATTAAAAGAAGGATTAATAAATTAATTCCTGGGTGCAGTAGAAGGATTAATTAATTAACTGATTAATTAATAAATTAATTCCTGGGTGCATTAAAAGTAGGATTAATCAATTAATTCCTGGGTGCATTAGAAGGATTAATTAATCCATTGATTAATAACTCAATTAATTCCTGGGTGCATTAGAAGGACTAATTAATTAATTGATTAATCAATTAATTCCTGGGTGCAATAGAAGCAGAATTAATAAATTAATTCTTGGGTGCAATAAGAGCAGGATTAATAAATTAATCCCTGGCTGCATTAGAAGGATTGATTGATTAATTAATTAATTAATTAATCAATTAATTCCTGGGTGCATTACAAGTAGGATTAATCTATTAATTCCTGGGTGCATTAAGAGCAGGATTAATAAATTAATTCCTGAGTGCAATAAGAGCAGGATCAATCAATTAATTCCTGGGTGCATTAAGAGGAGGATTACTCAATTAATTCCTGGGTGCATTAGAAGGATTAATTAATTAATTGATTAATCAATTAATTGCTGGGTGCATCAAGAGCAGAATCCCAACTGTCTGCTCAGCAAACACGAGGGTTTTGTCCCCACCATTTCCCCACCTGGGCATTAATTGACCCAAACCTGTGACTTGCTTTGGACATTTGGGCTTTAATTCAGCCAGGAAGGAATTTAAAGCACCTCCAGAGGGAATTAATTGGGTGTTAATGAACTAAATTAGTGTCAAATGCAGCTCCTTCCACGGAGAAAAGCAGCAAAATGACAGAGCACATCCAAGCTGGGGCAGGTCTGTCCCACCCCTCCCTATTTTCCACCTTTTCTTTAGGGAAGGAGCCGCAACCAGCGCTGGAATTCCAAGCCATCCTGGAATTCCAAGCCGTCCTGGAATTCCAAGCCATCCTGGAAGTCCAAGCTATCCTGGAAGTCCAAGCTATCCTGGAAGTCCAAGCCATCCTGGAATTCCAAGTCATCCTGGAAGTCAAAGCCATCCTGGAATTCCCAGTCATTCTGGAATTCCAAGCCATCCTGGAATTCCAAGCCATCCTGGAAATCAAAACCATCCTGGAAGTCCAAGCCATCCTGGAAATGAAAGCCATCCTGGAATTCCAAGCTATCCTGGAAGTCAAAGCCATCCTGAAATTCCAAGCCATCCTGGAAGTCAAAGCCATCCTGGAATTCCAAGCTATCCTGGAAGTCCAAGCCATCCTGGAACATCTTGGAAACGCTTCCAGTCCCTCCGGACCTGCTGTGTGGCAGTGACATGTCCCAGCACCCTCAGTGGCCGTGGCAGGGCAGGGTGGGTGGCTCCACTCCCTTCCCGTGCCCTTCCCGTGCCCTTCCCGTGCCCTTCCCGTGCCCATTCCCGCCCCAGGGCTACGTGAGGCGCCGGATGCGCCGGTTGTGCCGGTCGATGGTGAGCGTGGCCCTGTCCACGGAGCTGCTGATGGACTCCAGGGCCTCGTCCTGTCGCTCCAGCTCAGCCTCCGTCTCCAGGGCAAGGCCCTTCAGCTTCTGCAGGATCTGCGGGAGAGAAGGGACAGAGGGATCACAGGGAGCTTTGGGAAAGGGCACGGAACGGTGGGAATGAGGCACTCCAGGGCTTTAAATGCCGTGGGTTGGGTTGGAGGGACTTTAAGGATCATCTCATTCCTCTCCCTGCCATGGGCAGGGACACCTTCCACTGTCCCAGGGTGCTCCAAGCTGGGACACTCCCAGAAGGGTCCCTCATTCCATGGAGGTGAGAGGAGGATACAGGAATCCATCAGGGATTCCTCCCTGCCCACCTCTCTGAGACATCTCATGTACCAGCAAATCCCTGCCTTGAAAACCAGGGGGAGTTTCCAACCAGCTCCTTCCTGCCGGGCTTTGCATGCCCTGGAGAACTCCCAGGAAAAGACACAACAGTTGGGAACAGGAAAGCTTTGGAAGCACCAACTCAGGAGCTCCAGGGCCCTGTTCTGGTCACCTGCCAAGGAGGCTCTGCTGGAAACCCAGGGGGTGATGGCCCAGGGGTTTCATTTGGGGCTTAATTAGGGGGTTAATTGGGTCATTCACACCCCACTTTGATCTGTTAATTCTCTTGGCTTAAGAGAATTAATTAAAGGCAATAAACTCTCCCCCCTTTGACCTTCAGCACCTCCAGCCCAAGTGTTGCTGCTCCATCCAAAGGCACCACAAATGGTTCAGATGCTTTTCCAACTCGGGAATGGGAAGTTTGGCCAAGGTTGGCCACTGATTTTCCAAAGCCAAAGGTGCTGTTCCCACTTCTCCAGCGGTGCCACCGCTCTGCCTCCTGTGCCAGGAGGGAATTTGGATGGAAACCCAAGACAGGACCCTGGGTCTGGTCCCCAAAGCCAAGCAGGAGGTGGGAGCCCCTCCAAGATAGGAAGGGGCGGGAAAAAGGGGGGAAGAAAAAAGGGGGGAAGAAACAAAGGGGGGGGATAAAAAAAAGGGGGGGGACCAAAAAAGGGGGGGGGGCAAAAAAGTTGGGAAAAAGAGGGGGGGAAAAAGAGGGGGGGAAAAAGAGGGGGGGAAAAAAGAGGGGGGAAAAAAGAGGGGGGAAAAAAGAGGGGGGAAAAAAGAGGGGGGAAAAAAGAGGGGGGAAAAAAGAGGGGGGAAAAAAGAGGGGGGAAAAAAGAGGGGGGAAAAAAGAGGGGGGAAAAAAGAGGGGGGAAAAAAGAGGGGGGAAAAAAGAGGGGGGAAAAAGAGGGGGGAAAAAGGGGGGGGAAAAAGGGGGGGGGAAAAGGGGGGGGGAAAGGGGGGGGGAAAGGGGGGGGAAGAGGGCGGGGGAAAGAGGGGGGAAAAAGGGGGGGAAAAGGGGGGGAAGGGGGGAAAAAAGGGGGGGAAAAAGGGGGGGAAAAAGGGGGGGAAAAAGGGGGGGAAGAAAGGGGGGGAAGAAAGGGGGGGAAGAAAGGGGGGGAAGAAAGGGGGGGAAGAAAGGGGGGGAAGAAAGGGGGGGAAGAAAGGGGGGGAAGAAAGGGGGGGAAGAAAGGGGGGGAAGAAAGGGGGGGAAGAAAGGGGGGGAAGAAAGGGGGGGAAGAAAGGGGGGGAAGAAAGGGGGGGAAGAAAGGGGGGGAAGAAAGGGGGGGAAGAAAGGGGGGGAAGAAAGGGGGGGAAGAAAGGGGGGGAAGAAAGGGGGGGAAGAAAGGGGGGGAAGAAAGGGGGGGAAGAAAGGGGGGGAAGAAAGGGGGGGAAGAAAGGGGGGGAAAAAAGGGGGGGAAAAAAGGGGGGGAAAAAAGGGGGGGAAAAAAGGGGGAAAAAGGGGGAAAAAAGGGGGAAAAAGGGGGAAAAAGGGGGAAAAAGGGGGAAAAAAGGGGGAAAAAAGGGGGAAAAAAGGGGGGAAAAAGGGGGAAAAAAGGGGAAAAAAGGGGAAAAAAGACGGGAAAAAGGGGGGAAAAAGGGGGGAAAAAGGGGGGAAAAAGGGGGGAAAAAGGGGGGAAAAAGGGGGGAAAAAGGGGGGAAAAAGGGGGGAAAAAGGGGGGAAAAAGGGGGGAAAAGTGAAATAAAATGAAGTGAAATAAAAATGAAATAAAACTAAAAAATGAAATAAAATATATAAAATAAAATAAAGCAAAACAACATAAAATAAAATAAATTTAAAAAATAAAATAAAATAAAATAAAATAAAATAAAATAAAATAAAATAAAATAAAATAAAATAAACTAAACTAGCTGGGAAACTGCAGGGTTGGCTCAAAATTCTGTTTTGTGGATGTGCCTGGAGTGGAGCTGCAATTCCTGCCTGGAATGGCAGAGCAGAGGGGAAAATCCTCTCACTCCACATCTTTTCCTGATGATCCCTGACTGGTACAAAAAAAGGTTATAAAGAAACACAGATTTTATATTTTAAGAGGGATTTCAACCACAGCCTTGAGGAAATTTTAAAACATTCCCACGGCCATTTATTTGTAGGAATATTTTGTTCTGGCAACGACTTTGGGATGATGCAAAATGTGTGTTTGGAAGGGAAAAAAAAGGGAGGGAAACAAATTCTTGGCAAATCCATCCCAACCTTTACCTGTTTCAGCTCTTTTGCCTCTTCCTGAGAGACCTTCTGGTGCTGTTGCAGCTGGAGCTGCTCCTTGTCCAGCCCTTCCTGGCTTCCAGAGGGAGCTCCAGGGGGCACCACCCCTGCCAGGAGACCTGTGGCTGCAGGAGAACCAGAGAATGGGTTGGGTTGAGATCATCAAATCCAACCCTTGATCCAACCCCACTGTGATCACCAGCCCAGGGCACAGAGTGCCCTGGGCTGGTGACCACAGTGGGGTTGGATCAAGACATGGTGGATTCTCCCTCAGTGCCACATCCATAGAATGGATTGGGTTGGAAAAGACCTCCCAGATCATCAAGTCCAACCCTTGGTCCAACCCTACTGTGATCACCAGCCCAGGGCACAGAGTCCCACCATCCCAGGTTGCCCCAACCTGGCCTTGGACACTCCCAGGGATTCAGGGGCAGCCACAGCTGCTCTGGGAAATCCATCCCAGTCTCTACCCACCCTCCCAGCCAGGAATTCCTTCCCAATATCCCACCTAAATCTCCACTTTGCCAGTGGGAAGCCATTCCCTGTGTCCTGTCCCTCCCTCCCTTGTCCCCAGTCCCTCTCCAGCTCTCCTGGAGCCCCTTCAGGCCCTGCCAGGGGCTCTCAGGTGTCCCTGGAGCCTTCTCTTCTCCAGGTGACCCCCCCAGAGGCTCCAGAGTTCCAGGAGGAGGTCCAGCCCTCTCTTCAGATGCAGTTCTGGAGAATCCTCCATATTTGAAAGTGAAGCCATTGAAGGGAGCCCCATCAAATCCTAATACCATGTCCCATTTCTCAGCCAGCTGGGCCTCAGGGACTTCCCAGTGGAGAAGAGGTGGAAGGGCATCTATGACCAGTTCCTGGAATTCATCCAGTCTGGCTGCAGAGAAGAAATGGAGGAATCTTTCATGGGATTCCACATCCAAACGAGCAAGGAGCTGAGGAAATCCCAGGAATATCTTTTCTGCCAAAGGTAGGAGTGTGCCAGGACCTCTCTGCCAGGGAGGGGCATATTTGAAATCATATAATGGATTGGGTTGGAAAAGACCTCCCAGATCACCAAGTCCAACCCTTGGTCCAACTCCAGTCCCTTTACCAGATCATGGCACTCAGTGCCACGGCCAAGCTCAGCTGAAAACCCTCCAGGGATGGGGAATCCACCCCCTCTCTGGGCAGCCCATTCCAATCCCTGAGCACTCTCTCTGCAAAGAATTTCTTGCTGATCTCCAACTTCAATTTCCCCTGGCAGAGCTTGAGCCCATCGTGCTCCCTTGTCCTGTTGCTGAGTGCCTGGGAGAAGAGACCAACCCCCACCTGGCCAGAACTTCCCTTCAGGCAGTTCCAGACAGTGCTGAGGTCACCTCTGAGCCTCCTCTTCTCCAGGCTGAACACTCCCAGCTCCCTCAGCCTCTCTCCACAGCACTTGTGCTCCAGTCCCTTCTCCAGCCTCGTTGCTCTTCTCACTTGGGTTGCAAGAGACCTCTGAGATCATCAAATCCAACCCTTGATCCCACCCCTCTATGATCACCAGCCCATCACAGTAGGGCTGGATCAAGACATGGTGGATTCTCCCTCAGTGCCACATCCATAGAATGACAGAATCATAGAATGGATTGGATTGGAAAAGACCTCCGAGATCATCAAGTCCATCCCTTGATCCAACCCCACTGTGATCACCAGCCCAGGGCACTCTGGGGTTGGATCAAGACATGGTGGATTCTCTGTCCCTGGAGGTGTTTAAGAGGACTCTCATTGCCACATCCAGTCCCTTCTCCAGCCTCATTGCTCTTCTCTTCTCAGTTGGGTTGGAAGAGAACTCTGAGATCACCAAGTCTAACCCTTGACCCAACCCCACTGTGATCACCAGCCCAGGGCACTCTGTGCCATGTCCAGTCTCATCTTAAACACCTCCAGGGATAGAGAGTTCACCATCACAGAATCATAGAAGAGAATCATAGAATCAGTTGGGTTGGAAGAGACCTCTGAGATCATCAAATCCAACCCTTGATCCAACCCCACTGTGATCACCAGCCCAGGGCACTCTGTGCCCTGGGCTGGTGATCACAGTAGGGTTGGATCAAGACATGGTTGGATCAAGACATGGTGGATTCTCCATCCCTGGAGGTGTTTAAGAGGACACTCAGTGCCACATCCAGTCCCTTCTCCAGCCTCGTTGCTCTTCTCAGTTGGGTTGGAAGAGACCTCTGAGATCATCAAATCCAACCCTTGATCCAACCCCACTGTGATCCCTGTGGCACTCAATGCCTGGATTTCCATGGTCACACTAGCACTGCCTGGGGGATTTTGGGAAGGAATTCCTGCCTGGCAGGGACTGGCATGGATTGCCCAGACAAGCTGTGGCTGCCCCATCTCTGGAACTGTCCAGGGTCAGGATGGATTTTATTCCAAATTTTTCCCACTTAGCAGCAGGAAGGAAACTTCTCCCCCAACCACCTGGAGCACCAAGGGCAGAGCTGGGTCAAACACAGCCCGTGGGTGCCACCTTGTGACAGCAACAAAGCCCTTCCTGAAAAAATTAACAGGAATTTTCCAGCTGAGGATTCTTCAAAATCCTCTCCCTGCTTTAGTTTAGTTTGGGGTTTAAAAATATCTTAATCTGGTCTTTTATTTTATTTCCTGTTTGGGTTTAATATGTTGGGAATAAATCCATTTGTTGCTCTCCTCCTTTGTCACCAATAATTAGGGGGAAAAAAAAAAGGATTGGGGGTGTTGACACAAATAAATTCCTAAAATCCCAACTGAATCCAGGCTTGGATTACAAAAAAAAATAAAGGAAAAAACCCACCCTGGGATTTTAGAATTAATATTTCTAATAAATGTCAATTTTATTGCTGTGAAAGCATTTCAGTCTCTGGGGGCTTTTTAAATGATTCAACTCAGAGACCTAAAATGTCCCAAATTCAAACTCCTGAACTTCCCAACTGCCAAAATTTGGGGTTTTTTTTAGGATTTGAAAATCAACATGATCTTATCCCATGTTTTAGTGAATTGCTGGAGTGGATATTTGGGTTAAACTTCCTGTATTTAACTGGCAGGACCCTGTGCCAGGTGTGCCAGGGGTGTGTGTGCCTCCCACACCTGTGCCAGGTGTGTGTGTGCCTCCCACACCTGTGCCAGGTGTGTGTGTGCCTCCCACAACTGTGCCAGGGGTGTGTGTGCCTCCTACACCTGTGCCAGACCTGTGTGTGCCTCCCACACCTGTGCCAGGGGTGTGTGCGCCTCCCACACCTGTGCCAGGTGTGTGTGTGCCTCCCACACCTGTGCCAGGCCTGTGTGTGCCTCCCACACCTGTGCCAGGGGTGTGTGTGCCTCCCACACCTGTGCCAGGCCTGTGTGTGCCTCCCACACCTGTGCCAGGCCTGTGTGTGCCTCCCACATCTGTGCCAGGTGTGTGTGCCTCCCACACCTGTGCCAGCCCTGTGTGTGCCTCCTACACCTGTGCCAGACCTGTGTGTGCCTCCCACACCTGTGCCAGGGGTGTGTGCGCCTCCCACACCTGTGCCAGGTGTGTGTGTGCCTCCCACACCTGTGCCAGGCCTGTGTGTGCCTCCCACACCTGTGCCAGGCCTGTGTGTGCCTCCCACACCTGTGCCAGCCCTGTGTGTGCCTCCCACACCTGTGCCAGGCCTGTGTGTGCCTCCCACATCTGTGCCAGGTGTGTGTGCCTCCCACACCTGTGCCAGCCCTGTGTGTGCCTCCCACACCTGTGCCAGGTGTGTGTGTGCCTCCTACACCTGTGCCAGGTGTGTGTGTGCCTCCTACACCTGTGCCAGGGGTGTGTGTGCCTCCCACACCTGTGCCAGGCGTGTGTGTGCCTCCTACACCTGCCTGCCAGGACTGTGTGTGCCTCCCACACCTGTGCCAGCCCTGTGTGTGCCTCCCACACCTGTGCCAGGTGTGTGTGTGCCTCCCACACCTGTGTCAGGACTCTCCGTGTGTCCCTTCCAGGACTCTCTGTGTGTCCCCTATCTCCCTGCCAGGACTGTGTCCCACATCTCCCTTCCAGGACTGTGTGTGTCCCACACCTGCCTGTCAGGACTCTCTGTGTGTCCCTTCCGGGACTGTGTGTCCCACACCTCCCTTCCAGGACTGTGTGTATCTCCCTTCCAGGACTGTGTCTCCCATACCTGCCTGCCAGGACTGTGTGTATCTCCCTTCCAGGACTGTGTGTCCCACACCTCCCTGCCAGGACCATGTGTCCCACACCTCCCTTTCAGGACCGTGTGTCCCACACCTGCCTGCCAGGACCATGTGTCCCACACCTCCCTTTCAGGACCGTGTGTCCCACACCTCCCTTTCAGGACCGTGTGTCCCATACCTGCCTGCCAGGACTCTCTGTGTGTCCCTTCCAGGACTGTCTGTGTGTCCCTTCCAGGACTGTGTGTCCCACACCAGCCAGGCCTGTGTGTGTCTTCCTGCCAGGGCTCTTTGTGTCTCCCTTCCAGGACTCTCTGTGTGTCCCATACCTGCCAGGACTCCCTGTGTGTCCCTTCCAGGGCTCTCTGTGTCCCCCACACCTGCCTGCCAGGCCTGTGTGTCCCACACCTCCCTTCCAGGACTGTGTCCCATACCTGCCAGGACTCTCTGTGTGTCCTTTCCAGGACTGTGTGTCCCCTACCAGCCTGCCAGGACCGTGTGTCCCACACCTGCCTGCCAGGACTCTCTGTGTGTCCCTTCCAGGACTCTCTGTGTGTCCCTTCCAGGACTCTCTGTGTGTCCCTTCCAGGACTGTCGGTGTGTCCCACACCTGCCTGCCAGGACCGTGTGTCCCACACCTCCCTTCCAGGACTGTGTGTCCCCCATACCTCCCTGCCAGGACTGTGTCCCCCATACCTCCCTGCCAGGACTGTGTGTCCCACACCTGCCAGGGCTCTCTGTGTGTCCCCTATCTCCCTTCCAGGACTGTGTGTCCCACACCTGCCAGGGCTCTCTGTGTCCCTGCCAGGGCTCTCTGTGTCCCCCACACCTCCCTTCCAGGACCATGTGTCCCATACCTGCCTGCCAGGACCGTGTGTCCCATACCTGCCTGCCAGACGGAGTTCCCCAGATCCATCTGTGGTGACTTCCTGGCTGCTGCCAACCCCAGGGCATCCTCCAGGAACTGCATCTTGGAGCCGAAGTGCCTCTCCAGGATGGGCATGGCCTGTGGCATCCTGGCCGAGAGGAGCCTGTAGCAGGTGTCGGGTTTGCCGATGAACCTCTGCCGGACGCTCACCTCGTACGGGGAGTGCACCCGGATGTCGTCCACGTCCCTGCCCTGGAAGGTGTGGAGCACCTGCCCCCGGCAGTCACTGATCTCCAGCCCGGAGCCCCCCAGGGTGAGCCTGCCAGGCCTGGCACTGCAGTCTGTGCGGTGGGTGATGATCACCGGGATCCTCAGCAGGATTCCTTCCTGGTCCTTCGGCTCCGAAACGGGAGCTGCTGCTTCCTTGGGCTTGGATTCCAGAGGGGCTTTCCAGAGCTTGGTGCTGAAGGGCCACCAGGAAGGAGATTCCAGCTCAGTCAACAACCTGGCAGGGAGAACAGAGGGTCAGGAGAGGGGGTGGATTCCCCATCCCTGGAACTGAGCTTGGCCGTGGCACTGAGTGCCATGATCTGGTAAAGGAACTGGAGTTGGACCAAGGGTTGGATTTGATGATCTCGGAGGTCTTTTCCAACCCAATCCATGCTATGATTCTGTCATTCTATGGATGTGGCATTGAGTGAGAATCCACCACGTCTTGATCCAACCCCACTGTGATCACCAGCCCAGAGCACTCCGTGCCCTGGGCTGGTGATCACAGTGGGGTTGGATCAAGGATTGGACTTGATGATCTCAGAGGTCTCTTCCAACCCAAGTGAGAAGAGCAACGAGGCTGGAGAAGGGACTGGAGCACAAGTGCTGTGGGGAGAGGCTGAGGGAGCTGGGGGTGTTCAGCCTGGAGAAGAGGAGGCTCAGAGGTGACCTCAGCACTGTCTGGAACTGCCTGAAGGGAAGTTCTGGCCAGGTGGGGGTTGGTCTCTTCTCCCAGGCACTCAGCAATAGGACAAGGGGGCACGATGGGCTCAAGCTCTGCCAGGAGAAATTGGAGATCAGGAAGAAATTCTTTGCAGAGAGAGTGCTCAGGGATTGGAATGGGCTGCCCAGAGAGGGGGTGGATTCCCCATCCCTGGAGGGTTTTCAGCTGAGCTTGGCCGTGGCACTGAGTGCCATGATCTGGTAAAGGGACTGGAGTTGGACCAAGGGTTGGACTTGATGATCTGGGAGGTCTTTTCCAACCCAATCCATTCCATGATTCTGTGATTCTGTGGATGTGGCACTGAGTGAGAATCCACCATGTCTTGATCCAACCCCACTGTGATCACCAGCCCAGGGCACACAGAGTGCCCTGGGCTGGTGATCACAGTGGGGTTGGATCAAGGGTTGGACTTGATGATCTCAGAGGTCTCTTCCAACCCAATCGATTCCATGATTCTATGAGAGGGAAAACCAGTGGGAAGGTGCTCTGATCCCACCAGTTCCCAGCAAACACTTCAGACATGGAGATTCCATAATCCTGAATCCAGCCTGCTGTTACTTTGCTCCTCAAACCTATTCCCACCTTCCCAGGATCCACCCATTCCAAACCCCAGCTAAAACACTGGAAAACTGTCCCAGGATCTCACCACAGTTGGGATGGAAGAAACCTGGAAAACTGTCCCAGGATCTCACCACAGTTGAGATGGAAGAAACTTGGAAAACTGTCCCAGAATCTCACCACAGTTGGGATGGAAGAAATTTGGAAAACTGTCCCAGAATCTCACCATGAAACTTGGAAAAAATGTCCCAGGATCTCTCCACAGTTGGGATGTAAGAAACTTGGAAAATTGTCCCAAAATCTCACCACAGTTGGGATGGAAGAAACTGAACTTCCACTGGAATTTTTCAGGCCAACTGACCCAGGTCTGTTCCTCAGCCCACACTCCTTTCCTTCAATCCCTCCATTCCTTCAGCCCCTCCACTGCCTCTTCCTGCTCCTTTATCCCTCAATCCCACACTCTGGTGCCCTCCCCAGGAATTCCAGGCCCAAGGAAGCCCCTCCCAGACCCCTCTGTGGCTCCTCCCCAGGAATTCCAACCACAAGGAACCCCCTCCCAGACCCCCCGTGGACTCTGCCCAGGAATTCCAGGCACAAGGAACACCCTCCCAAATCCCCCTGTGGACCTTCCCCAGGAATTCCAGGCACAAGGAACACCCTCCCAAATCCCCCTGTGGACCCTCGCCAGGAATTCCAGGCACAAGGAACACTCTCCCACATCCTCCTGGTTCACTGAGCCACCTGTGGCTCCTCCCCAGGAATTCCAGGATCAAGGAACACCCTCCCAGACCCCTCACAGACGTTCTCCAGAAATTCCAGGCACAAGAAACCCCCTCCAGACCCCCCTGTGGCCCCTCCTCAGGAATTCCAGGATCAAGGAACACTCTCCCACATCCTCCTAATTCCCCGAGCCACCTGTGGATGTTCCCCAGGAATTCCAGGCACAAGGAACACCCTCCAGACCCCTGTGTGGCCCCTCCTCAGGAATTCCAGGCCCAAGGAACACTCTCCCACATCCTCCTGGTTTCCTGAGCTCCCTGTGGATGCTCCCCAGGAATTCCAGGCCCAAGGAACCCCCTCCCAGACCCCCCTGTGGACCCTCCTCAGGAATTCCAGGATCAAGGAACACCCTCCCACATCCTCCTGGTTCCCTGAGCCCTCTGTGGATGCTCCCAAGGAATTCCAGGCCCAAGGAAGCCCCTCCAGAACCCTGTGTGGCCCCTCCTCAGGAATTCCAGGATCAAGGAACCCCCTCCAGATCCCCCTGTGGACCCTCCCCAGGAATTCCAGGATCAAGGAACACCCTCCCAGACCCCCCTGGTTCTCTGTGGACCCTCCCCAGGAATTCCAGGCACAAGGAACCCCCTCCAGACCCCTGTGGCCCCTCCCCAGGATTTCAGGCACAAGGAACACCCTCCAGACCCCCCCTGTGGACCCTGCCCAGGAATTCCAGGCCCAAGGAAGCTCCTCCCAGACCTTCCTGTGGCCCCTCCCCAGGAATTCCAGGCCCAAGGAAGCCCCTCCAGACCCCCCTGTGGCCCCTGCCCAGGAATTCCAGGCACAAGGAACACCCTCCCAGACCCTCCTGGTTCCCTGTGGACCCCTGCCCGGGAATTCCAGGCACAAGGAACCCCCTCCAGACCCCCCTGTGGACCCTCCCCAGGAATTCCAGGCCCAAGGAACCCCCCCTGGCTCCATCACCTGTCAGCCACATCCATGTCCCCCTCGATCTTGTGGAGCCCCTTCATGATGTTGTCGAACTGCTCCCCCTGGTGCTGCAGCACCTTGGCCGTGTCCTCCAAGCTCCTCTGGGATCCTGCCAACATTCCAGTCAGCTCCTTGCCCTTGGATGTCCTCAGGGCTCCTCCCTCTGCTCCTGCCCCTGGGCTCTCCAGCAGCTGCTCCCTCCAGAAGTGCTCCAGGATGTTGAACACCACATTCCTGCTGGGCTGCAGGGAACTGAACCAGTGCTTGGTGCTCTTCTCCAGGATGGTGAGGGAGCTGAAGATCAGGTTGGAGGATTCCTTCTTGATCTCGTTGATCCCAGAAAGGGGCAGATCCACCAGGAGCTCCCCAGTCTTGTCAGCTGTGAATCTGATGCCAGTGGGATTCAAGGAGAGCTTCCCAGGGATCCATTGCTTCCCAGAGTCCAGGTAGTAGGAGCAAGGCCAGCTGTGGATCCGGATGTCCTCGTTCATCGGCTCGCTCTGCTGAGGCTCCTCTCCAAGGGAAAGGCTTCCCAAGCCTGGAAAAACTGGAATAAAAGGAAAAATGGGGGGGGAAAAAAGCAGGAATCTTTAGTGTTAAAGCACAAGGATTGATCCCATGAAGAGTTTGATTCCAGGTGGATTCCAAGATGGATTGTGGATGGATGTGGATGAGTCTGACTCCTCTGAGGGCTCCAAAGCTTTACCTGAATTTTCCAAACAAAACCCCATTATTTGGGAATTCAATCCATTCATTGCTCCATAACCATTTCCAAGCACCCAAACATTTCCTTTGGGAAGGACTGGAAACATTATTGGACCATTTACACCACCAACATTATTGGCCACACCATCTGCACCAGCACAGAATTCCAAGAATTACTGCCAAAATATCCTGGAATATTCCCATTTTCCTGCTCATCCTTCCTGCTTTCCCTAGAGAAAATCCAGGATATCCCAAACACCACCTCATTAATGTGGATCTCCAGGAACCTCCATCAGTAACTGCTCCTCCTCCTGCCACTGTGGTATCCCAACATCCAGGAATGTTGGGAACACTCCAGAATGTTCATCCAGTCCATGGAATTCCATGCAGGATGGTTTGGGTTGGAAGGACCTTACAGCCCACCAGAATGTTCATCCAGTCCATGGAATTCCATCCAGGATGGTTTGGGTTGGAAGGACCTTACAGCCCACCAGAATGTTCATCCAGTCCATGGAATTCCATCCAGGATGGTTTGGGTTGGAAGGACCTTACAGCCCACCAGAATGTTCATCCAGTCCATGGAATTCCATCCAGGATGGTTTGGGTTGGAAGGACCTTACAGCCCACCAGAATGTTCATCCAGTCCATGGAATTCCATCCAGGATGGTTTGGGTTGGAAGGACCTTACAGCCCACCAGAATGTTCATCCAGTCCATGGAATTCCATCCAGGATGGTTTGGGTTGGAAGGACCTTACAGCCCACCAGAATGTTCATCCAGTCCATGGAATTCCATCCAGGATGGTTTGGGTTGGAAGGACCTTACAGCCCACCAGAATGTTCATCCAGTCCATGGAATTCCATCCAGGATGGTTTGGGTTGGAAGGACCTTACAGCCCACCAGAATGTTCATCCAGTCCATGGAATTCCATCCAGGATGGTTTGGGTTGGAAGGACCTTACAGCCCATCTAGTCCAACCCTGGGCACATCCTGAGCAGAATTCCCAAAGATTAAAAAGCAGGAACTCCCATCCATAAATAATGACAATTCCTGAAGATTGTTGATCCAGCTCAGCCCATCCCTCTTGGAAAAATCATCTTCCTTACAAATCCAGGTGGATCCTGAAACTTCTGGTGGAACCACCAGCCCAAAGAATTCCCAAATCCATAGTTTTGGTCCTGTGAAATAATCCCAGCATGTCCATGATGGGTCCATGTTTTCCTGGGAGCACAAGATGCTCTTGGATGACACATCAATCCCATGGGAATTCCTCACTGGAATCTGCAGCCCCAGGAAGAAAACAAAGGGCTGGCAATTCCCTCTCTCCAAACCACCTGAGCTTTGGAATGGGAAGTCAAACAGAACATCCCTGGAGTGGCTCCTGCCCACAATTCCAGAGGTTTCCTGTTCCCAAGGGTGGGATTGCTCCCTGTGAGTCGCTCTCATTGCTCCTCTTTGCTGAGCAATTAACATCCCACAGCTAATTTGGGAACAGCAATTAAACTGTCCCGAGGATTTAATCACTCACCACCTCCTTGTCTCCTCCAAGGCTTTGATGGATCATGGGATAATTCCTGGATTAATCCCAGAACATGAGCCCAAGGTGTTCCCTCTGGAGGGAACAACGGGAAGTTGAGTCCCTAAATCCCCAATTAGGCTGACACTAATTACACTTCCTAATTACATCACAATCTGCTCCCTCCAGGAACTGTCTGGGAATCCTGGAGCAAACAGGGCAGGTTTTTCCAGGTGGGAATTCCCACAGAACCCACTGGGATCTCCCAGGTTGCTCCAGGATTAATGTCCCCTAAAAAGTCCAGTTCCAATTATATTTTTAATTAAATATACTCCAAATTCCACACCATGGGGAGAAGGATTGGTCAGAGTTTATAAATATCCCATAAAAACCTTCCCTTTGGGTTTCCAACCTTCTCCTCAGGGACTTTTTCATATTTTATTTTCATCATTAACTGTAGGGAGGAATGGGAAAAATGAGCCCCAAATTCACCCAAAAACTGGAGATTGAAGTGGGAAATGCTCCATAAATCCATAGAAATCACAGAGAAATCCAACAAATAGGAGTAATTCAGTCCTTTAGAACAGCAGGCAAAGAAAAGGCAGGAAAAGAACATTAAAATTAAAACAGAATAGAAAATAAAAATTAAATAAAAATAAAAAGCAAGGAAAAAGCAAAGAAAAAAAGAAAAAAGAAAAAAGAAAAGAAAAGGAAAAGAGAAGAAAAGAGAGAAAAGAGAAGAGAGAAAAGAGAAGAGAGAAAAGAGAAGAGAGAAAAGAGAAGAGAGAAAAGAGAAGAGAGAAAAGAGAAGAGAGAAAAGAGAAGAGAGAAAAGAGAAGAGAGAAAAGAGAAGAGAGAAAAGAGAAGAGAGAAAAGAGAAGAGAGAAAAGAGAAGAGAGAAGAGAGAAGAGAGAAAAGAGAAGAGAGAAAAGAGAAGAGAGAAAAGAGAAGAGAGAAAAGAGAAGAGAGAAAAGAGAAGAGAGAAAAGAGAAGAGAGAAAAGAGAAGAGAGAAAAGAGAAGAGAGAAAAGAGAAGAGAGAAAAGAGAAGAGAGAAAAGAGAAGAGAGAAGAGAGAAAAGAGAAGAGAGAAAAGAGAAGAGAGAAAAGAGAAGAGAGAAAAGAGAAGAGAGAAAAGAGAAGAGAGAAAAGAGAAGAGAGAAAAGAGAAGAGAGAAAAGAGAAGAGAGAAAAGAGAAGAGAGAAAAGAGAAGAGAGAAGAGAGAAAAGAGAAGAGAGAAAAGAGAAGAGAGAAAAGAGAAGAGAGAAAAGAGAAGAGAGAAAAGAGAAGAGAGAAAAGAGAAGAGAGAAGAGAGAAAAGAGAAGAGAGAAAAGAGAAGAGAGAAAAGAGAAGAGAGAAAAGAGAAACCAGAAAAAGAAACAAGGAAAAAAGGAAAGGAAAAAGAGAAGGAAAGGAAAAAGAGAAGGAAAGGAAAAAGAGAAGGAAAGGAAAAAGAGAAGGAAAAAAAAGAGAAGGAAAAAAGAGAAGGAAAAAAAAGAGAAGGAAAAAAGAGAAGGAAAAAAAAGAGAAGGAAAAAAAAGAGAAGGAAAAAAAAGAGAAGGAAAAAAAAGAGAAGGAAAAAAAAGAGAAGGAAAAAAAAGAGAAGGAAAAAAAAGAGAAGGAAAAAAAAGAGAAGGAAAAAAAAGAGAAGGAAAAAAAAGAGAAGGAAAAAAGAGAAGGAAAAAAGAGAAGGAAAAAAGAGAAGGAAAAAAAAGAGAAGGAAAAAAAAGAGAAGGAAAAAAAAGAGAAGGAAAAAAAAGAGAAGGAAAAAAAAGAGAAGGAAAAAAAAGAGAAGGAAAAAAAGAGAAGGAAAAAAAGAGAAGGAAAAAAAAGAGAAGGAAAAAAGAGAGAAGGAAAAAAAAGAGAAGGAAAAAAAAGAGAAGGAAAAAAAAGAGAAGGAAAAAAAAAGAGAAGGAAAAAAAAGAGAAGGAAAAAAAAGAGAAGGAAAAAAAAGAGAAGGAAAAAAAAGAGAAGGAAAAAAAGAGAAGGAAAAAAAAGAGAAGAAAAAAAAGAGAAGGAAAAAAAAGAGAAGGAAAAAAAGAGAAGGAAAAAAAAGAGAAGGAAAAAAAAGAGAAGGAAAAAAAAGAGAAGGAAAAAGAGAAGGAAAAAGTGAAGGAAAAAGAAAAGGAAAAAGAAAAGGAAAAAGAAAAGGAAAAAGAAAAGGAAAAAGAAAAGGAAAAAGAAAAGAAGAAAGAAAAGAAGAAAGAAAAGAAGAAAGAAAAGAAGAAAAAAGGAAAAGAAAAAAAGAAAAAAGAAAAGGAAAAAGAAAAATAAAAATAAGAAAAACCCAAACCCAAACCCAAAACACAGAAAAAGCCCAAAACAAACCCCCAAAAACCCAAACAAGAAAACAAAAACTAAAGGAAAAAAAACCACAAAAGACAAAACATCAAAATTAAAACCCAAAACAAAACCCAAGAAACAAAAAACCACAAAAACCCAAACAAAAAATGTCAAAAAGGCAAAACAGAAAACAAATCAAAAAGAAACCAAACAAAAAAGAAACGAAACAAAAAAAGAAACCAAAGGAAAAAAGAAACCAAATGAAAAAAAGAAACCAAAGGAAAAAAAAAGGAAAAAAAACCAAAGGAAAAAAAGCCAAAGGAAAAAAAACCAAAGGGAAAAAAACCAAAGGAAAAAAAAACAAAGGAAAAAACAAAGGAAAAAAAAACAAAGGGAAAAAAACAAAGGGAAAAAAACAAAGGGAAAAAAAGGGAAAAAAAACAAAGAAAAAAAAGGGAAAGAAAACAAAGGAAAAAAAAAACAAAAGGAAAAAAAACAAAGGAAAAAATCAAAGGAAAAAAAGAAACCAAAGAAAAAAAAAAGAAACCAAAGAAAAAAAAAGAAACCAAAGAAAAAAAAAGAAACCAAAGAAAAAAAGAAACTAAAACAAAAGAAACCAAAGGAAAAAAAGGAACCAAAGGAAAAAAAGGAACCAAAGGAAAAAAAGGAACCAAAGGAAAAAAGAAACCAAAGGAAAAAAAGAAACCAAAGAAAAAAAAACTAAAACAAAAAGAAACCAAAGGAAAAAAGAAACCAAAGGAAAAAAAGGAACCAAAGGAAAAAAAAAGCCAAAGGAAAAAAAGGAACCAAAGGAAAAAAAAACAAAGGAAAAAAAAACAAAGGAAAAAAAGAAACCAAAGCAAAAAAAGAAACCAAAGGAAAAAAGAAACCAAAGGAAAAAAAGGAACCAAAGGAAAAAAAGGAACCAAAGGAAAAAAAGGAACCAAAGGAAAAAAAGGAACCAAAGGAAAAAAAGGAACCAAAGGAAAAAAAGGAACCAAAGGAAAAAAAAGCCAAAGGAAAAAAAACAAAGAAAAAAAAAACCAAAGGAAAAAAAAAGGAAAAAAAACAAAGGAAAGAAACAAAGGAAAAAAAGAAACCAAAGGAAAAAAGAAACCAAAGAAAAAAAGAAACCAAAGAAAAAAAGAAACCAAAGAAAAAAAGAAACCAAAGAAAAAAAGAAACCAAAGAAAAAAAGAAACAAAAAAAAAAGAAACCAAAGAAAAAAGAAACCAAAGAAAAAAGAAACAAAAAAAAAAAGAAACCAAAGAAAAGGAAACCAAACAAAAAGAAACTAAAACAAATAAACCAAAACAAAAAGAAGAAACCAGAACAAAAAGAAGAAACCAAAACAAACCAAAGTGAAACCAGAACAAAAAGAAACACCAAACCAACCAGAGCGAAGGAAAGACCCAAACCACGAAACCAAAGCAAAGAAAAGCTTCTATAAATCAACAGTTTTGTAAGAAATACCTGGACCTTTGGCCACACCTGCCCCAAAATCCTGCAGAGCCCCAATCCCCGGGATTGGGAGCTGGGATGGGATTTCCGGCTGTGTCAGCTCCAGCAGGACATTCCTCAGGTGAGACACAGCTCTATAAAAAGGAGGTGACTCCTCCCCTGAGCTCCCTAATTAAAGGGGAGTGTTCCTAATTAGCCACACACAGAGAATCCCCTTCCAGTATGTCCACCACGTTTCAGTCGTGGATTGTCCTCCCTCACCTTGGGAATGATCAGCACAACATTCCCAGCCACATCCTGTGCTTCCTGTTACTGGCTCTCCTCCCTCATGGCTGGACTTTTCCCAAGTTTATTCCCAGATTTACCAAATGATGAGTTGGAAGCTCCTGTGGGCACAACAATAAAAATATTCCTGAGGGTGTGAAGTGAATCCCTCCTGTGTTTCAGCCAAGACACATTTCCATGAAATTTCCAACTCTGGGATTCTCCAAAAGATGCTCCAAGTCCTCAAGGGTCCTTCTTTCCTCCAGAATTCCCCTCATTCCTCCTGCAGTGCCAACCCCAAACCTCTCCAGATGTTTCTTTATCCCAACCCAGAACTCCTCCATCTTGAAAAAGGATTTCCAGCCCTTCTTCCTCTTCCTTTTTCCCAGGACAAAAACTTCCTCCTTGCTCCAAACACAAAACAGGCACCTGCTACAGCACAGAATTCCAGGATGGTTTGGATTGGAAGGAACTTAAGGATCATCCCATCCCACCCCTGCCATGAGCAGGGACACCTCCCACTGTCCCAGGGTGCTCCAGCCTGGCCTTGGACACTCCCAGGGCTGGGGCAGCCACAGCTGCTCTGGGAAATCCATCCCCATCCCTGCCCACCCTCCCAGCCAGGAATTCCTTCCCAATATCCCACCTATCCCTGCCCTCTGGCAGTGGGAAGCCATTCCCTCTGTCCTGTCCCTCCATGTCCAGCCACTGTCACCCCCAGGGGGTCCTTTGCCCACTTTGCACCCACCCTGTGCCCAGCCTGGAGTGTCCCAAGGGCTTGTTGGGATCCAAGGGAAGGATCTGGGACCTTGGACCTCACCCAGGATGGAGCTTGTCCTGCCCTCCAGCAGATCCACATCCCACCCCAGGGGTGTTATCCGGGACTTCCCTGGGGGTGCCCTCGATCCCCCATCCTGAGTATTGAGGAGGAAACCAAACCCTGGGGGCAGTCTGGACATCCATCTGTCTGTCCATCCATCCATCCATCTGTCCATCCATCCATCCATCCATCCATCCGGCCATCCGTCCGTCCATCCGTCCATCCATCAATCTGTCCATCCGTCCGTCCATCCGTCCATCCATCCATCCATCCATCCATCCATCCATCCATCCATCCATCTGTCCATCCATCCATCCATCCATCCATCCGTCCATCCTTTCATCCATCCATCCGTCCATCCGTCCGTCCGTCCATCTGTCAATCCATCCATCCGTCAATCCATCCATCCATCCATCCATCCGTCCGTCCATCCGTCCATCCATCCGTCCATCCGTCCGTCCATCCATCCGTCCATCCGTCCATCCATCCGTCCATCCGTCCGTCCGTCCGTCCGTCCATCCGTCCGTCCATCCGTCCGTCCATCCCTCCCCCCATCCATCTGTCCATCCATCTGTCCATCCATCTCTCCATCCATCTCTCCATCCATCCCTCCATCCCACTCCATCAGTCCATCCCTCCCTCCCTCCATCCATAAACCCTCTCCCAATCCCTTCTCCCCACAAACCAGATCCCCATTCCCAGTTCCAGCTTCCCCCTGCCCCAGTTCAAGTCACTCCAGCCCCAGTTCAAGCTCCCCCCATTCCCAATTAGAGCCCCTCAGCCCGTTTGGAGCCCCCCCCATTCCCAGTCTGAGCCACCCCCCTTTCCCAGTTTGAGCCCCTCAGCCCGTTTGGAGCCGCCCCATTCCCAGTTTGAGCTTCCCCCCATTCCCAGTTTGGAGCACCCCATTCCCAATTAGAGCCCCCCATTCCCAGTTTGGAGCCCCCCCATTCCCAGTTTGGAGACCCCCCATTCCCAGTTTGGAGCCCCCCCCCCCCATTCCCCGTTTGAGCTCTCCAGCTCCAATTAAAGCCCCCCCATTCCCAATTAGAGCTCCCCCATTCTCAATTAGCGCCCCCCAGTCCCAATTACAGCTCCCTAGCCCCAGTTTGGAGCCCCCCCGTTCCCAATTAGAGCCCCCAACTCCCAATTTGAGCCCCCCATTCCCAGTTTGGAGCCCCCCCCCGCCCCGTTCCCAATTAGAGCCCTCCAGCCCCAATTAAAGCCTCCCGTTCTCAATTAGAGCTCCCCCATTCTCAATTAGCGCCCCCCAGCCCCAATTAGAGTCTCCCAGCCCCAGTTTGGAGCACCCCATTCCCAATTAGAGCCCCCCCATTCCTAATTAGAGTCTCCCAGCCCCAGTTTAGAGCTCCCTATTCCCAATTAGAGCCCCCCATTCCCAATTAGAGCACCCCATTCCTAATTAGAGTCTCCCAGCCCCAGTTTGGAGCACCCCATTCCCAATTAGAGCACCCCATTCCCAATTAGAGCCCCCCATTCCCAACTAGAGCCATTCCAGTCCTGCTCAGAGCCCCCCCAGCCCCAATTCAGACCCCCTAAACCCCAACTGGGACCCCCCCAAATCCCAACTCGGACCCCCCGGCCCCAATTCAACCCCCCCAAATCCCAAATTCAACCCCCCCAAATCCCAATTCGGACCCCCCAAATCCCAAATTCAACCCCCCCAAATCCCAATTCGGACCCCCCAAATCCCAATTTGGACCCCCCCAAATGCCAAATTCAACCCCCCCAATCCCAAATTCAACCCCCCCAATCCCAAATTCAACCCCCCCAATCCCAATTCGGACCCCCCCAATCCCAATTTGGACCCCCCCAAATCCAAAATTCAACCCCCCCAAATCCCAATTTGGACCCCCCGAGCCCCAATTTAACACCCTCGAACCCAAATTCCACCCCCCACCCCCCCAATTCGGACCCCCCAAGTCCCAAATTCAACCCCCCCAAATCCCAAATTCAACCCCCCCAAACCCCAACTCCACCTCCCTGAGCCCAAACTGAACCCCCACAAACCCCAATTCAACCCCCCTCATACCAATTCGGACCCCCCGAGCCCAAATTCAGACCCCCCAAATCCCACTTTAAACCCCCCAAACCCCAATTCAACTCCCCAAATCCCAATTCAGACCCCCCAAATCCCAATTCAGACCCCCCAAATCCCAAATTTGAACCACCCAAACCCCAATTCCACCTCCCCGAGCCCAAATTAAACCCCACAAACACCAATTCGGACACCCCAAATCCCAATTCAAGCCCTCCCAGCCCAAATTCGAACCCCCCAAATCCCAACTGAAGACCCCCCGCCCAAACTGAACCCCCACAAATCCCAATTCAACCCCCCCAAATCCGAATTCAACCCCCCAAATCCCAAAATCGGACGTCCCAAACCCCAATTCAACCCCCCTCAGACCCAATTCGGACCCTCCAAACCCCAATTCAACCCCCTCAGACCCAATTCGGAGCCCCCAAACCCCAATTCGGACCCCCCAAATCCCAATTCAAGCCCCCCAGCCCCAATTCGGACCCCCCCAAATCCCAATTCAACTCCCCCAAACCCCAATTCGGACCCCCCCAAATCCCAATTCAACCCCCCCAAACCCCAATTCGGATCCCCCAAATCCCAATTCAAGCCCCCCAGCCCAAATTCGGACCCCCCAAATCCCAATTCGGACGCCCCAAACCCCAATTCGGACGCCCCAAACCCCAATTCGGACGCCCCAAACCCCAATTCAACCCCCCAAACCCCAATTTCCCCCCGAACCCCCAAACCCTCCCCACGTCCCCCCCATCGCCCCCCACGCACCTCCCTCACCGCGGCACCGACCCCGCTCCGCGCCTGCGCCCGCCGCGCGCTCCCATTGGCCGAGCCCCGAGCCCCGCGCGCTCCCATTGGCCAAGCCCCGCGCCCCGCGCGCTCCCATTGGCCGAGCTCCGCGCCGCCGCTGCGCTCCCCTGTTCGCCTCCCCCCCGGCCCCGCCCGCCCCGCGCGGAGGTTCCGGCCGCGCCGCCATCACCACCCACAGCCGGCACCGCCGCCCTTCGCCCCGCGGGGATGCCCCGCGACGGGCCGGGGTGAGTAGCGGCCCCTCCTCGGGCTGCTGGCGGCGGCGGGAGGCGGGAGGGAGGGCGGGAGGAACGGCGGTGCCGTGTGGGGATGGCGTGTGCGACGCCCTGTGGTGTCCGGGTCCCCCCCCCCCCCCGCAGCCGGCAGGTGCGTGAGAGGGAATTCCCTCCTGGAGGGCCCTTAATCCCAATGTGGTGTTCCCTGGAGATTCCTGAGGGGAGAATTCCTTCATGGATCCGCTTAATCCCGGTGTGGTGTTCCCTGGAGCTTCCTGAGAGGGAATTCCCTCCTGGATCCCTGTAATCCCAGTGTGGTGTTCCCTGGAGATTCCTGAGAGGGGAATTCCTTCATGAAAAAGGGAATTCCCTCCTGGAGGGCTCTTTATCCCTGTGTGGTGTTCCCTGGAGCTTCCTGAGGGGAGAATTCCTTCATGGAAGGGGGAATTCCCTCCTGGATCTCGTAATCCCACTGTGGTGTTCCCTGGAGATTCCTGAGGGGAGAATTCCTTCATGGAAAAGGGAATTCCCTCCTGGATCTCTGTAATCCCGCTGTGTTGTTCCCTGGAGCTTCCTGAGAGGGAGAATTCCTTCATGGAAGAGGGAATTCCCTCCTGGAGGGCCCTTAATCCCAGTGTGGTGTTCCCTGGAGATTCCTGAGGGGAAATTCCCTCATGGAAAAGGGAATTCCCTCCTGGATCCCTGTAATCCCGCTGTGTTGTTCCCTGGAGCTTCCTGAGGGGGGAATTCCCTCATGGAAGAGGGAATTCCCTCCTGGAGGGCCCTTAATCCCTTGTGGTGGTTCCTGGAGATTCCTGAGGGGGGAATTCCTTCATGGAAGAGGGAATTCCCTCCTGGAGGGCTCTTTATCCCTGTATGGTGTTTCCTGGAGATTCCTGAGGGGAGAATTCCTTCATGGAAGAGGGAATTCCCTCCTGCATCCCTTTAATCCCACTGTGGTGGTTCCTGGAGATTCCTGAGGAGGGAATTCCTTCATGGAAGAGGGAATTCCCTCCTGGAGGGCTCTTTATCCCTGTATGGTGTTTCCTGGAGATTCCTGAGGGGAGAATTCCTTCATGGAAGAGGGAATTCCCTCCTGCATCCCTTTAATCCCACTGTGGTGGTTCCTGGAGATTCCTGAGGGGGGAATTCCTTCATGGAAGAGGGAATTCCCTCCTGGATCCCTGTAATTCCACTGTAGTGTTCCCTGGAGATTCCTGAGGGGGAATTCTCCCATGGAAATCCCTCAATCCCAATGTTGTGTCTGGATGTTCCCTTGAAGCTCCATGAGGGAGGGAATTCCCTCCTGGATCCCTTTAATCCCACTGTGGTGCTCCCTGGAGCTTCCTGAGGTGGGAATTCCCTCCTGGAAGCTGGAATTCCCACATGGAGGTCCCTTAATCCCTTGGAGTGTCCTCTTGGAGCTCCATGACATGGAATTCCCTCAGGGATGCTCCTTAATCCCACTGTGGTGTCCCCTTGGAGCTCCATGAGAGGGAATTCCCTTATGGAACTTCCTCAATCCCTTGCAATGTCCTCATGGAGCTCCATGAGAGGGAATTCCCTCAGGGATGCTCCTTAATCCCACTGTGGTGTCCCCTTGGAGCTCCATGACATGGAATTCCCTCAGGGATGCTCCTTAATCCCACTGTGGTGTCCCCTTGGAGCTCCATGAGAGGGAATTCCCTCAGGGATGCTCCTTAATCCCACTGTGGTGTCCCCTTGGAGCTCCATGAGAGGGAATTCCCTCAGGGATGCTCCTTAATCCCACTGTGGTGTCCCCTTGGAGCTCCATGAGAGGGAATTCCCTCAGGGATGCTCCTTAATCCCACTGTGGTGTCCCCTTGGAGCTCCATGAGAGGGAATTCCCTCAGGGATGTTCCTTAATCCCACTGTGGTGTCCCCTTGGAGCTCCATGAGAGGGAATTCCCTCAGGGATGCTCCTTAATCCCACTGTGGTGTCCCCTTGGAGCTCCATGAGAGGGAATTCCCTCAGGGATGCTCCTTAATCCCACTGTGGTGTCCCCTTGGAGCTCCATGACATGGAATTCCCTCAGGGATGCTCCTTAATCCCACTGTGGTGTCCCCTTGGAGCTCCATGAGAGGGAATTCCCTCAGGGATGCTCCTTAATCCCACTGTGGTGTCCCCTTGGAGCTCCATGAGAGGGAATTCCCTCAGGGATGCTCCTTAATCCCACTGTGGTGTCCCCTTGGAGCTCCATGAGAGGGAATTCCCTCAGGGATGTTCCTTAATCCCACTGTGGTGTCCCCTTGGAGCTCCATGAGAGGGAATTCCCTCAGGGATGCTCCTTAATCCCACTGTGGTGTCCCCTTGGAGCTCCATGAGAGGAAATTCCCTCAGGGATGCTCCTTAATCCCACTGTGGTGTCCCCTTGGAGCTCCATGAGAGGAAATTCCCTCAGGGATGCTCCTTAATCCCACTGTGGTGTCCCCTTGGAGCTCCATGAGAGGGAATTCCCTCAGGGATGCTCCTTAATCCCACTGTGGTGTCCCCTTGGAGCTCCATGAGAGGGAATTCCCTCAGGGATGCTCCTTAATCCCACTGTGGTGTCCCCTTGGAGCTCCATGAGAGGGAATTCCCTCAGGGATGCTCCTTAATCCCACTGTGGTGTCCCCTTGGAGCTCCATGAGAGGGAATTCCCTCAGGGATGCTCCTTAATCCCACTGTGGTGTCCCCTTGGAGCTCCATGAGAGGAAATTCCCTCCTGGCAGCCCCTTCATCCTCACCCTCAGTGTCTCCCAAAGCCCATCCCTGCATCCCATGGGATTTATTTGCCTTCCCTTCCCCTCTGTGCTCAGTTTTCCCCCTTCCCTGCTTATTATTCCTAATTATTCCCCTTATTTTTAAGCCATAATTGCTGCCAGATCCACAGAAAAATGCCAGGGAAAGGTGGGAAATCCCCAAATATTCAGGAGTTTTCCTTCCCTCCATCCCTGCCCTTAATCAATCCCACAGGAATATCCCACTGATTTTCCTGTTCCTGCTGTTTCAGGAAGGAACCAGCCCTGGCAAGAAGGTGACAAGGGACCAGCAGCAGCTCCACCATCCACAGGGAACAGACTATGGAAGATCCCAGTTATCCCAACACTCTGGGATGCTCCTGCACAACTCCTTGTTTTCCCTCTATTTCCCCATGAGGTTTTATAGACTTAAGAGACTCAAATCCCAGGGGTTTTTCTGTGGGATAACAGAATCTGCTCTGCTTGGCTAAACCAGGAATTGCATCTTGGCTTGGGCAGGATTTGCATCTTGGCTAAGGCAGGAATTCCATCCAGCCTGTCCCGGCTCAGGCAGGAATTGCATCTTGGCTCAGGCAGGAATTCCCTCCATCCTGTCCCAGCTCAGTCAGGGATTCCCTCCCTCAGTCAGGAATTCCCTCCAGCTGGTCCCAGCTCAGCAGGAATTCCCTCCCTCAGTCAAGGATTCCCTCCCTCAGTCAGGAATTCCCTCCAGCTGGTCCCAGCTCAGCAGGGATTCCCTCCCTCAGTCAGGGATTCCCTCCATCCTGTCCTAGCTCAGCAGGAATTCCCTCCCTCAGTTAGGGATTCCCTCCCTCAGTTAGGGATTCCCTCCCTCAGTCAGGAATTCCCTCCCTCAGTCAGGAATTTCCTCCATCCTGTCCCAGCTCAGTCAGGGATTCCCTCCCTCAGTTAGGGATTCCCTCCATCCTGTCCAGGCTCAGTCAGGGATTCCCTCCCTCAGTCAGGAATTCCCTCCCGCCTGTCTCAGCTCAGCAGGGATTCCCTCCATCCCAGCTCAGTCAGGGATTCCCTCCATCCTGTCCCGGCTCAGTCAGGAATTGCATCTTGGTTTAGGCAGGAATTCCCTCCATCCTGTCCCTCCCGCCTATCCAGCCTCAGTCAGGGATTCCTTCCCGCCTATCCAGGCTAAGGCAGGAATTCCCTCCAGCCTGTCCTGGCTCCGCAGGGATTCCCTCCATCCTGTCCCGGCTCAGTCAGGAATTGCATCTTGGTTTAGGCAGGAATTCCCTCCATCCTGTCCCAGCTCAGCAGGGATTCCCTCCCTCTGCAGGAATTCCCTCCATCCAGTCCCAGCTCAACAGGGATTCCCTCCTTCAGTTAGGAATTCCCTCCATCCTGTCCCAGCTCAGTCAGGGATTCCCTCCCTCCGCAGGGATTCCCTCCCTCAGTCAGGGATTCCCTCCCTCTGCAGGAATTCCCTCCATCCTGTCCCAGCTCAGCAGGGATTCCCTCCCTCAGTCAGAAATTCCCTCCATCCTGTCCCAGCTCAATAGGGATTCCCTCCTTCAGTTAGGAATTCCCTCCATCCTGTCCCAGCTCAGCAGGGATTCCCTCCCTCAGTCAGGGATTCCCTCCCTCAGCCGGAATTCCCTCCATCCTGTCCCAGCTCAGCAGGGATTCCCTCCCTCTACAGGAATTCCCTCCATCCTGTCCCAGCTCAGCAGGAATTCCCTCCCTCTGTCAGGGATTCCCTTCCTCTGTTAGGAATTCCCTCCATCCTGTCCCAGCTCAGTCAGGGATTCCCTCTCTCAGCAGGAATTCCCTCCCTCAGTTAGGGATTCCCTCCATCCTGTCCCAGCTCAGCAGGAATTCCCTCCCTCTGCAGGAATTCCCTCCATCCTGTCCCAGCTCAGCAGGAATTCCTTCCCTCAGTCAGGGATTCCCTTCCTCAGTTAGGAATTCCCTCCATCCTGTCCCAGCTCAGCAGGAATTCCCCCCCTCAGTCAGGAATTCCCTTCATCCTGTCCCAGCTCAGTCAGGAATTCCCTCCATCCTGTCCCAGCTCAGTCAGGGATTCCCTCCCTCTGTTAGGAATTCCCTCCATCCTGTCCCAGCTCAGCAGGGATTCCCTCTCTCAGCAGGAATTCCCTTCATCCTGTCCCAGCTCAGTCAGGAATTCCCTCCATCCTGTCCCAGCTCAGTCAGGAATTCCCTCCCTCCGCAGGGATTCCCTCCCTCCCTCAGGAATTCCCTCCCTCCGCAGGGATTCCCTCCCTCCCTCAGGAATTCCCTCCCTCCGCAGGGATTCCCTCCCTCCCTCTCTCCCGCATGGACAGGGCCACCTTCGCCCGCTCCACCGCCTTTTTCCGGGACTCCAGCGGTTCCCCCCAGGGCTCCGCGGGGATCCCGGGGGGCCACGTGGATTTCATCGAGCGCGTGGATTCCTTCAGCTACTCGGACTTTTTCCGGGAATTCCTCATTCCCAACCGGCCCTGCCTCTTCTCGGCCGCGCTCACCGAGGGCTGGCCCAGCAGGAGGTTCTGGGTCACCCGGGATGGGAAACCCAACTTTGAGCACCTGCTGAGGGAGTTTGGTGAGTCTGGGAAGCGTTGGGATGATGGGACACGGCTTGTTTTTATGGAATTTTAGGCATGGAACACTGAACTGAACCCACTCTCTGCTGTTCCTAAATTGAAATCATTTTCCTCTGCTTTTCCTGGGCTTTTTCCTTATTATGTTGTTACTTTTCCTCTCCTCTTTCCTTATTATATTGATAGTTTTACTCTCTTTTTTCCTTATTATTTGGATCCTTTTCCTCCCCTTTTTCCTTATTATTTGGATCCTTTTCCTCTACTTTTCCCTTATATTGATACTTTCTGCTATTTTTTCCTTATTATATTGGTATTTCCCTCTCCTTTTTCCTTATAATATTCATCCTTTTCCTCTCCTCTTATTATATTGATACTTTCCTCTATTTTTTCCTTATTTTGTTTTCCTCTCCTTTTTCCTTATTATATTTTCCTCTCCTTTTCCTTATTATATAAATCCTTTTCCTCTACTTTTTCCTTATATTTTTTCCTTTATTTTTTCCTTATAATATTGATCCTTTTCCTCCACTTTTTCCTTATTATTTGGATCCTTTTCCTCTACTTTTCCATTATATTGATATTTTCCTTTATTTTTTCCTTATTATATTGGTATTTCCCTCTCCTTTTTCCTTATAATATTCATCCTTTTCTTCTCCTCTTATTATATTGATGATTTTCCTCTATTTTTTCCTTATTATGTTGATACTTTTCTCTAATTTTTCTTATTTTATTGTTTTCTTCTCCTTTTCCCTTATTATTTGGATCCTTTTCCTCTATTCTTTCCTTATATTGCTATTTTCCTTTATTTTTTCCTTATTATATTGTTCCTTTTCCTCTCATTTTTCCTTATAATACTCATCCTTTTCCTCTCCCCTCATAATATTGATAATTTTCCTCTATTTTTCCCTTATAATATTGATCATTTTCCTCTCCTTTTCCTTATTATTTGGATCCTTTTCCTCTACTTTTTCCTTATATTGATGCATCCCTCTATTTTTTCCTTATAATATTGATCCTTTTCCTCTCCTCTTCCCTTATATTAATCATTTTCCTCTATTTTTCCTTATTATATGGATCCTTTTCCTCTATTTGTTCCTTATTATATTTTCCTCTCCTTTTCCTTATTATATGAATCCTTTTCCTCTACTTTTTCCTTATATTTTTTCCCTTTATTTTTTCCTTATAACATTGGTCCTTTTCCTCTCCTTTTTCCTTATTATATGGATCCTTTTCCTCTACTTTTCCCTTATATTGATACTTTCCTCTATTTTTTCCTTATATTGTTTTACCTTTCCTCATTATATTCTTTTCCTCCCCTTTTTCCTTATTATATTGATGATTTTCCTCTTTTTTTCCTTATTATATGAATCCTTTTCCTCTGCTTTTTCCTTGTATTGATATTTTCTGCTATTTTTTCCTTATTATATTGATATTTTCCTCTCCTTTTCCCTTATATTGACATTTTCCCCTATTTTTTCCTCATGTATTGTTTTCCTTTTTCCTTATTTTATTGTTTTCCTCTCCTTTTCCCTTATTATTTGGATCCTTTTCCTCTATTTTTCCCTTATATTGATACTTTCCTCTATTTTTTCCTTATTATATTGGTATTTTCCTCTCCTTTTTCCTTATAATATTCATCCTTTTCCTCTCCTCTTATTATATTGATCATTTTCCTCTATTTTTCGTTATTATATTGATACTTTCCTCTATTTTTTCCTTATTTTGTTTTCCTCTCCTTTTTCCTTATAATATTGTTCCTTTTCCTCTCCTTTTTCTTTATTATTTGGAACCTTTTCCTCTACTTTTCCCTTATATTGATATCTTCCTTTATTTTTTCCTTATTATATTGGTATTTTCCTCTCCTTTTTCCTTATAATGTTCATCCTTTTCCTCTCCTCTTATTATATTGATCATTTTCCTTTATTTTTTCCTTATTATATTGATACTTTCCTCTATTTTTTCCTTATTTTGTTTTCCTCTTCTTTTTCCTTATTATATGAATCCTTTTCCTCTCCTTTTTCCTTATTTATTTGGATCCTTTTCCTCTACTTTTCCCTTATATTGCTATTTTCCTTTATTTTTTCCTTATTATATTGGTATTTTCCTCTCCTTTTTTCTTATAATAGTCATCCTTTTCTTCTCCTCTTATTATATTGATGATTTTCCTCTATTTTTTCCTTATTATATTGATATTTTCCTCTCCTTTTCCCTTATTATATAGATCCTTTTCCTCTATTCTTTCCTTATATTGCTATTTTCCTTTATTTTTTCCTTATTACATTGGTATTTTCCTCTCCTTTTTCTTATAATGTTCATCCTTTTCCTCTCCCTTCATGATATTGATACTTTTCCTCTATTCTTTCCTTATAATATGGATCCTTTTCCTCTACTTTTCCCTTATATTGATATTTTCCTCCATTTTTTTCTTATTATATTGGTATTTTCCTCTCCTTTTTCCTTAGAATATTCATCCTTTTCCTCTACTCTTATTATATTGATCATTTCCTCTATTTTTCCTTATTATATTGATCATTTTCCTCTCCTTTTTCCTTATTATATTGATCCTTTTCCTTTCATTTTTCCTTATTATATTGATCCTTTTCCTCTGTTTTTCTCTTATTATGTTGATCCTTTTCCTCTATTTTTTCCTTATTATATTGATCCTTTTCCTTTCCTTTTTCCTTATTATATTGTCCCTTTTCCTCTATTTTTCTCTTATTATGTTGATCCTTTTTCTCTATTTTTTTCCTTCTTACATTGATCCTTTTCCTTTCATTTTTCCTTATTATATTGATCCTTTTCCTCTCCTCTTTCCTTATAATATTGATCATTTTCCTCTATTTTTCCTTATTATATTGATCCTTTTCCTTTCATTTTTCCTTATTATATTGATCCTTTTCCTCTGTTTTTCTCTTATTATGTTGATCCTTTTTCTCTATTTTCCCCTTCTTATATTGATCCTTTTCCTTTCAATTTCCTTATTATATTGATCCTTTTCCTTTCATTTTTTCCTTATTATATGGATCCTTTTCCTCTCCTCTTCCCTTATAATATTGATCATTTTCCTCTATTTTTCCCTTCTTATATTGATCCTTTTCCTTTCATTTTTCCTTATATTGATCCTTTCCCTCTATTTTTCCCTTATTATATTGATCCTTTTCCTCTCCTTTTTCCTTATTATATTGTCCCTTTTCCTCTATTTTTCTCTTATTATGTTGATCCTTTTCCTCTATTTTTCCCTTCTTATATTGATCCTTTTCCTTTCATTTTTCCTTATTATATTGTTCCTTTTCCTCTCCTCTTCCCCTATAATATTGATCCTTTTCCTCTATTTTTCCTTATTATACTGATCCTTTTTCTTTGATTTTTCCTTATTACCTTGATCCTTTTCCTCTAATTAATTACATTAATACTTCCCTTATTACACTTATTATATTTACCCTTTTTCTGTCCTTCCTCCCACTTTGCTTTGCAGATTTCAATCCCAAATTAAATCCCACATTAAAATAAATTAAAAAAAACAACCATTGTATGATTAAACCAAACCAATTTATTTCCCTGCTCAACATTAACCAGAGGAACAACCTGAAACTTTCCTCAGGAAAAGGAAAATATTTTTGTAGTTCCAGTGAAATTTCCCCTCAGGCTGTAAAATAGCTAAATATTTCATAGAAAAAATAATCTCTAATATCAATATATTTAATAGCAAAATATATTAAATTCAGTATAATTAATATAAATATGTTTAATGGCAAAAAGAATATCTAATATAATACCTATGGATATTATTTATTTAAATATATAGATGTAGATATAGAGATAGATTTATATTGTTTATATTTATATATATTTATAAAATTATATATATTTATAAAATTATATATATTTATATATATTTATATATAATTATATATATTTATATAATTATATATATTTATATTTATATATAACATATATAATATATATAAAACTATATATATTTATATAATTTTATATATATTTATATAATTATATATATTTATATATATAATATATATATAATTATATATATTATATATATTTATATATAATATATATAAAATTATATATATTTATATAATTATATATATTTATATAATTATATATATTTATATTTATATATTATAAACACTAAATATATAGAATTAATTCTAGACATTATAAGGAATATGAATAATAATATTTATATTTAACTAAGCAAGAGTATTTAGAAATACTATAAATAATATCTATAAATTATGGCTAATATTAGACCAGTCATCAGCTAATTATTAACAAATGAGTTAATATATAGTTAATATATATCAGTCAATATGTTTATATTCTATATAATAATATAGAATTAATGTTAATTAGTTAATACATTAATTATTTAATATAACAATTACTATAACTAATAATTATGTAACTAATTATAACTAATAATATAACAGTTTGTTAATATGTAGTTAATATATATCAGGTAATATGTTAATATTCTATATAATTGTAATTATATAACTAGTTATTATAACTAAAAATATAACAAATAATTGCTTAATATGCAGTTAATATATGTCAGGTAATATGTTAATATTCCATATAATAAAATAGAATTTGTTAATGTTAATTAGTTAATATATTAATTAGTTAATATATTAATTAATATAGTTATTGCTATAACTAATAATTATATAACTATTAAAACTAATAATATAACAAATAATTAGTTAAATTTTAGTTAATATATGTCAGGTAATATGTCAATATTTTACATAATGATATAGAATTTGTTAATGTTAGTTAATATATTAATTAGTTAATATATTAATTACTATAACCAATAATTATGTAACTAGTTATAAGTAATAATATAACAAATAATATAACAATAATATGTTGATATTTTATTTAATAATATAGAATTTGTTAATGTTAGTTAATATATTAATTAGGTAATAAATTAATTGCTATAACTTATATGACTAATCATTATAACTAATAATATAACAAATAATTAATTAATATATAGTTAATATATATCAGGTAATATGTTAATATTCTATGTAATAATATAGAATTAGTTAATGTTAAGTAGTTAATATATTAATTAGTTAATATGATGATTACTATAATAAATATAAAACTAATTATTATAACTAATAATTAATATAACAAATAATTAGTTAAAATATAGTTAATATATATCAGGCAATATGTTAATATTTCATATAATAATATAGAATTGGTTAATATTAATTTGTTTATTAATTAGTTAATATATTGTGCTGGTTTGAAGGTGAACCAGCAAGGGAAAATGAACTCACCACGAGAGAGATTATAAGTCAGAGCTAAAATTTAATAATAATATTACAATAGCAACACTGACACACAAGGGAAATTGCTTTCAACTCACAAAACCCCAGCAGTATAACCCAGTGTCCTGGGGCACAAACCCAAGGGGGGGTTTGTTTGCCCTTGTGCTGAGACCCCTGTGGCTCCCCCAAGTCCAGAGTAAAAGGAAAAGAAAAACCTGTTGGTGCAGGCGAGGGCTGTGGTCTGGGCGAGAGCGGTGATCTCCTGCTGTCGAGGTCCTGCTGCTGCTCTGGATCCGACGAGAAGGTCCCCGAGGTCTTCTTACCCACCACTTATGTACCCTCAGGGAGCTCTCAGTCCCTCCCCCTGGGCGGGGACTCACACAATGGGTGATTAACTCTGGGAGCCAGGGGTTGTTGAGCTGCTGATGGCCCATTAGCAGCTCCGCCCCCCTCAGGCTGGGTGTGAAGTGATAATGGCTCCCTGGGCAGCTGCTGCTAATGGCCCATTGTCCTTGGGGAATGAATAGAGGGGGTGGAATACACAGGTTTGATCACCACCACACAGGGTTAGCTGGTCCCTCCAGCTGAACTAGGACATTATCCACCCCTTATTCCACTCCATCTAGTCATTCCCAAATTAACCCCCTTTTTACCTATACATATATATACACATATATACAATGAAACATTACAAACTCTTCTCACTCAAAATTAGGTCCCCTTGTGGTACACAACGTGTTTCTCCATCTTTTTGCATTACCCACCAAGTGCAACCAGGTCCTTGAGCAAAGACAATCCCTCGGATGGGTTTGCCTTTGTTTGAGGTGGGACTAACCCAAACAGTCTTTCCTAACATACCTCTCATATGGACCACAGGGACTTTATCTCCATCTACAGTATTCAAGAGTTCTGATTGGGCAGGGCCAGCTCGATTGATGGAGCCCCGGGTGTTGACCAACCAGGTGGCCTTTGCCAAATGCAGCTCCCAGTGTTTGAAAGTTCCCCCACCCAACGCCTTCAAGGTTGTTTTCAGCAGTCCATTACATCGCTCAACTTTCCCGGCAGCTGGAGCATGGTAGGGGATATGATACACCCACTCAATGCCGTGCTCTCTGGCCCAGGTGTCTATGAGGCTGTTCTTGAAGTGGGTGCCATTGTCAGACTCTATTCTCTCTGGGGTGCCGTGTCTCCACAGGACTTGTTTCTCAAGGCCCAGGATGGTATTCCGGGCAGTGGCGTGAGATACGGGGTATGTCTCCAGCCATCCAGTGGTTGCCTCTACCATGGTCAGCACATAGCGCTTGCCTTGGCGTGTTTGGGGAAGTGTGATGTAGTCAACTTGCCAGGCTTCCCCATACCTGTATTTCGACCACCGTCCACCATACCATAGAGGCTTCACCCGCTTGGCCTGCTTGATGGCAGCACATGTGTCACAGTCATGGATAACCTGTGAGACACTGTCCATGGTTAGATCCACCCCTCGGTCACGAGCCCATCTGTATGTTGCATCTCTGCCTTGATGACCAGAGGCATCATGGGCCCATCGGGCTAGAAACAATTCACCTTTATGCTGCCAATCCAGATCTACCTGAGAAACTTCGATCCTGGCAGCTCGATCCACCTGCTCGTTGTTACGATGCTCCTCATTAGCCCGGCTCTTGGGTACATGAGCATCTACGTGACGGACCTTCACACTCAGCTTCTCTACCCGGGCAGCGATGTCCTGCCACATCTCAGCCGCCCAGATGGGTTTCCCTTTGCGCTGCCAGCCGGCCTTTCTCCAGCGCTCCAGCCATCCCCACAGAGCATTGGCCACCATCCACGAGTCAGTGTAAAGGTAGAGTCTTGGCCACTTCTCTCGTTCGGCGATATCCAAAGCCAGCTGAACAGCTTTCAGCTCTGCAACCTGACTTGATCCACCTTGTCCTTCAGTCGCTTCTGCAACTCGACGTGTAGGACTCCATACAGCTGCTTTCCATTTCCGGCTTGTCCCTACAATGCGGCAGGAGCCATCTGTGAAGAGAGCATATCGCTTCTCCTCTTCTGGTAGCTGGTTATATGGTGGGGCCTCCTCAGCTCGAGTCACCTGCTCCTCTTCTTCTTCAGAGGACAATCCAAAACTCTCACCTTCCGGCCAGTTGGTGATGATTTCCAAAATCCCAGGGCGATTAGGATTCCCTATCCGGGTTCGCTGCGTGATCAGAGCAATCCACTTACTCCATGTGGCATCAGTGGCGTGATGGGTAGAAGGAGCTTTTCCTTTGAACATCCAGCCCAACACTGGTAGTCGGGGTGCCAGGATGAGCTGTGCCTCAGTGCCAATCACTTCTGAGGCAGCTCGAACTCCTTCATAAGCTGCCAGGATCTCTTTCTCCGTTGGGGTGTAGCTGGCCTCAGATCCTTTGTATCCCCGACTCCAGAATCCCAGCGGTCGTCCTCGAGTCTCCCCAGGTACTTTCTGCCAGAGGCTCCAGGATGGGCCATTCTCCCCGGCTGCAGTGTAGAGCACATTCTTCACATCCTGTCCTGTCCTGACTGGCCCAAGGGCTACTGCATGGGTAATCTCCTGTTTAATCTGCTCAAAGGCTTGTTGTTGTTCAGGGCCCCACTGGAAATCATTTTTCTTCCGTGTCACAAGGTAGAGAGGGCTTACAATCTGACTGTACTCTGGGATATGCATCCTCCAAAAGCCCACGGCGCCTAGGAAAGCCTGAGTTTCCTTCTTGCTGGTCGGTGGGGACATAGCTGCTATTTTGTTGATCACCTCTGTTGGAATCTGACGACGCCCGTCTTGCCACTTCACTCCTAGGAACTGAATTTCCTGAGCAGGTCCCTTGACCTTACTTCGTTTAATGGCAAAACCAGCTCTTAGGAGAGTCTGGATTATCTTCTTTCCTTTCTCAAAAACCTCCCCTGCTGTGTTCCCCCATACAATGATGTCATCGATGTACTGTAGATGTTCTGGAGCCTCACCCTTTTCCAATGCAGTCTGGATCAGTCCATGGCAAATGGTGGGACTGTGTTTCCACCCCTGGGGCAGTCGATTCCAGGTGTACTGCACCCCCTTCCAGGTGAAAGCGAACTGCGGCCTGCACTCTGCTGCCAACGGAATGGAGAAAAAGGCATTGGCAATGTCGATGGTGGCATACCACTTGGCTGCCTTGGACTCCAGCTCATACTGAAGCTCCAGCATGTCCGGCACAGCGGCACTCAGGGGGGGTGTGACCTCATTGAGACCACGGTAATCCACCGTCAGCCTCCACTCTCCACTGGACTTTCGTACTGGCCATATGGGGCTATTAAAGGGTGAGTGAGTCTTGCTGACCACCCCTTGGCTCTCCAGCTCACGAATGATCTTGTGTATGGGGGTCACAGAGTCTCGGTCAGTGCGGTATTGCCGACGGTGCACTGTGGCTGTGGCCAGCGGTACCAATTGTTCTTCAACTTTCAGCAGTCCCACAGCAGAAGGGTCCTCTGAGAGGCCAGGCAAGGTGCTCAGCTGTCTGATTTCCTCTGTCTCCACAGCAGCTATGCCAAAGGCCCAACGCAGTCCCTTTGGGTCTTTGAAATATCCGTTCCTCAGGTAGTCTATGCCAAGGATACACGGGGCTTCTGGACCAGTCACAATGGGGTGTCTATGCCATTCCTTCCCAGTCAAGCTGACTTCAGCTTCCAGTACAGTCAGCTGTTGGGATCCCCCTGTTACCCCAGAAATAGAGATGGATTCTGCCCCGACGTATCCTGATGGCATCAACGTGCATTGTGCACCAGTGTCCACTAAAGCTTTGTATTTCTGTGGGTCTGATGAGCCAGGCCACCGAATCCACACAGTCCAATAAACCCGATTGTCCCTCTCCTCTACCTGGCTAGAGGCAGGGCCCCCCTAGTTCTGGTCATGGTATTCACTGCGCTCTCCCTGTGAATATGACCGGGAGGTTCCTTCAAGAGGATCGGGCATAACATCATCATTCCTATACTGTCTGGAGCCTTGCCCACGAGAGACCGGAGCAGCCTTCAACCTTGAAGAATTCCCTGTGTTAGTTGTGCCTCTTTGCAATTCACGTACCCGAGCTGCTAAGGAAGAGGTGGGTTTCCCATCCCACTTCCTCATATCTTCTCCATGCTCATGGAGGTAAAACCACAGATTGCCGCGTGGAGTGTACCCTTTCTCCTTAGCTGGAAGACGCCTGCTTCTGATGGCCGAGACTCTTGTTTGTTCTGGAGAGATATGAAAGAGTCCTTCCTTAATCTTCTCTTCCAGTTCAGCCAGTTTTGTTTCCACAGCTGAGACATGGGCTCGTAATGGAGCAGTGACAGTGTCTTCATAAATCCTGAGTTTGCTGACCAGTGCACCCACCTTGTCTTCTCCCTCTCTCCACTGCAATGTTGCAAGGTAGCGAGAATACATTTCTGGCCCAAGTCGTGCAAATTTTAACCACATCTGGGATGTGCACTGGACACCATCTGGACTTTTAGGGAATCTCTCATCCTCTGAAAAGATTATCTCCAGTACGGCTAATTCCCTTAAGCACCGGATACCTTGTTCCATCGTGTTCCACTGTCCTTGCTGTACGTGGAGGTCCTCCTTACAAAGATATCTCTCCCTCACGCTTGACAACAGTCGCCGCCAGAGGCTGAGAGTTTCCTGTCTCTTTCCAATGCCCTGATCAATGACAACATCTCGAGACAGGGATCCCAGCTGCCTTGCCTCACTCCCATCTAGAATTGTATCATTGGCTGCAGCATCCCAGATTCGAAGTAGCCAGGTCAAGATGGACTCATTTGCCTGTCGTGTGAACTCTCTCCGGAGCTCACGCAGCTCTCCCAGGGATAGGGACCGGGTGATTATTTCTGGCTCCATTTCTTCTGCCTGAGATGAAGGTCCTGACTCTTCCTCGTCATGCACTATACGAACTGATTTGGTCTTTGATTTTCTTTTCTGGACAGGGGCAACTGCTATCGGTTTCTGTTGTCCTTCTGGCTCCTCCATGGTTTGTGTGGACATGGCGCTGGTTGATGTATCTCTCTTCCTCTCTGGCTCAGTCATGGTCTGGGTGGACATGGCGCCTGTGGATTTGCTCCTTTTCTCCTCCTCCTGATGATGCTGTACCACACCAAGCAGTGTGCGGTAGGCAGTGGCCAGGGCCCAGCAGGTTGCTGTGAGCTGCACATCTCTGGGACTACCAGAGCATCTTCCTTTCACATAGCTTAGCATTTTGGCAGGGTCCTGCAGTTGTTCCGGGGTGAATTTCCAGATCATTTGAGGAGAGAAGGTCTCCAAATACTGGCCCATATCTTCCCACTTCCCGTGCCACTCAACATCATCCGCTCCCAGGGCAGGTCTCCAGCAAGTCTCCTTAGAGAGCCCAGTTCTGACCCTAAACATGGTGTATACAGTACAGAGGAGACAAAGCAACACTAACAGCAGGATTATGCTGTCCCTAACATCAAAAGGAAGCTCAATATTTTCAATGATTGTTGTAGCAGAGGTGAAAAGGTGGAAGTAACCATCTCCGCCTGTTTTCCCCACAGTCTCGGTGCTATTTTTAATGAGACCCCAGAGGTAACAACCCAAACCAGGACAGGCAGACCAGACTGAATATACATTCACAATGAAATTCATTGCTTCTGATGTTATGACAACATAAACATAGTAT
Source organism: Pithys albifrons albifrons (assembly GCF_047495875.1). Taxonomy (NCBI): domain Eukaryota; kingdom Metazoa; phylum Chordata; class Aves; order Passeriformes; family Thamnophilidae; genus Pithys; species Pithys albifrons. Next base: position 2,169,652 of record NC_092464.1, on the reverse strand, counting down.
ATTAATAAAGCAATTTTGATCCTTCTCCCTGGTATTAAAGAGAGCATCAAAACAGGCACATGGTTCCCCATGTGTCGAAATATGAACAGGCCCAGATACACCATCCACATGAATACATCAAGCAACATGGTAGTCAGGGAGTTTCTGTACCCAAATACACAAAATGAAATTGTAGTTCTGACTTCTCTCTCGTGCCCCACGTTGGGCGCCAAAAGATGTGCTGGTTTGAAGGTGAACCAGCAGGGAAAATGAACTCACCACGAGAGAGATTATAAGTCAGACCTAAAATTTAATAATAATATTACAATAACAACACTGATACACAAGGGAAATTGCTTTCAACTCACAATACCCCAGCAGTATAACCCAGTGTCCTGGGGCACAAACCCAAGGGGGGGTTTGTTTGCCCTTGTGCTGAGACCCCTGTGGCTCCCCCAAGTCCAGAGTAAAAGGAAAAGAAAAACCTGTTGGTGCAGGCGAGGGCTGTGGTCTGGGCGAGAGTGGTGATCTCCTGCTGTCGAGGTCCTGCTGCTGCTCTGGATCCAACGAGAAGGTCCCCGAGGTCTTCTTACCCACCACTTATGTACCCTCAGGGAGCTCTCAGTCCCTCCCCCTGGGCGGGGACTCACACAATGGGTGATTAACTCTGGGAGCCAGGGGTTGTTGAGCTGCTGATGGCCCATTAGCAGCTCCGCCCCCCTCAGGCTGGGTGTGAAGCTGATAATGGCTCCCTGGGCAGCTGCTGCTAATGGCCCATTGTCCTTGGGGAATGAATAGAGGGGGTGGAATACACAGGTTTGATCACCCCCACACAGGGTTAGCTGGTCCCTCCAGCTGAACTAGGACATATATTAATTACTGTAGCTAATAATTATATAACTAATTATAACAAATAATTAATAAAACAAATAATTAGTTAATATATAGTTAATATATATGAGGTAATATGTTGATATTTTATTTAATAATATAGAATTTGTTAATGTTAGTTAATATATTAATTAGGTAATAAATTAATTACTATAATTATATGACTAATTATAACTAATAAGATAACAAATACTTAGTTAATAAATAATTAATATATATCAGGTAATATGTTAATATTCTATATAATAATATAGAATTAGTTAATGTTAATTAGTTAATATATTAATTAGTTAATATGATAATTACTATAATAATTACAAAACTAATTATTATAACTAATAATATAACAAATAATTAGTTAATATATAGTTAATGTATATCAGGTTATATGTTAATATTTTATTTAATATAGAATTTGTTAATGTTAGTTAATATATTAATTAATTAATATATTAATTACTATAACTTATAATTAAATGACTAGTTATTATAGCTAAAAGTATAAGAAATAATTAGTTAATATATAGTTATTATGTATCAGGTAATATGTTAATATTTTATATAATAATATAGAATTTGTTAATGTTAGTTAATATTTTAATTAATTAATACATTGATTACTATAACTAATTGTTATAAATAATAATCAATATAACAAATAATTAGTTAATATAGAGTTAATATATATCAGGTAATATGTTGATATTTTATTTAATAATATAGAATTTGTTAATATTAGTTAATAGATTAAATAATTAATATATTAATTACTATAACTTATAATTATATGACTAGTTATTATAACTAAAAATATAACAATTAATTAATTAATATATAGTTGTTTTGTATCAGGTAATATGTTAATATTTTATTTAATAATATAGAATTTGTTAATGTTAATTAATATTTTTATTAATTAATACATTGATTACTATAACTAATTGTTATAACTAATATTTAATATGACAAATAAGTAGTTAATGTATAGTTCATATGTATCAGTAATATGTTAATATTTTATTTAATAATACAGATTTTGTTAATGTTAATTAATATTTTTATTAATTAATACATTGATTACTATAACTAATTGTTATAACTAATAATTAATATGACAAGTAGATAATATATAGTTCATATGTATCAGTAATATGTTAATATTTTATTTAATAATATAGATTTTGTTAATATTAGTTAATATATTAATTACTATAACTAATAATTGTATAATTATTATAACTAATAATTAATGTAACATAATTAGCTAATAGATTAATATTAATAGTTAACATATTTAATAGTAATCCAGAGCCCACTTCTCGTGGAGTTTAAAAGGGAATTTCAGGTCATATTAAATAAATCCCAGGAAAATTTGGGACACGTGAATTAAATCCCTGGAAATTCAGGTGCCATTCCATAAATGGGATCTGGTTTGAGTCGGTTTGCCTGGAATGAGGATCCCGGGACTGGGATTGTTCCTTGTTTGGATGGGACCTGGGACACCTGGAGGTCCCCGGGGCCACTGCAGGGGGGGAAGGGGAGGGAAGGGAGTTGATCCTTCCCTGCTCACCTGAGCTCCTTTCCCAGGAGAGGCCGTGGTGCCCGTGGCCAACTGTGATGCCAAGGAGTACAATTCCAACCCCAAGGAGCAGCTGCCCTTCAAGGAATACGTGCAGTACTGGCAGGAATACATCCGGAACGGGCACCGCTCCTCCCGGGGCTGCCTCTACCTCAAGGACTGGCACCTGAGCAGGTGGGAGCACTGGGGGGCACCTCTGTGTGCCCACAGAGCCCTGGGAATTAATTGGGAGTGCTGGGATTGCTCAGCCTGGGAAAGGGAAAGCTTTGGGGTGGCCTAAAGGTCAGCAAATGTCAGCAATAGGACAAGGGGGCACGATGGGCTCGAGCTCTGCCAGGGGAAATGGAAGTTGGAGAGCAGGAAAAACTTCTTTGCAGAGAGAGTGCTCAGGGATTGGAATGGGCTGCCCAGAGAGGGGGTGGATTCCCCATCCCTGGAGGTTTTTCAGCTGAGCTTGGCCGTGGCACTGAGTGCCATGATCTGGTAAAGGGACTGGAGTTGGATCAAGGGTTGGACTTGATGATCTGGGAGGTCTTTTCCAACCCAAGTGAGAAGAGCAACGAGGCTGGAGAAGGGACTGGAGCACAAGTGCTGTGGGGAGAGGCTGAGGGAGCTGGGGGTGTTCAGCCTGGAGAAGAGGAGGCTCAGAGGTGACCTCAGCACTGTCTGGAACTGCCTGAAGGGAAGTTCTGGCCAGGTGGGGGTTGGTCTCTTCTCCCAGGCACTCAGCAATAGGACAAGGGGGCACGATGGGCTCAAGCTCTGCCAGGGGAAATTGAAGTTGGAGAGCAGAAAGAAATTCTTTGCAGAGAGAGTGCTCAGGGATTGGAATGGGCTGCCCAGAGAGGGGGTGGATTCCCCATCCCTGGAGGTTTTTCAGCTGAGCTTGGCCGTGGCACTGAGTGCCATGATCTGGTAAAGGGACTGGAGTTGGACCAAGGGTTGGACTTGATGATCTCGGAGGTCTTTTCCAACCCAATCCATTCTATGATTCTATGGTGGCCTTCCAGGATTTGGGGGAGCTCCAGGAAAGATGGAGAGGCCTGGAGGGACAGAACACAGGGAATGGCTTCCCACTGCCAGAAGGCAGGGATAGATGGGATACTGGAAAGGAATTCCTGGCTGGGAGGGTGGGCAGGGACTGAAATGGATTTCCCAGAGCAGCTGTGGCTGCCCCATCCCTGGAAGTGTCCATGTCCAGGCTGGAGCAACCTGGGAAAGTGGAAGGTGTCCACTAGGTTGGGATTGGATGATCCTTAAGTTCCCTTTCAAGCCAAACCATCCTGGGATTTTAAAGGATAGAGCTGATTGCTCTTTGCATCTGGACTCTGGAGGGAAAGGAGCATTGTCCCATTTTCCTGAGCCCCCTTTCCAACCCTTGACCTTTCCCAGGGCCTTCCCAGAGCAGGATGTTTACACAACCCCCGTGTACTTCTCCTCGGACTGGCTCAATGAATACTGGGATGCTGTGGCTGTGGATGACTATAGGTTTGTCTACATGGGACCCAAGGGCTCCTGGTAAGCACTGAGGGGGTCTCTCTCCTTCTAGATACTCATTTTGGGGTTTAATTTCCCAAGGGATTCTCCCATTCTCCTTGAGGATATCACCACACTCTTCTACCTGAATCCATCCAGCCTCATCTCCCAGGCAGCTCATTTGGTTCTGAGCTGACCCCTCTAGGAAAGGAAAAGCCCTGAATTGTCCACACAAAACCTGCCAAAAATTATCTTGTACCTTATGTAAGGATTTAGACCAGAAATTCCCTTGGGATCATCAGCCACTTGTGATTTGCAGGGTCAGCAGAAGCCTCAGATGAGTCAGATGTTCTGCAGGTGACAATTTCAACCCTGCTTTGGTTGAAGGATTTTCATCAGTTCCCATCACAGAATCTCCTGCTGGGATTTGTGGGATACCTTAAAAACTAAAGTGATGGAGGAGCACAGAGGATGGAAAACACTCAGTGTAGGTCCAGATAAACCTATAGAGATAAAACCACATAAAATTCCATGAAGGAAAAGGATCAATATCTCTGAATCTGAGACTTCAAGATGAATTGCAAGATGACCTTCTGCTCACCCCTCTGCTCTGCCCACAGGACACCGTTCCACGCCGACGTTTTCCGCTCCTACAGCTGGTCTGCCAACATCTGTGGCAGGAAGAAGTGGCTGCTGTACCCAGCAGGGCAGGAGGAGTTCCTGAAGGACCTGCATGGCAACCTCCCCTTCGATGTGACTGCCCCCAGCCTGCAGGACAGCAGGGTGTACCCTCGCTATGGGCAGAGCCAGCCCCCCCTGGAGATCCTGCAGGAGCCTGGCGAGATTGTCTTCATCCCCAGTGGGTGGCACCACCAGGTGTACAACCTGGTGAGACACCTGGGGACAGCCAGGGGCACAACCAGGCAGGAGCAGCTCAAACTCTCGTTGTCCAGGGGGTTAACAGGGGTCCCAGAAGGTTTGAAAGGCAAAAAATGTAGAGAGAGCAAAAGGTTTAGGAGGGAAGATCCATCTGTGTCTGCTCAAGGAATTCCACCTGGCACAGAGACTGTGGATGCCCCATCCCTGGGAATGCCCAAGGCCAGGCAGGAGCAGCTCAAACTCTCATTGCTCAACAGGGATCCCAGAATGTTTAAAAGGCAAAAAATGTAGAGAGAGCAAAAGGTTTAGGAGGGAAGGTCAATCCGTGGCTGTTGGGAAGGAATTCCACCTGGCACAGAGACACTGTGGATGCCCCATCCCTGGGAATGCCCAAGGCCAGGCTGGAGCAACCTGAGCTGGTGGGAGGTGGCTGTTCAAGGGGGTGTTGGGAAGGAATTCCACCTGGCACTGTGGATGCCCCATCCCTTGGAATGTCTAAGGCTAGGCTGGAGCAACCTGAGATGTTGGGAAGGAATTCCACCTGGCACAGAGACACTGGATGCCCCCTGGGAGTGTCCGAGGCCAGGTTGGAGCAACCTGAGATGTTGGGAAGGAATTCCACCTGGCACAGAGACACTGGATGCCCCCTGGGAGTGTCCGAGGCCAGGTTGGAGCAACCTGAGATGTTGGGAAGGAATTCCACCTGGCACAGAGACACTGGATGCCCCCTGGGAATGTCCAAGGCCAGGTTGGAGCAACCTGAGATGGTGGGAGGGAATTCCACCAGGCACAGAGACACTGGATGTCCCCTGGGAGTGTCCAAGGCCAGGTTGGAGCAACCTGAGATGTTGGGAAGGAATTCCACCTGGCACAGAGACACTGTGGATGCCCCATCCCTGGGAATGCCCAAGGCCAGGCTGGAGCAGCTCAAACTCTCATTGCCCAACAGGGATCCCAGAATGTTTAAAAGGCAAAAAATGTAGAGAGAGCAAAAGGTTTAGGAGGGAAGGTCAATCCGTGGCTGTTGGGAAGGAATTCCACCTGGCACAGAGACACTGGATGTCCCCTGGGAGTGTCCAAGGCCAGGCTGGAGCAACCTGAGATGTTGGGAGGGAATTCCACCAGGCACAGAGACACTGGATGCCCCCTGGGAATGTCCAAGGCCAGGTTGGAGCAACCTGAGATGTTGGGAGGTAATTCCACCTGTCACAGAGACACTGGATGTCCCCTGGGAGTGTCCAAGGCCAGGTTGGAGCAACCTGAGATGTTGGGAAGAATTCCACCTGGCACAGAGACACTGGATGCCCCATCCCTGGGAATGCCCAAGGCCAGGTTGGAGCAACCTGAGATGGTGGGAGGGAATTCCACCAGGCACAGAGACACTGGATGTCCCCTGGGAGTGTCCAAGGCCAGGTTGGAGCAACCTGAGATGTTGGGAAGGAATTCCACCTGGCACAGAGACACTGGATGCCCCCTGGGAGTGTCCAAGGCCAGGCTGGAGCAACCTGAGCTGGTGGGAGGTGTCCCTGCCCATGGAATGGGATGGTCTTTAAGATCCTTCCAACCCAAGCCATTCTGGGCTTGTCTGATGGCTGAAACCCAACCTGAATTCCAAAGCTCCCGGGGTCATAGGGAAATATGCAATGAAACCACTCCCTGCATCCTCTTTTCCTGTTCTTTTTGTCATTAAATCCTTCCAGTCACTCAGAAACAGGATTGCAGGAGGGACAGAGACCTGTGGGGAGGTTATTCTTGGGTTCTGACTGTAAATTGTAGTTTAACAATGAAAATGCCACCAAACTGATCTTCATCATCACATCCCCAAATTAACAACCACTCCCCTTTCTCCCCTCACCTTCTCCCACTCTTAAATGCACAAATCAGCAACATGGAAAGAGACACCTTGGTATTGGTGCCAGGGGAGCTTTTCCTTTGCTGAGGAAACCTCCCAACTGGAACAGTCCTTGTTGTTATTCCTCCCTGCAGGAGGACACCATCTCCATCAACCACAACTGGGTGAATGGCTGCAACGTGGCCATCATGTGGTGCTTCCTGCAGGATGAACTGGCAGCTGTCCAGAGGGAGATCAACCAGTGGAAGGACCCTATGGATGATTGGCACCTGCAATGCCAGGTACAGTGTGGCTCTGCCTGCCTGAATCTGCTCAGGGATCCCAAATTCCAGGGGTTCATTGAACCACTCTGAGTCCTTCACCTCCTACCTGGAATTTCCATGTTTCATAAAGAATTAGGAAGTGGTGACAGCTCTGTTGGGCAGGAAGTCAAATATTCCCTTCATCAGCTTGTGCCAGAGGGTGTTTGTTATCATAGAATCAGTTGGGTTGGAAAAGACCCCTGAGATCATCAAGTCCAACCCATGGGATGTTGTCTGGAAAGCAAATGTTTAACTGCTCTCCTTCAGTTTATCTTCTCAAGATCATTCCTGGTTGGAGAGCTCTGCTCTGGAGCCAGGCTGGGAATGCTGGGGGAGTTCACCTGGAGAAGAGAAGGCTCCAGGGACACCTGGGAGCCCCTGGCAGGGCCTGAAGGGGCTCCAGGAGAGCTGGAGAGGGACTGGGGACAAGGGAGGGAGGGACAGGACACAGGGAATGGCTTCCCACTGCCAGAGGGATACTGGGAAGGAATTCTTGGCTGTGAGTGAGGGTGGGAAGGGACTGGGATGGATTTCCCACAGCAGCTGTGGCTGCCCCATCCCTGGAAGTGTCCAAGGAGCACCCTGGGACAGTGGGAGGTGTCCCTGCCCATGGCAGGGTGGCACTGGATGGGCTTTAAGGTCTCTTCCCACCCAAACCATCCTGGAATTCCAAGCAGGGAATCCAAAACAAGCAACGTTCAGGTGGATGTGCCAGCAGGTTCCTGGGTCTGCACAGTGATGCTTCAAGAGAATGTCTTTATCCTGAGCAGGGTTTTGTCTTCTGTGCTGCCCTGGTTTGGCCTGGGAAAGAATTCATTCCCTTCCACAACCTTAGCCAAGAAACCAATGGAAAGGTTATTTCTGGAAGCTGTTAATGCTGGGCCCATTTCCTTCCAAACAGCAATTCAGGACATGGGGAGGAAGAGACTTTGCTTTGGGGCTGCTGCCATTTCAAATACCAATCACCAAAACATTATGAAACATCATTATTTGTGATTCCATATAATTACAATGTGATTTTGTGTTTTTTTCCTGGGAATTTCACTGTGCTGTTTCCATTTCCATGCTGTTCCCCCTTTTCCCCTTTAGCTGATCATGAAGTCCTGCACGGGCATTGACTACAAGGAGTTCTACAACTTCCTCAAAGTGATTGCAGAGAACAGGATTGCTGTGCTGGAAAAGGGCCTGGATGAGGAGACTTCAGCCAAGAACACTCCCAAAGCTGCCATTTCCACCTTGGGAATGCTCCATGCTGTGTTTGACCTCAAGAGGACTGTGAAGGTGTTGACATCCTTGAGTGCTAACGAGGATTTCAAGAAGCTGGACCTGAGCTCCCTGTCCCCACCTCCTGAGGCTTTGCTGCACCACCTGAAAGCAGCAATAGATACAGCCCTGCTCTGAATTCCCAGTTTTTTCCAAAGGGTTTGGAGAAAACTCACTCCCTTCCCTGGTTACCAGTACAAAGAGCTTTACTACAAGGTAGGGAGGGAGCACATTCATCAGCTTTGAAAGGGATAAAATACTCCCAGATAAAGGAAAACCCAAATCTTATTTTATTCTGAACATGCATTCAGGGAAGGGGACAGAAATTCCCTGTGGATAAAACACTGAACCACATTCCCTGTGCTTCCAAACTGCACTTGAGCTCTGCTTTGTCTGCTCACAGCTCAAGGATTTTAAGACCTTTCCTGCTTCCAGGTGCAGCTCAGCTTATCCTTTCCTTCTTTTTTTTCCAGGGAACTAGTTAGGCTGAGCTGGAGCCTGGATGTGGAAGTGCTGGCTCCTCCCTGAGTCCTGAAAATCTGGAATTCTCAGGCAGAGTCAGCCCTCAAACTGCTCCAGGGTTTGATTTCACACCCCAATTAGGAAGCTACAGCCCTGATTGCAATTAGAGCACTGTTAATTAAGCATATCACCCACCCAAGCTGCTAAGGAGGAATCTGAATGTCCTCCCACCTTCCCACAGGCTCTTCCAAGGCACAGCATTCCCAAGAGCAGGGATTTATCAGGGAAATCAAGCAGGAACCTCCTCTCAGCTGCCACAAAAGCAACCAGCACTTTGCATGGTTCCACAGCACAATTCCCAACTGGAATGCCACCCTTGGGCTCAGCTATTCCCAATAAAACATCCCTTTTGCTCTCCCACTTGGTGGCAAAGCCTGGAGAGGCACAAATGGCTGCACACTGTTACCTTCATACCTAATTATTGCTCCAGAACTTCCTGGATTTCCCACCACTCTGGGAAAGCAGCTCCAACCTGGATGTTTAGGAGTAGAAACCCTGAGCAGGCTGTGAGAAATTCCTTGTTTTCTAGAAAATTCCCTGGGTTTGTACTCGCATGCACTTTGCATGTCCTTTTTCTAGGAGAAAAAAATTCTGCATTTTGAGTAGCACCTGAAATGAAAAATCCTCACCCAGGGCATGGAAAAAACGTGGAGAAAACAGCCCTTTTTTTGAGTTCAACCACCTCAGTCATCCAAACTCTGCCTAGAAGGTTTTAGGCTGGAAAAGCACCAGTTGGAAGCAAGTGTGAAATTCCAAATTCCCAGCTGTTCCTTAGGGCTGTTTTCCCACTCTGCAAAACAAACTGGACTTTAGATGAATGAAAGGAGATTTCCCAAAGGGGAGGAAGAAGGATTTCCAGCTGGGAATCAGTGTTTTGGTAGGAAAAGCATGTTTTTGGCTTTGTGTTCCTCACTGCATGCTGGGACAGTGGCCTGAGCCACGTTCTCTCACTGGGAAAAGAAGCACAAAAATGAGATTTCTTGAGGCAGATTTGTGGCTCAAATCCTTCATTCCCATGGCAGGAAAAGAGCCACGTGTTTTCTAAACTTAAAGAAATAAATTCTTGAAAGGAGATTGGAATAAAGAGCATGCAAGCCTGGAATCTCTCTTAAAAAAATTCCAACAGCTTTATTTAAATACCAGGTTACTGTCAAACATTCATTAGGAGCCTCTGATACCAATATATTAATTCTTGTAATCAGTGTGTTATTTATTAAAGCATAATTACTTGTGAGAAACAGCAGGAAACAGCCTGGCCAGTTCTGTTGTGTTTCCCTGAAGTCACTGCCCTGCACAACTAAAAAAACAAACTGTAAAAACCACAAAAAAAAGCAGGTTAAAATCTCAAGCCAGAGCTCTAAAAATGCAGCTCAGCCTTGACTGTTTTTGTGGGAATGGGACAAGACTCCAAACATCCCTTTGCCTTTTCCAAGGGCACAACAACCCCAGCGTGTGTTTTGGGGTCCTTTGGGAAAGCAGCTCAGACAGGGCACAAATCCAGGTGGGATTTTGGTTTTCTTTTCCCAGGATTTGAGTTTCTCACCCCAGAATAACCTTCTCTCTTCCAGGCTCACAGGAATCCCTGGAGAATTCCAGAGCATGTTCCAAAGGTGCAGGTGTGACATCCCTGAGGCTTCACAGGAGTGAGCAGAGTATAAATACACACATTTTAGTATCATAAAACAAGGAAATGGGTCAGTAGCAGCTTTAACACCATGGAGGGGTCCTGACTTTGGCATGGGGAGGAGAAGAAGTGGATAAACCTTCCTCTTAGAGCAGGAAAAACCACCTCTCTCCCTCCAGGATTGGGTTTTTTAGGAGCTCTCCTGGCCATGCCAACCAGAAATGGTCCCATTGAGTTGTGGTTTCTCCAAAATAAAATAATCCCTTTTCCTTCCTGACTTGGCATGGGGAGGAGGAGGAGTGGATAAACCTTCCTCTAAGAGAAGGAAAAACCACCTCTCTCCCTCCAGGATTGGGGTTTTTTAGGAGCTCTCCTGGCCATGCCAACCAGAAATGGTCCCATTGAGTTGTGGTTTCTCCAAAATAAAATAATCCCTTTTCCTTCCTGACAGTTCCCCAGGGCAGGACAAACATCCCAGAGAACAGCACAAGGAGCTTCCAGGGCACAGGGAAAGGAAACCACAGGGCAGAAGGAACCTCCTCCACTTGGAAAGACATTCCCAACCACCAGCTGAGGTTGGATCTGGAAGGCTTGGAGAGCTCCTGGGCTTTGGGAGCAGAGCCAGGCCAAGGGAACCCTCAGGTGATCCATAATCCTTCCCTTCTGATGGATTCTGATGGATTCTTCAGCCAGGTTTGGTCAGGAGGGACATTCCCTTGGGATCCTGGGAATCAGGAGCTCTGGGACAGGGGACAGTTCTCCCTCTGGTGCAGCCTCATCCTCTGGATGTGTTCGTAGCACGACTGGGCAAGGGAAGAGCAACACATTAGGGAGGAATTGGGGAATGGGGGCCAAAACTGGGGAACTTGGAGTCAAAATCTCCACACTTGGGGCCAAAATCTTCCAGCTTGGGACCAAAATTGGGGAACTGGGGGCCGAAATTGGGGAACTGGGGGCCGAAATTGGGGAACTGGGGGCCGAAATTGGGGAACTGGGGGCCAAAATTGGGGAACTGGGGGCCAAAATCGGGGAACTGGGGGCCAAAATCGGGGAACTGGGGGCCAAAATCGGGGAACTGGGGGCCAAAATTGGGGATCTCGGGGCCAAAATTGGGGATCTCGGGGCCAAAATTGGGGATCTCGGGGCCAAAATCAGGGAATTCAGGGCCAAAGTCAGGGCTCTTGCAGACAAGCTGTGCTGCTCCAAAGGCAGGATTAGATCCTTTGTAAATGAAGGATAAGGATATTCCCCAGACTCAGGGAAATCCCCTCCTGTTCCAGGCACAGAAACAGCCCCTAAAATCCAGTTCCAGCCCAGCTTTGCTCCTCAGGCACTGCTGGGACATCTCCTCACCTCCAGGGCTGTGAGCAGGAAGTCAAACATTCCCCCTTGGTTGGTGGGATCCATCAAGTCCCTGATCAGGTGGATCTCAGCTCCCAGGTGCTGGATCCTGGGAAAGGAGAAGGTCACAGTTAGGACACATCTCTGGGCACTTTGGGGTGTGTTGGAGATCAGATCTTGGAGAGGAGGAGGCACAAACATGGGTTGAAATGGATTTCAAGGATCATCCACTTTGACTCTTCCACTATTTGCCACCTCCCACCAGTCCAGGTTGCTCCAAACCCTGTCCAAGGTGGCCTTGGACACTCCCAGGGATGGGGCAGCCACAATTAGTGATGTTCAATCTTAACAAAACTTCACTTTTCACTCTTTTATTCCCTTCTGGTCTCATTTAGAGCCAAGAAAGACCCCAAGAAAATCTCCATCATCCAACACAGCCATGGGATATTTTGATGGGAAAAGAGGGAACACCTTCAAGGAGCACCAGAGGATTACACTAAATATTAGGAAAAATTCCTTCATGGAAAGGGTTGTCAAACATTAGAACAGGGATGGAGTGAATTGTTCAAAAAATGTGGATGTGGCACTTGAGGATGTGGTTGAGTGAACGTGGTGGTGTTGGGTGGACATGGTGACCTTTTTAACCTTCATAATTCTGTTAAAAAACCAAATATATGAATTTCATGCCTGCAAGGTCAAATATTCCACCCTATTTTGGAGCATATCCAGGAAGCCAGGCAAGGATTTTGCCTCAGGTTTGCCAGGAAACAGTTGGATTGTGCTGGATGAAAGGAGGTTCCTGCAGTTCCACTGGGAGCAGCACAGACAGAGCCTCTGTGGCAGAAAAGGTGTCACCTCCACAGACATTCCCACCCAGGAACACTCTAATTAATTAATAGAATGTTCAGGACCTTCCCAGCCTCCAAACTGAATCCCAGGGCCCAGCTGGGAATGGAAAAGAGGAGAGGTGGGACATCTATAATTCCTTGAAGGCATCATAGATGCCTTCAGCAAACCTTGAGCTTCAGGGGCTTCATGTTCCTGTTTCCTGTGCTAAAATGAGACTTTATTTCCCATGACAACCCTGAGTTATCCTCAAGGATAAGAGTTGGACCCTCAGGAAGTCCTTCATCCCTTTCCATCCTGGCCAACAACCAGCCCAGCCCACAGAAACCCAAACCCAGCTCAGGGCAAAGCCTAATTAAACCACAAACTCCTGGTTTTAATTAAAACCCCGTGGGCTGGGATTGTGGTTGGCCTTTCCCTGAGGGATCCCACCCCACCAGGACCAGGAAAGGACCAGCTCCCACTTACTTGGCTCGGGACACCACGTACATCAGGAGGGGCAGCAGGTCATCCATGGGCAGCTTGTAGTCCTTCTCCAGCACCCTGGACACCGTGCCCTCAATCTCCTCGTAGGTCTTCTGCAGGATCAGCAGCTTCTCCCTGGGGTCCACCGTGGTGCTGAGGGTGGGCAAACAGCCCTGTCAGAGCTGCTCCCACCACAGGGTTCGAGAGAGGGAGCAGAACTTGGAAACACCCCAAAATCAGAGGACTGAGGCCATCAATCATCTGCACCAAAGGGGAGTCAACAAGGGACATCTCCAAGGTGGGACATGAGACTTCTGCCTGTGACAACCTGTTAGGGAACCACAGTGGCTGTCCTGGGAAGGCCTTCTTCAGGATTGAGGGATCTGAGAGCTCCAGGGCTGGTGGATCCACAGCATTTCCCTGAACTTCCTCCACAGAGCCACCACCCAGGCTGGGCTTCAAGAGACAAAGCTGAGCTGCTACAGCTGAGCTCTGCTTTGCCACAGCAGCCTCTGGGGGTGCCACAGCAGCCTCTGGGGGTGCCACAGGAGCCTCTGGGGGTGCCACATCAACCTCTGGGGGTGCCACATCAACCCCTGGGGGTGCCACAGGAGCATCTGGGGGTGCCACAGCAGCCTCTGGGGATGCCACAGCAGCCTCTGGGGATGCCACAGGAGCCTCTGGGGGTGCCACAGCAGCCTCTGGGGGAGCCACATCAACCTCTAAGGGAGCCACATCAACCTCTGGGGGTGCCAAAGGAGCCTCTGGGGGTGCCACATCAACATCTGGGGGTGCTACATCAACATCTGGGGGAGCCACATCAACATCTGGGGGAGCCACATCAACATCTGGGGGAGCCACATCAGCCTCTGCGGGTGCCACAGCAGCCTCTGGGGGTGCCAGATCAACCTTTGGGGGAGCCACATCCACCTCTGGGGGTGCCACAGCAGCCCCTGGGGGTGCCACATCAACATCTGGGGGTGCCACATCAACCCCTGGGGGTGCCACAGGAGCATCTGGGGGTGCCACAGGAGCTTCTCGGGGTGCCACATCACCCTTTGGGGAGCCACATCCACCTCTGAGGGAGCCACAGCAACCTCTGGGGGTGCCACAGCAACCTCTGGGGGTGCCACATCATCTTCTGAGGGAGCCACATCAACCTCTGGGGGTGCCACATCCATAACTGGGGGTGCCATACTGGGGGATGATCCTCATGGAGCTCCACATGTCCAGAGCAACGGGACCAGGAGTCACCCCCAGGCCCAGTTTGCTCTACACTGACAGGAGGGAACCCCTTTATTCCATAAATCCTCTGTAGAATCCTCATCCCAGGATGGTTGGGAGGGACCTTAAAGCCCTACCAGTGCCACCCCCTGCCTGGACACCTTCCACTGCCCCAGGTTGCTCCTTGGACACTCTCAGGGATGGAGCAGCCACAGCTTTGCTGGGAAATCCATCCCAGTCCCTCCCCACCCTCCCAAGGAATAATTTTTCCCTAAGGAACATCTCTGGAGTATCCAGGGGAGGAATGAGCTGCACTTGAACATTGGTGTTGCCTTCAGGGAGTTTTTGAGGGAAACAATTCCCACAGAAGGCATCACAAAGAGGTTTGGTTTCCATAACCTTGTAGGCTGACCCCAAAATGCTTTTGGGATGGGTGGAAATTCCAGGTGCTTCCCAGCAAAGCCCAGAAATTCCAGATACTTCCCCTGGGTGATCAGGGGGAGCTGCTGGCCAGGACTTACATCAACTTCTGCAAACACTCAGTGGCAGAGAGGAAACACTTGTCCTTCACCAGGGAGCGCCTCTGGAAGGGAAAGAGACACCTTTGAACCATCTCCAGGCACAGAACTAATTAACAACTCTCACAGAGCTCTAATTGCTGTGGTTAATTAGATGAAGCACCCCCATGTGGCCCAAAGTCCCTCCCCACCACACCAAAGATGGGCTGAGTTGTTTCCTACCTGGTTGGTTGTCAAGGTGAGGTCTTTGAGAGGCCACAGGTGCCTGAAAGGAGATTGCAGAGACATTGAGAAGGTCTGAGCCCACCCCAAGTCCCTCCTGGTTGTCCTGTCTCCTCATTCAAGGTGATGTTAAAGCCTGGGAGGTGCAGGAGGATGGGTTTGCTCCTCTCCAGGAAAAATTAGCAGCTCTGACTGAGGGTTTCATTTACTCAGAGATGCTCCTCAGAACATCCCAGAACTTCCCATTAATTTAATTCCTCTCACTGAGCACAGAGTGAACCAAGTTGACACTCAGGGTCTCCTTGAGGTGCAGAAGATGCTGTGGTAGGAAAGCTGAGATAGGAGGTTGAGCCATTTGGTCCCACATGTCCCTTCCAAAGGTGGATCTGGCAGCAGGAATGGATGAGGGAAACATCTGGCTGCCCTCTGTTGACTCTGTGTCTGCTCACTTACAGCAGATGCCACTGTTGCCCCTTCTAAAGACATTTCTAAGCTCTGCCTGATTGGTCCCAAGTTGGAGCAAAGCATTTGGTGAGCAAATAAAGGGGTTTCCACCCAAAAATTAAGATCAGTGCAGACAATTTCAGCTTTCCCTGGTCAGTGTTGTCCCTCCAGGACAGGCAGGACCTCCATGGCAGGATTTCCTCTGGCAGCACAGAACTTCAGTGCCACTGGTGGACCAGGAGCACCTCCAGGTCCTCTCCAGGACCATGGACTCGAATCCAGGGTTGGAGAAGTGCCACTTACTTCTGCACATCCAGGAACTCCAGGAGTTTGATGTCAGGGAACAGGCTGAGGTCCACAATGCCCTGGCAGTAGAGATCATCTTCTCGCTCGTGGTAGAGCATGTAGAGCATGAAGAGCTCGGGGTAGAAGCAGGGCAGGATCAGGGGCAGGACCACACTGGAGGCCTTCTGGTCACTGGGGCAGAGAGAAAAACAGTCCTGCAGTGAGGTTACAATCCTAAATATCCCCCAAACCCACACAGCCCACAAGGGAAGCTTCCAAGACATCAAGGTGTTCTCCTTGTTGTCCCCTCCTTCCTCTTCCTGAGTTCCAGAACACAGTTGGGCTCTGGTGACCTACAGGACACTCATCCATGTGCCCACAAGTGCATCTTGTGCTGTGGGACAGGACAGACCTCCACAAGATTTCCTGAATCCCTGGGAGAAACCTGGAGCACCAGAGACTTGTCTCCAGATGTTCCTTCTGAGTTGGGTCACTACAAACTCCTCTCCAGATGTTTCTTCTGAACTGGGTCACTACAAACTCCTCTCCAGATGTTCCTTCTCATCTGGGTCACCACAAACTGATCTCCAGATGTTCCTTCTCATCTGGGTCACTACAAACTCCTCTCCAGATGTTTCTTCTGAACTGGGTCACCACAAACTCCTCTCCAGATGTTCCTTCTCAGCTGGGTCACAACAAACTGATCTCCAGATGTTCCTTCTGACCTGGGTCACTACAAACTCCTCTCCAGCTGTTCCTTCTCAGCTGGGTCACTACAAACTGATCTCCAGCTGTTCCTCCTGAGCTGGGTCACTACAAACCTCCCCTGCCAATGTCTTCTGCTCCAGAACAGGAGGAAGAGCAGCTCTTCTCATGCTTCAAGCAGAACTGCTGAACACTCTGCACTCAGAGACAAGTGTGGGCACCAAACCTGACTCAGACTGAGCCAGACAATGAGTTCAGCACTTGGTGTGTTTTACAAGACACCCCAGAAGCCCACACAGCTCAGAGAAGACACCCCAGAAGCCCACACAGCTCAGAGAAGACACCCCAGAAGCCCACACAGCTCAGAGAAGACACCCCAGAAGCCCACACAGCTCAGAGAAGACACCCCAGAAGCCCACACAGCTCAGAGAAGACACCCCAGAAGCCCACACAGCTCAGAGAAGATACCCCAGAAGCCCACACAGCTCAGAGAAGACACCCCAGAAGCCCACACAGCTCAGAGAAGACACCCCAGAAGCCCACACAGTTCAGAATCAAACCCCAGGTGGTGACACCTACCTCGTGTCTCCATCCACACACTTGGGGGCCAGTTGGCCTTTCTGTTCCAGTGCCAGGTGGAGCAAAGCCCTGGAAGAGCAGCAGGAACAAGGCTTAGTTCCCTCCCTCCTGGTTTGTTTTGGGATAATTTGTTATTCCCAAGTGAGGAGCTCAGCTGGCCCAGCCCCAGGTGGGATGTGAAAGCTCCCTGGAATTCCTGCTGTGTTTGTTGGTTTGCTGTTTGAGGGGCTTTGTCTTGATGTTTCCTGGAAGCCCAGAATGGTTTGGGTTGGGAGGGACCTTAAGGATCACCTCATTCCACCCCCTGCCATGGGCAGGGACACCTCCCACTGTCCCAGGGACACCTCCCACTGTCCCAGGGTGCTCCAGCCTGGCCTTGGACACTCCCAGGGCTGGGGCAGCCACAGCTGCTCTGGGAATTCCATCCCAGTCCCTGCCCACCCTCCCAGCCAGGAATTCCTTCCCAATATCCCACCTAAATAATTGAGGTTGGAAAAGACTCCCCAAGAGTTGGAATAAATGATAATTAGTGTGGAGGTTCTACACGACTCAACTGAGAACACCACGAGAAAAACATGTGGCACTTGTTGGGAAAATAGAGCTGGAACTCCCTCTAGTGTGAGATGGGAGACATTGGCCAGGGACACCTCGGGGGGAATTTACCATCAGTGACAGAGACCTGATACTGTCACACCACCCCAGGATGGTTTGGGTTTGGAGGGACCTTTCCTACAATGCCAGGATGGTTTGGGTTGGGAGGGACCTTTCCTACAGTGCCAGGATGGTTTGGGTTGGGAGAGACCTTTCATAGAATCCCAGGATGGTTTGGGCTGGGAGGGACCTTTCATAGAATCCCAGGATGGTTTGGGCTGGGAGGGACCTTTCCTACAATCCCAGGATGGTTTGGGTTGGGAGGGACCTTTCCTACCATCCCAGGATGGTTTGGGTTGGGAGGGACCTTTCCTACAATCCCAGGATGGTTTGGGTTGGGAGGGACCTTTCCTACCATCCCAGGATGGTTTGGGTTGGGAGGGACCTTTCCTACCATCCCAGGATGGTTTGGGTTGGGAGGGACCTTTCATAGAATCCCAGGATGGTTTGGGTTGGGAGGGACCTTTCCTACCATCCCAGGATGGTTTGGGTTGGGAGGACCTTTCCTACCATCCCAGGATGGTTTGGATTGGGAGGGACCTTTCATAGAGTCCCAGGATGGTTTGGGATGGGAGGGACCTTTCCTACCATCCCAGGATGATTTGGGTTGGGAGGGACCTTTCATAGAATCCCAGGATGGTTTGGGTTGGGAGGACCTTTCATAGAATCCCAGGCTGGTTTGGGTTGGGAGGGACCTTTCCTACAGTGCCAGGATGGTTTGGGTTGGGAGGGACCTTTCATAGAATCCCAGGATGGTTTGGGTTGGGAGGGACCTTTCATAGAATCCCAGGATGGTTTGGGTTGGGAGGGACCTTTCATACCATCCCAGGATGGTTTGGGTTGGGAGGACCTTTCCTACCATCCCAGGATGGTTTGGGTTGGGAGGACCTTTCCTACCATCCCAGGATGGTTTGGGTTGGGAGGGACCTTTCATAGAATCCCAGGATGGTTTGGGTTGGGAGGACCTTTCCTACCATCCCAGGATGGTTTGGGTTGGGAGGGACCTTTCCTACAATCCCAGGATGGTTTGGGTTGGGAGGACCTTTCATAGAATCCCAGGATGGTTTGGGTTGGGAGGGACCTTTCATACCATCCAGGATGGTTTGAGTTGGGAGGACCTTTCATAGAATCCCAGGATGGTTTGGTTTGGGAGGACCTTTCATACCATCCCAGGGTGGGTTGGGTTGGGAGGGACCTTTCATCTCCACGTGGCCTCAGTCACTGCAGAGAACTCCTTCTCTGCCACCATCCTGAAGAACCTCTGGCAAGAAACACTCTGGGAATAAAACCCATCCCTGAAAACACAATCCCAACATTCCACTCCCCGAGCCCTCCGTGCCCACCCCCTTTGGAAGGACTCAACATGCTCCACTCACTGGTAGAACTCCCAGATTTTCTTGGCATAGAACTTGACCTCCTCCTGTGCCATGGTCAGCAGGTGCCTGTTGGCCCCAGTCCCGGAGTAGGTGGCCTGGAAAGCCACTGTGAGGACCCTCAGCAGCTTCCCCAGGGGGTGCAGGGAGGACTTCAGGGCCTGCATAGGGGAGGACAATTCAGTTCCACCTGTCAGCCCTTGCCATCACAGAGGGTCACACCAACCACCCAACCTCCCCTGGGCAGCAGAGGACAAGCCCAAAGGTGATTAATCTTAATTTTGGTCTGGCTTTGCTGCCACAAGTCCCTTCTCCTCCCCTTCTCACACCAAGCACTGCTGGGATACTCCAGGAGAACAAAGTGCTCCAGGGAAAGGTTGAATAGAGCAAAAACCACCTCCAAGAGCACAAGGAACTTGATGACTCATTCCCAGCAGCTTGAGGATCAAGAGTGAAGCTTTATCATCCCCTCCTGGCCTCTACACAAAAGGAGGGTGGAAAAACCATGAGGGACAACTCTGTCCTTCTCACAGCTCAGAGAAGTTCTTGCAGTTTCTGGCAATACTTGATGTGCTGTCAGAAGGTAACGGTGATTTTCCTGGACCTGTGTCCATGTCTGGTGGGCAAAGCTGGATCAATACAACCTTTACCTTCTCCAAATAACTCTGGAGTGACTCCAGCTCCTGGTGTTGCACCAGCTCTTCAAGAATATCTTCTATCTTCCAGGATATGTCCTCAGTCCCCCTGGAAAGATGAAAAGGGAGATGGGAAAAGCCCAGAAGGAGAGCCTGGGATAAATCCAGGATGGTGTCACTGCTGGATCCCAAAGGGACAACCAGACAATGAGCAGAAATGAATTTTCCACTTAGGACAACCAGTCCCAGCAGCAAAACCTTCAACTGAGGGGTAAAATTCATCCTCCTGCCTTGTGGGGAGGAACAACTGGGAAAGGCTCAGGGAAATCATGGAAGGGCCTGGTCTAAAGCTCTGGGGATTGAGTCAACTTGACACCAAGTTGGGAGGGAGTGTCGAGCTGCTGGAAGGCAGGAGGGCTCTGCAGAGGGACCTGGATGGACTGGAGAGATGGGCTGATTGCAATGGGATGGAGTTGAACAAGGCCAAGTGCAGGTCCTGCCCTTTGGCCACCCCAACCCCCTGCAGCGCTCCAGGCTGGGCACAGAGTGGCTGGAGAGCAGCCAGGCAGAGGGACCTGGGGGGACTGAGGGACAGGAAGCTCAACAGGAGCCACCAGTGTGCCCAGGTGGCCAAGAAGGCCAAGGGGATCCTGGCCTGGATCCAAAGTAGCGTGGCCAGCAGGCCCAGGGCAGTGACCCTTCCCCTGGACTCTGCCTTGGGGAGGCCACACCTTGAGTGTTGTGTTCAGTTCTGGGCCCCTCAGTTGAGGAAAGATCTTGAGGGGCTGGAGCGGGGCCAGAGACAGAGAATCCACCTCCAGGGACAGAGAATCCACCATGTCTTGATCCAACCCCACTGTGATCACCAGCCCAGGGCACTCTGTGCCCTGGGCTGGTGATCACAGTGGGGTTGGATCAAGGGTTGGACTTGATGATCTCAGAGGTCTCTTCCAACCCAAGTGAGAAGAGCAACGAGGCTGGAGAAGGGAGTGGAGCACAAGTGCTGTGGGGAGAGGCTGAGGGAGCTGGGGGTGTTCAGGCTGGAGAAGAGGAGGCTCAGAGGTGACCTCAGCACTGTCTGGAACTGCCTGAAGGGAAGTTGTGGCCAGGTGGGGGTTGGTCTCTTCTCCCAGGCACTCAGCAATAGGACAAGGGGGCACGATGGGCTCAAGCTCTGCCAGGGGAAATTGAAGTTGGAGAGCAGAAAGAAATTCTTTGCAGAGAGAGTGCTCAGGCATTGGAATGGGCTGCCCAGAGAGGGGGTGGATTCCCCATCCCTGGAGGGTTTTCAGCTGAGCTTGGCCGTGGCACTGAGTGCCATGATCTGGTAAAGGGACTGGAGTTGGACCAAGGGTTGGACTTGATGATCTGGGAGGTCTTTTCCAACTCAATCCATTCTGTGATTTCAAATATGCTCCTCCCTGGCAGAGAGGTCCTGGCACACTCCTACCTTTGGCAGAAAAGATATTCCTGGGATTTCCTCAGCTCCTTGCTCGTTTGGATGTGGAATCCCATGAAAGACTCCTCCATTTCTTCTCTGCAGCCAGACCGGATGAATTCCAGGAACTGGTCATGGATGCCCTTCCACCTCTTCTCCACTGGGAAGTCCCTGAGGCCCAGCTGGCTGAGAAATGGGACATGGTATTAGGATTTGAAGAGAGGGCTGGACCTCCTCCTGGAACTCTGGAGCCTCTGGGGGGTTCACCTGGAGAAGAGAAGGCTCCAGGGACACCTGAGAGCCCCTGCCCTTGGCCTGAAGGGGCTCCAGGAGAGCTGGAGAGGGACTGGGGACAAGGGAGGGAGGGACAGGACACAGGGAATGGCTTCCCACTGGAAAAGTGGAGATTTAGGTGGGATATTGGGAAGGAATTCCTGGCTGGGAGGGTGGGTGGGGACTGGGATGGATTTCCCAGAGCAGCTGTGGCTGCCCCATCCCTGGGAGTGTCCAAGGCCAGGCTGGAGCACCCTGGAATGGTGGAAGTTGTCCCTGCCCATGGCAGGGGTGGCACTGGGTGATCTTTAAGGTCCCTTCCACCCCAAGCCCCTCCATGATGATTCCATGATGAGGGACTTGGCAGTGCCCAAATGGTCATCCAACAAAAGCAACTCAAGTCTCTTGTACTGACAATGAGGTGCTTTGGGTGAAAAAAAAAATTCCTGGGGCATGGAAAATAAATAATCTGGTGAATGGATCATGGACTTTGTGCTCCACTGATGGAGGTCCCTAAATATGGACTCTTTATCCCACCCCAAAACCTGCAGAAGAGGCTGAGGGCAAGAGGAGCTGAGCAACCACCACCAGCAGCTGGTTCTGCAACAGGAACACTCTGATGGACTGGAAATGTTGATGACTCTGTGCCCAGCCTGGAGCGCTGCAGGGGGTTGGGGTGGCCAAAGGGCAGGACCTGCACTTGGCCTTGTTCAACTCCATCCCATTGCAATCAGCCCCATCTCTCCAGTCCATCCAGATCCCTCTGCAGAGCCCTCCTGCCTTCCAGCAGCTCGACACTCCCTCCCAACTTGGTGTCAGCAGCAAATTTGCTGCTGATGGACTCAATCCCCTCATCTAAATCATCACTAAAGATGTTAAACAGGACTGGACCCAACACAGACCCCTGGGGACACCACTGGTGACCAGCTGGATGCAGCTCCATTCACCAGCACTCTCTGGATCAGCTCCTGACCCAGCAGAGGGTACACCTGTCCAGGCCATGGGCTACCAGCTTTTCCAGGAGTATATTATGGGAGACAGTGTCAAAGGCCTTGCTGAAGTCCAGACAGACACACCCACAGCCTTCCCCTCATCCACCAGGTGGGTCACCTGATCCTAAAAACATTCATCACGTGGATGCTCCAGGAGCCCAACCCCAAAGCACAGCCCAGGGAAGGTTCTGCTCACGTTTTGGACATGTTCTCCTCCAGCTGCTCCCCACAGGTGTTGAGCACCCCGTGGGTCTGCAGGCCTTGGCCAGACTTGGTGCTGAAGGTTCCCTCCAGGATGAAGCCGTTGGCAAAGGAGAGCTTGCCCTGAGGAGGAGAAACCAGAGGTCACTCTGCCAACATCTCACCAAGGAGATGGAGCCAGAGCTGAGTTGAGTTTCCAACAGTGGCAGCTCCTCAAAGGTGGGTGAGAAGAACCCCCCCAGCAGCACCAGGGAGGGGGAGGTTCCACCCCCCCCAAGGCAATGGTGGCCTTCGAGGGGGGCAAGTGGAGCCAACACAGCCCACGAGCCCAGAGGGAAACTCCTTCTTTGTTCCCTGCAAATCCCAAGGGAAGAAACGTTCAGGAAATCAAATGAAAAAGGGCAAGGAAAGTCAAGGGAAAAAAGAGAAAAAAAAATGACAAAAAAAAAGACAAAAAAAAACAAAAATAAACCTTCAAAGAAAATAAAAAAAGCAAGAAATTGAACCAAAAAAAACTAAAACAAAACAAATCCAACAACAAAAACAAACAAAATAAAGTAAATAAGAAACACAAAAAAAAACAAAAAAGGGCAAAGAAAGTCAAGGGAAAAAAGAGGAAAAAAAATGACAAAAAAAGGACAAAAAAAACAAAAATAAACCTCCAAAGAAAATAAAAAAAGCAAGAAATTGAACCAAAAAAGCCACAAAGCAAAACAAACCCAACAACAAAAAAAAGTAAATAAGAAACCCCAAACAAACAAAAAAAACCAAGAAAACAAACAAAAAAGGGCAAAACCCCCAAGGAAAACAACACAAAAAAAATTACAAAAAAAAGACAAAAAAACCCCAAAAATAAACCTTCAAAGAAAATAAAAAAGCAAGAAATTGAACCAAAAAAAAACCAAAACCAAAACAAACCCAACAACAAAAACAAACAACAAAAACAAGTAAATAAGAAAACCCAAAAAAACAAAAAAAAAACAAGAAAACAAACAAAAAAGGGCAAAGAAACTCAAGGAAAAAAAGAGCAAAAAAATGACAAAAAAAGGACAAAAAAACCAAAAATAAACATTCAAAGAAAATTAAAAAAGCAAGAAATTGAACCAAAAAAACCCAAAGCAAAACAAACCCAACAACAAAAAACAAACAAAAAAAAGTAAGAAAAACCAACCAAACAAAAAAAACCCCAAGAAAACAAACAAAAAAGGGCAAAGAAACTCAAGGGAAAAAAAGCCAAAAAAATGACAAAAAAACCAACCAAAGAAACAAAAAAAATCACCAAAGAAAATAAAAAAGCAAGAAATTGAACCAAAAAAACACCTAAAACAAAACAAACCAACAACGAAAACAAACAACAAAAAAAAGTAAATAAGAAAACCCAAAGAAACAAAAAAACAAGAAAACAAACAAAAAAGGGCAAAGAAACTCAAGGAAAAAATGCAAAAAAGTGACAAAAAAAAGACAAAAAAAAACCAAATAAAAATCCACAAAGAAATAAAAAAAGGAAGAAATTGAACCAAAAAAAACCCTAAAACAAAACAAACCCAACAACAAAAACAAACAAAAAAGTAAATAAGAAAACCCAAAAAACAAAAAAGGGTAGAGAAACTCAAGGGAAAAAATGCAAAAAAATGACCAAAAAAAAGACCAAAAAAACCAAATAAAAATTCCCAAAGAAAATAAAAAAGTAAGAAATTGAACAAAAAAAAAAAAAAACCAAAACCAAAACAAACCCAACAGCAAAAAGAAACAACAAAAAAAAGGAAATAAGAAAACCCAAACAAACAAAAAAGGGCAAAGAAACTCAAGGGAAAAAAAGGCAAAAAAATGACAAAAAAAAAAGACCAAAGAAACAAAAAAAAATCTCCAAAGAAATTAAAAAAAGCAAGAAACTGAACCAAAAAAACCCCTAAAACAAAACAAACCCAACAACAAAAAAAAACAAAATAAAGTAAATAAGAAACACAAAAAAAACCAAAAAAGGGCAAAGAAACTCAAGGAAAAAAACGCAAAAAAAATGAAAAAAAAAAGACAAAACAAAAATAAACCTTCAAAGAAAATAAAAAAAGGAAGAAATTGAACCAAAAAAAAAACCCCAAAACCAAAACAAACCCAACAACAAAAAGAAACAACAAAAAAAAGTAAATAAGAAAACCCAAAAAACCAAAAAAAACCAAGAAAACAAACAAAAAAGGGCAAAGAAACTCAAGGGGGAAAAAATGCAAAAAAAAGACAAAAAAAAGACCAAAAAAACCAAAATAAAAATCCACAAAGAGACCAAAAAAGTAAGAAATTGAACTAAAAAAAACCCCAAACCAAAACAAACCCAACAACAAAAACAAACAAAATAAAGTAAATAAGAAACACAAAAAAACCCAAAAAAGGGCAAAGAAACTCAAGGAAAAAAACGCAAAAAAATGACCAAAAAAAAGACCAAAAAAACCGAATAAAAATTCCCAAAGAAAATAAAAAAGCAAGAAATTGAACAAAAAAAAAACTAAAACCAAAACAAACCCAACAACAAAAACAAACAAAAAAAAATAAATAAGAAACCCCAAAAAACCAAAAAAGGGCAAAGAAACTCAAGGGGAAAAATGCAAAAAAATGACAAAAAAAGACCAAAAAAACCAAATAAAAATCCACAAAGAGACCAAAAAAAGGAAAAAATTGAACCAAAAAAAACATAAAACAAAAACAAACTCAACAAGAAAAACAAACAACAAAAAAAATAAATAAGAAAAACCCAAACAAACAAAAAAGGGCAAAGAAACTGAAGGGAAAAAATATGGGAAAAAAATGACAAAAAAAAAAAGAAAAAAAACAAAAATAAACCTTCAAAGAAAATAAAAAAAGCAAGAAATTGAACCAAAAAAAAACCCAAAAGCAAAACAAACCCAACAACAAAAACAAACAAACAAAAAAAAATAAATAAGAAAAACCAACCAAACAAAAAAGGGCAAAGAAACTCAAGGGAAAAAAAGGCAAAAAAATGACAAAAAAAAAGACAAAAAAACCAAAAATAAACCTCCAAAGAAAATAATGAAAGCA
Organism: Pithys albifrons albifrons; assembly: GCF_047495875.1. NCBI lineage: Eukaryota > Metazoa > Chordata > Aves > Passeriformes > Thamnophilidae > Pithys > Pithys albifrons. The sequence goes on along the minus strand of NC_092464.1, from coordinate 2,144,045 downwards.
AGAAATTGAACCAAAAAAACCCCTAAAAAAAACCAAACCCAACAACGAAAACAAACAACAAAAAAAAGTAAATAAGAAAACCCAACAAACAAAAAAACAAGAAAACAAACAAAAAAGGGCAAAGAAACTCAAAGAAAAAAAACACAAAAAAAGACAAAAAAAAAGACCAAAAAAACCAAAATAAAAATCCACAAAGAGACCAAAAAAGTAAGAAATTGAACTAAAAAAAACCCCAAACCAAAACAAACCCAACAACAAAAACAACAAAATAAAGTAAATAAGAAACACAAAAAAACCAAAAAAGGGCAAAGAAACTCAAGGAAAAAAACGCAAAAAAATGACCAAAAAAAAGACCAAAAAAACCAAATAAAAATTCCCAAAGAAAATAAAAAAGTAAGAAATTGAACAAAAAAAAGACCCCCAAAACCAAAACAAACCCAACAACAAAAACAAACAACAAAAAAAAGTAAATAAGAAAACTCAAACAAGGGCAAAGAAACTCAAGGGAAAAAAAAGGGAAAAAAATGACAAAAAAAAGAAAAAAAAACAAAAATAAACCTTCAAAGAAAATAAAAAAGGAAGAAATTGAACCAAAAAAAACCCCAAAACCAAAACAAACCCAAGAACAAAAACAAACAAAATAAAGTAAATAAGAAACCCAAAAAAAACCCAAAAAAAAAACAAGAAAAGAAACAAAAAAGGGCAAAACAAATTCAAGGGGGAAAAATGAAAAAAAATGACAAAAAAACCCAAAAATAAACCTCCAAAGAAAATAAAAAAAGCAAGAAATTGAACCAAAAAAAAACCCCAAAACCAAAACAAACCCAACAACAAAAACAAACAACAAAAAAAATAAATAAGAAACCCAAAAAAAACCAAAAAAGGGCAAAGAAACTCAAGGGAAAAAATGCAAAAAAATGACAAAAAACCAAACAAAAAAAACAAACAAAAATCCCCAAAGAAACCAAAAAAAGGGAAGAAATCAAACAAAAAAAAAAGACCAAACCAAACCCAACAAAAAACAAACAAAAAACCAACCAAAAAGCAAATAAGAAACTCCAAACAAATAAAAAAAACTCCAAGAAAACAAACAAAAAAGGGCAAAACAAACTCAAGGAAAAAAATGCAAAAAATGACAAAAAAAGGCCAAAAAAACAAAAAAAAAATCTCCAAAGAAACAAAAAAAGGAAGAAATTGAACTAAAAAAAACCCCAAACCAAAACAAACCCAACAACAAACAAACAAAAAAGTAAATAAGAAACCAAAAAAAACAAAAAAAAAACCAAGAAAAAAACCAAAAAAGGGCAAAGAAACTCAAGGGAAAAAAAGCAAAAAAATGAAAAAAAAAAGACCAAAAAAACAAATAAAAATACACAAAGAAACCAAAAAAGGAAGAAATTGAACTAAAAAAAACCCCTAAAACAAAAACAAACCCAACAACAAAAACAAACAACAAAAAAAGTAAATAAGAAAACCCAAAAAAACGAAAAAAACCAAGAAAAAAAAAACAAAAAAGGGCAAAGAAACTCAGGGGAAAAAAACACAAAGAAAAGACCAAAAAAAATGACCAAAGAAACAAAAAAAGGAAAAAATTGAACAAAAAAAAAACCATAAAAGAAAAACAAACCAACAACAAAAACAAACAACAAAAAAAAGTAAATAAGAAAACCCCAAACAAACAAAAAAGGGCAAAGAAACTGAAGGGAAAAAAATATGGAAAAATGACAAAAAAAACCCAAAAATAAACCTTCAAAGAAAATAAAAAAAAGTAAGAAATTGAACCAAAAAAAAAACCACAACCAAAACAAACCCAACAACAAAAACAAACAACAAAAAAAGTAAATAAGAAAACCCAAAAAAACAAAAAAAAAACCCAAGAAAAGAAACAAAAAAGGGCAAAACAAACTCAAGGAAAAAAATGCAAAAAATGACAAAAAAAGGCCAAAAAACAAAAAAAAAATCTCCAAAGAAACAAAAAAAGGAAGAAATTGAACTAAAAAAAACCCCAAACCAAAACAAACCCAACAACAAAAACAAACAAAAAGAAGTAAATAAGAAACCCCCAAAAAACCAAAATAACCCAAGAAAACAAACAAAAAAGGGCAAAGAAACTCAAGGGAAAAAATGGAAAAAAAAGACAAAAAAAAGACAAAAAAAAATAAACCTCCAAAGAAAATAAGAAAAGCAAGAAATTGAACCAAAAAAAACCCAAAACCAAAACAAACCCAACAACAAAAACAAACAAAAAAGTAAATAAGAAAACCCAAAAAACCCAAAAAAAACCAAGAAAACAAACAAAAAAGGGCAAAAAAAACCCAAAACAAACCAAAAAAAAAGAAATCAAAAAAGTCAAAACCAAATCCAGTCATAAAAACCCCACCAAAAAAAAAAGCAAAAATAAAAAACAACCAAAAAAGGAAATAAAAAAAACCAAACAAACCCAAGTGGAAGAAAACAAAAGACCCAAACAAGAACAAAACGAAATAAATAAATAAAAAACCACCAAAAAATCCAAAACCCACCAAAAAACCCCCAAACCCTCAAGATCCTGAACACAAATCAAACATTAAAGCCCAAAACTCCTCCCCAAAGTCGCTCAGCTTGAGCCTCCCCCTCTGAACCTGCTCCATGTAAGGCAAAAATAGCCCCAAAAAACGGGAAAATGGGAATTTCTGGGAGGCAGGAGCAGGAAGGGGGAAGTGCAGGTGGAGGGGAAGGAACTTCTCACCTTCCCAACAAAGGTCAGATCTTCCGTGAAGTTCCCTTCGTAGATGGAGTCGTCCTCCAAGAGCAGAATCCCAGATCCCTTCAGTTGGGAGCAGAAGGAAGGAATCCATGAGCTGAACTTCCCACCTTCATCTAGAAACAACCCTTGGCTTGGAGAGTCCCAAGAACCTTTTGGAAAGCCCAACATCCCATGGGAACTCTCAGGAGAAAGGAGGGACCACAGGAGAACCCAGGAGGGTTTGGACAACAGCACTGTTGGATTCATTTTCCAGGGAAAAGGAGCAAAAAGCAGGAGCCTGTGGTGGGAATGGTCACCGGGAATGGTCGGCGGGAATGGTCAGCGGGAAGGGTCGCCGGGAAGGGTCAGCAAGGAATGGTCAGCAAGGAATGGTCGGCGGGAATGGTCGGCGGGAATGGTCGGCGGGAATGGTCGGCGGGAATGGTCGGCGGGAATGGTCCGCGGGAAGGGTCAGCAAGGAATGGTCGCCGGGAATGGTCAGCAAGGAATGGTCAGCGGGAATGGTCGATGGGAATGGTCGATGGGAATGGTCGACGGGAAGGGTCGGCGGGAAGGGTCGGCGGGAAGGGTCGGCGGGAATGGTCGGCGGGAATGGTCGGCGGGAATGGTCAGCAAGGAATGGTCAGCAAGGAATGGTCAGCAAGGAATGGTCAGCAAGGAATGGTCAGCAAGGAATGGTCGACGGGAAGGGTCGCCGGGAAGGGTCGCCGGGAACGGTCGCCGGGAACGGTCGCCGGGAACGGTCGCCGGGAACGGTCAGCGGGGAACGGTCAGCGGGGAATGGTCAGCGGGGAATGGTCAGCGGGAATGGTCGCCGGGAATGGTCGCCGGGAATGGTCGCCGGGAATGGTCGCCGGGAATGGTCAGCAAGGAATGGTCGCCAGGAATGGTCGCCAGGAATGGTCCGCAAGGAATGGTCCGCAAGGAATGGTCCGCAAGGAATGGTCCGCAAGGAATGGTCAGCAAGGAATGGTCGCCGGGAAGGGTCGCCGGGAAGGGTCGCCGGGAAGGGTCGCCGGGAAGGGTCGCCGGGAAGGGTCAGCAGGAAGGGTCACACTTGGGGTGGTGCCAATCCTACAACTTTTGAGGTGGTTTGGGCCAATGTGGCCTCCTTGGGAAAGTGAGGGAGGGAAAACAGGGAAGCAGCTGCTCCGTAGGATCATGGAATAACCCAGGATGGAAGGGACTCACAAGGGTCATCAAAGCTCTGCACAGACACCCCAACAATCCCACCCTGTCCCTCAGAGCATTGTCCAAACCCTCCTGGAGCTCTGGCAGCCTTGGGGCTGTGCCCACTGCCCTGGGGAGCCTGGTCAGTGCCCACCACCCTCTGGGGGAAGGACCTTTCCCTGAGATCCATCTCAACCCTCCCCTGACACAACTCCAGGTGTTCCCTTCTCCTCCTTGGTTTGCTCCCCTTTGGTGACTTCATTGAGGCATCCTGGGAAACTGGTGGCAGAATTCAGTGACTTCAGTGTCCCAAACTCTGGGCTTTGGGTTGCTCCATGACCTGCCTTTCCTTCCCACTCCTGGAATTCCTCTGCTGTGGGACCTGCTGCTGATGGAAGGTCGTGGAGCAGCCAACCTGGCCTGGGTGGCAGGGCCACCTCTGAGGGGGAGGCAGAGCTGTGGGAGTGGGAAATGGGGCTTCCAGCAGAAACATCTGCATTCCCACTGTCCTGTCCCAGTGTCCCAGAGGGGCTGCTGTGGGGCAAGGGGACACTCCCACTCCAAAGTTGCTTCAACCATCCCCATGGCTGGAGCAGACATGGAATCATGGAATACCCTGAGCTGGAAGGGATCATCCAGTCCAACTCCTGGCCCTGCCCAGACACCCCAACAATCCCACCCTGTCCCATTGTCCAAACCCTCATGGAGCTCTGGCAGCCTCAGGGCTGTGCCCACTGCCCTGGGGAGCCTGGGCAGTGCCCACCACCCTCTGGGGGAAGGACCTTTCCCTGAGATCCCACCTGTCCCTGCCCTGGCACAGCTCCAGCCATTCCCTGGGTGCTGTCCCTGCCCTGGCACAGCTCCTGCCATTCCCTGTGCCCTGTCCCTGCCCTGGCACAGCTCCAGCCATTCCCTGTGCCCTGTCCCTGCCCTGGCACAGCTCCAGCCATTCCCTGGGTGCTGTCCCTGCCCTGGCACAGCTCCAGCCATTCCCTGGGTGCTGTCCCTGCCCTGGCACAGCTCCAGCCATTCCCTGGGTGCTGTCCCTGCCCTGGCACAGCTCCAGCCATTCCCTGTGCCCTGTCCCTGCCCTGGCACAGCTCCAGCCGTTCCCTGTGCCCTGTCCCTGCCCTGGCACAGCTCCTGCTGTTCCCTTCTCCTCTTTGGCTTGCTCCCCTTTGCTGACCTTCCTACCAACAAAGCCAAAGGAGATGGATTTTAAATCCACTTGGGATGACTGTGACTTTTGGGGGGTTTGGAACAACAATCCCAGTGAAGGTCAAACAACCACGTCATGGTTTTGGTGTTGCACCATCCTCGGTTGAGCTGACAGGGAGTGGGTTTCCATTGGATGTTGGGAAGGAATTCCTGGCTGGGAGGGTGGGCAGGGACTGGGATGGATTTCCCAGAGCAGCTGTGGCTGCCCCAGCCCTGGGAGTGTCCAAGGCCAGGTTGGAGCAACCTGGGATAGGAGGAGGTTTCCCTGCCCATGGCAGGGGGTGGGAACAAGATGGGCTTTAAGGTCCTTCCAACCCAACCATTCTGGGAATGTCTGGAGGTCTGAGTGTGTCTTCTCACTTTCTAATTACCCTTCCAGATTAATTACAAGGTGAAACATTAACCTTTCCCCTGATGGTGAGTTCCACCTCCCCCTGACTGGCAGAGCCCACCAACAACGAGCACTCACCACCATCTTATCAGCATGGAACGTCCTTTGGTAGCAGACCCCAGACTGGGTCACCACAATGCCCTGGCCATGCCTGTGGTCATCCAGCCACGTCCCAATGTATCTCTCCCCTCTGGAATGCAGCAGAAAACAAATCATGGGGTTTTCCCTGTTTTCTGAGCTCTTCAGGAATTGACTGTGACAACTCCCATGTGCCCCACACCAACTCCATCTTTCCCAGGAGTCCAAGCCTTCCAGAAAAGGCTGACCACACCCCACCTCCCCACCAGGAGCTGTCCTCGTGCCACCCTGACCTGTCTCTGTCCTCCCAGACCCCGTAGCCGTTCTTCTTGTCGTTCTCCCACTGCCCAGTGTACTTGAAGTTCCTCTGGGCCGAGGAGCTCTCCAGGATCCCGAAGCCCTGGCGGACGTCGTCTCGGAAGTAACCTTTGTAGACCATGTCATTGCCATACCTGCAGGGAGGGGCACAGCTTCAGGCTGTGGCTCTTTGAGGGTTGGACTTGATGCTCTCAGAGGTCTCTTCCAACCCAACTGATTCTATGATGATTCTACAGTAAGGGTCACCTTCCTGCAAAGTATTCCCAGTGTTTGAGTGATGGCTCTGGAGCTGGGAGATGTTCCCTGAGAGGAATGGGCATCACCAACCAGTCACCCCACTGTTTCCAGGACACAACACATTGGCTTGCAGCTGTCCTAGGAGAGGCCACTCAGGCCTTGAGCTGTCACCAGCTGGGTCACAGTGACCACTGGTTGACCCAGAATAGAAGATGAGATCAATAGGAAGCCTTTCTGTGGTGGTCAACCACCCCTTCTCCTGGGATGGTCTTCTCTCTGAGCTACTCTGAGTCACAAGGTGCAGAACAAGCTTGGAGGGAGGCAGGTGGCCTGTCCCATAGGCCTGTCCCAGCTGGAATGTTGGACTCTGCTCTCTCATCCCACCTGGTGCAGGGAAAGAAGCAGCCACGGACAGTCCAGGCTGCTCATTGGCCAACTCAGCTGGGTATGAGCCATGTGGGACCTCAGCAGAGGTGAGGATGCTGTTGGAGAAGAGAAGGCTCCAGGGAGACCTGAGAGCATCTTCCAGTGCCTAAAGGGGCTCCAAGAGAGCTGGAGAGGGACTGGGGACAAGGCATGGAGTGACAGGACACAGGGAATGGCTTCAAACTGGAAGAAAAGAGGTTTAGATGGGATATTGGGAAGGAATTCCTGGTTGGGAGGGTGGGCAGACCCTGGCACAGGTTGCCCAAAGAAGCTGTGGGTGTCTCATCCCTGGAAGTGTCCAAGGCCATGTTGGAGCAACCTGGGACAGTGGGAGGTGTCCCTGCCCATGGCAGGGGTGGCACTGGATGAGCTCAAAGGTCCCTTCCCACCCAAACCATTCCAGGATTCCACGTGCCCACAATCGGTGCTGCCCAGACCAGGCTCCACCCAAGTAACCACCAGAGTTTGGAGTGACAGAAGAGATGGGAACATCCCACCCTCTGAATGTCCCTTTGCCCAGAACCCCCTGTGGGTGTCACCTACAGATTCCAGGTGGGACCATCCCACCCTGTGTCCCAGAACCCCCTCTGTGGGTGTCACCTACAGATTCCAGGTGGGACCATCCCACCCTGTGCCACCAGAACCGCCTGTGGGTGTCACTCCCTCACAGATTCCAGGTGGGACCATCCCACCCTGTGCCACCAGAACCGCCTGTGGGTGTCACTCCCTCACAGATTCCAGGTGGGACCACCCCACCCTGTGCCCCAGAACCCCCTAAGGATGTCACTCACAGATTCCAGGTGGGACCATCCCCCCCTGTGGGTGTCACTCACAGATTCCAGGTGGGACCATCCCAACCTGTGGGTGTCACCTACAGATTCCAGGTGGGACCACCCCACCCTGTGCCCCAGAAAACCCCCTGTGGGTGTCACTTCCTCACAGATTCCAGGTGGGACCACCCCACCCTGTGGGTGTCACTCACAGATTTCAGGTGGGACCATCCCAACCTGTGGGTGTCACCTACAGATTCCAGGTGGGACCACTCCACCCTGTGCCCCAGAACCCCCTAAGGATGTCACTCACAGATTCCAGGTGGGACCATCCCACCCTGTGGGTGTCACCTACAGATTCCAGGTGGAACCATCACACCCTGTGCCTCAGACCCCCCTGTGGGTGTCACCTACAGATTCCAGGTGGGACCCTCCCACCCTGTGCCCCAGAACCCCCTCTGTGGGTGTCACCTACAGATGCCAGGTGGGGCCACCCCACCCTGTGGGTGTCACTCACAGATGCCAGGTGGGACCACCCCGCCCTGTGGGTGTCACTCACAGATGCCAGGTGGGACCCTCCCACCCTGTGCCCCAGAACCCCCTAAGGATGTCACTCACAGATTCCAGGTGGGACCACCCCACCCTGTGGGTGTCACCTACAGATTCCAGGTGGGACCACCCCACCCTGTGCCCCAGACCCCCCTGTGGGTGTCACCTACAGATTCCATGTGGGACCCTCCCACCCTGTGCCCCAGAACCCCCTAAGGATGTCACTCACAGATTCCAGGTGGGACCCTCCCACCCTGTGGGTGTCACCTACTCACAGATTCCAGGTGGGACCACCCCACCCTGTGCCCCAGACCCCCCTGTGGGTGTCACTTACTCACAGATGCCGTAGCCTCTCATCTTGCCCTCGTACCAGTGGCACTTGTAGCAATCATACCTGTCTTCAGCCCTGCGTGGCACGAGGCAGATGCCAAAGCTGGGGTGGCACAGGGAGAAGCACATGGAGAAGGTCAGGGTGGAAAAAGGAGACCCATTTGTAGTGGATGGAGTTGAAAACCCTTCCAGATTCCCAACCTTCTTCTACCTCCTCTGCCCCTGCCCCACCTCAGGGGATGAGCTCAATGTGTTGTTATTCCTCACATGAAGTATCTGAGATACTTCCCCCTTAAAAAAATCCTTAATTCAGGAATTCTTGTAAAAATGAGGAATCTGGTGAAAAGCTCTAAATAATTAAGAATCCTTCAATTGCAGGTTGTGGCTTCTCACCCACCCCTGAAAAGTCTTCACAAAGAGAAGTTTTCAAAGATACCCAAAAATAACTTTGCCAAGGAACTTCCTGGGAATGAATTCTCATGGCACAGGGCAAACGTGGCACAGGGCAAACGTGGCACAGGGCAAACGTGGCACAGCCCAAACGTGGCACAGCCCAAACGTGGCACAGCCCAAATGTGGCACAGGGCAAACGTGGCACAGGCCAAACGTGGCACAGCCCAAATGTGGCACAGGGCAAACGTAGCACAGCCCAAATGTGGCACAGCCAAAAGTGGCACAACCCAAATGTGGCACAGCCCAAACGTGGCACAGCCCAAACGTGGCACAGGGCAAACGTGGCACGGCCCAAATGTGGCACGGCCCAAACGTGGCACAGCCCAAACGTGGCACAACCCAAACGTGGCACAGCCCAAACGTGGCACAGCCCAAACGTGGCACAGCCCAAATGTGGCACAGCCCAAACGTGGCACAACCCAAACGTGGCACAGCCCAAATGTGGCACAGCCCAAACGTGGCACAGCCCAAACGTGGCACAGCCCAAATGTGGCACAGCCCAAATATGGCACAGCCCCAAAGTGGCACAGCCCCAAAGTGGCACAGCCCAAACGTGGCACAGGGCAAACGTGGCACAGCCCAAATGTGGCACAGCCCAAATATGGCACAGCCCAAATGTGGCACAGCCCAAATGTGGCACAGGGCAAACGTGGCCCAGCAATATACATGAACATGGAACAACTCAAACGTGGCACAACCTCAACATGGCACAACCCAAACGTGGGACATCCTCAACATGGCACAGCCCAAATATGGCCCAGCATGTACATGAACATGGAACAACCCAAACGTGGCACAACCTCAACGTGGCACAACCTCAACCTGGCACAACCTCAACGTGGCACAACCCAAACGTGGCACAACCCAAACGTGGCACAACCCAAACGTGGCACAGCATGTACATGAACATGGAACAACTCAAACATGGCACAAACTCAACATGGCACAACCCAAATGTGGGACAACCCCAACGTGGGACAACCCCAACGTGAGACAACCCCAACGTGAGACAACCCCAACGTGGGACAACCCCAACGTGGCACAACTCAAACATGGCAAACCCAAACATGGCACAGGCCAAACATTTAGGCCAGGCTGGATGGGGCTTGAGCAGCCTGGCCCAATGGAAGGTGTTCCTGCCCATGGCAGGGTTGGATCTGGATGGTCTCCAAGGTCCCTCCCAACCCATGGTGGGCCCCCATGGCTGACACCAAACCCCTCCTCAGAGCACAGGGACAGGAGTTCTCCAGGTGTCTCCTGGACTTTGCTTTGCACTGGGAGGATTCCAGGCCAGAAACATTCCCATGCTCAGGAAGGAGTGGGAAGAATCCACTTCCAAGTTCCTGAATCTCATGGATTTGGAGATCAGGGTCAGGTCCACTCAGCCCAGTGGGAATGTCTGCACTGAACTGCTCATCTCCCTGAGGTTCTTCACTGCCAACCCACCCTCTGCCAGCGCCACCGACCCACCCTCTGCAGGTGTCACCCGCCCTCTGCAGGTGCCACCAACCCCGTCCTCTGCAGGTGCCACCACCCCGCCCTCTGCAGGTGCCACCAACCCCACCCTCTGCAGGTGCTACCAACACCACACTCTGCAGGTGCTACCAACACCACACTCTGCAGGTGCCACCACCCCGCCCTCTGCAGGTGCCACCAACACCACCCTCTGCAGGTGCTACCAACACCACACTCTGCAGGTGCCACCACCCCGCCCTCTGCAGGTGCCACCACCCCGCCCTCTGCAGGTGCCACCACTCTCAGGTTGATGCAGAGGTGCCCCTGGGAGGGCCCATCTGAGGGTGGGTGGCACCAGGGAAGGCTCAGCTGGCCAAGGCTTACCCGTGCTCCAGGCCCTGCTGGAAGTCCCCAACGTGGTTGCGCCCGTCGCGCCACTTCAGGGTGCCCCTGGAATGCAAAGGGGGGTCAGACAGGGAGGGCACAGAAAGGGATGCTGAGAGCAGCAGGCACAGCACAAACAGGGCACAGGCCAAACCTGGCACAACCCAAACGTGGCACAGCCCAAACGTGGAGCAACACAAACATGGCACAGCCTGAACATGAACATGGCACAACCTCAGCGTGGCACAACCCAAACATGGCACAACACAACCCAAACATGGCACAACCCAACCCAAACATGGCACAACCCAAACATGGCACAACCCAAACATGGCACAACCCAACACAAACATGGCACAACCCAAACATGGCACAACCCAACACAAACATGGCACAACCCAAACATGGCACAACACAACACAAACATGGCACAACCCAACACAAACATGGCACAACCCAAACATGGCACAACCCAACACAAACATGGCACAACCCAAACATGGCACAACACAACCCAAACATGGCACAACCCAAACATGGCACAACCCAACCCAAACATGGCACAACCCAACCCAAACATGGCACAACCCAAACATGGCACAACCCAACCCAAACATGGCACAACCCAACCCAAACATGGCACAACCCAACCCAAACATGGCACAACCCAAACATGGCACAACCCAAACATGGCACAACCCAAACATGGCAAAACCCAAACATGGCACGGCACAACACAAACATGGCACAGCTTCAACCTGGCACAGCTTCAACCTGGCACAACTTCAATATGGCACACACGGCACAACCCAAACATGGCACGGCCTCAACGTGGCACAGCCCAAAGGTGGCACAGCCCAAAGGTGGCAAAACCAAAACGTGGCAAAACCAATCACGGCACAAACCAAACGTGACACCACCCAAATGTGGCACCACCCAAACGTGGCACAACTGGGAGTTGTCCAAGGCCAGGTTGGAGCAACCTGGGCCAGTGGAAGGTGCCCCTGCCCATGGCAGGGGTGGAACGAGGTGATCACTAAGATCCCTTCCACCATTAACAGTCTATAATTCAACACCTCCCCTCCTGCATCCGCCGGGTCCAGGCAGTGCCACAGCCCCAGCAGGGCCACCCTTGGGTGGCTGTGCCCAGGGAAAGGGGCAAAAGGGGCTCCTTACTTGCCCTGGGGCTTCCCGCAGTGCCACTCGCCCTCGTAGGCTGCGCCCCGGAACTTGCCCTCCAGCCTGAAGACGTAGGAGAAGAAGCGGCGGGCGGGGGGCTCGCTGCCCTCGCCAGTGCTGCCCCACAGCGGGAAATCCCTCTTGCCAGTCAGGGCCTGGCGCACAGCCTGGCTCAGCTTCCACTGCCACACCGCCTGTGGGCACAGGGACAGCGCGGGGCATGAGCGGGGGGGGGTGGCACAACTGCCAGTGGGAGCAACCTTGGGGGAAAGGGCAACAACCCCCTGGGTTCCCACCAGGCCCCGGGGTTCCACCAGACCCCTTGGGTTCCAATCAGACCCCTTGGGTTCCCACCACATCCCTGGGCTCCCACCAGACCCCGGGGTTCCCACCAGACCCCTTGGGTTCCCACCAGACCCCTTGGGTTCCCACCAAGCCCCTGGGTTCCCACCAGACCCCTTGGGTTCCCACCAGACCCCGGGGTCCCACCAGGCTCCTTGGGTTCTCACCAGACCCCTGGGTCCCCACCACATCCCTGGGCTCCCACCACATCTCTGGGCTCCCACCAGGCTCCTTGGGTTCCCACCAGGCCCCTGGGTTGCCACCAAAACCCCGAGGTTCCCACCAGACCCCTTGGGTTCCCACCAGACCCCGGGGTTCCACCAGACCCCTGGGTTCCCACCAGACCCCTTGGGTTCCCACCAGACCCCTTGGGTTCCCACCAGACCCCGGGGTTCCCACCAGACCCCGGGGTTCCAATCAGACCCCTTGGGTTCCCACCAGACCCCTGGGTTCCCACCAGGCTCCTTGGGTTCCCACCAGACCCCTGGGTTGCCACCAGGCTCCTTGGGTTCCCACCAGGCCCCTGGGTTGCCACCAAGGCTCTGGGTTGCCACCAAAACCTCGGGGTTCCCATCAAACCCCTTGGGTTCCCACTAGACCCCTGGGTTCCCATCAAACCCCTGGGTTCCCCCCAGACCCCTGGGCTCCCACCACATCCCTGGGCTCCCACCACATCCCTGGGCTCCCACCAGGCTCCTTGGGTTCCCACCAGGCCCCTGGGTTGCCACCAAAACCCCGGGGTTCCCACCAGACCCCTTGGGTTCCCACCAACACCCTAGCTTCCCACCAACACCCTGGGCTCCCACCACATCCCTGGGTTCCCACCAGATCCCTGGGTTCCCCCCAGACCCCTGGGTTCCCCCCAGACCCCTGGGTTCCCACCAGACCCCTTGGGTTCCCATCAACACCCTGAGTTCCCACCAGACCCCTGGGTTCCAACCAGACCCCTGGGTTCCCACCAAGCCCCTTGGGTTCCCACCAGACCCCCTGGGCTCCCACCACATCCCTGGGCTCCCACCAGACCCCTAGGTTCCCATCAAACCCCTTGGGTTCCCACTAGACCCCTGTGTTCCCACACGGCCCCTGGGTTCCCACCAGACCCCTTGGGTTCCCACCAACACCCTGGGTTCCCACCAGACCCCTTGGGGTGTGGCCCATCTACAGCATCCACTGTGGGTCCTGCAAGTTGGACACCTCAGGACTGAGCAACTCCATGGCATTTAAGCCTGGCTCTCTAACTGGCCTTGGCACAGGACCCTGTGGATGGGATGCTGTGTCTGCCCAGGGCATGGCACTGCCACCACCTGGGGATTTGCCATCTGCCATCAGCAGGGCAGTAGGCACGGCCCCAAGGCTGCCAGAGCTCCAGGAACCTTTGGATGATCCTCTGGAGCACAGGATGTGACTCTTGGGGATGGTCCCATGCAGGGCTGAGGGGTGGACTTGATGATCCTTGTGGGTCCTTCCTACCCAGAACATTCATTGAACTGTCTAAGCCACCCCTGGCCATCTAAGACAGGATTGGTGGAGCAAAGGCACCAAAACCCCCAAATCAACCCCCACCCTGCTGGTCATTCTGCTTTAAATAACAAAGAGGTGAACAAGTCACCAAGACTGACCTTCACCTGCAGGTCCTTGGCAGAGAGGAAGAAGGTCTCCTCTGGGGTTGTCACACGCAGCCAGTGCCTGGGAGGCAGAAGGCAGGACAGAGGCTGTGAGGACACATCTCCCAGCCCAGCAGCACCTCCTGCTCTCCCCTTCCCCTCCAGGATGGTGCTTTCACACTTGGTTTTATCTTCTGGAGAGACACTCAACAGGGCAACTCATCTTTGTTAATCATCTACATCATTTAATTATTGATTGGCAGCTGGAGACAGGATGAGAGGAAATGGCCTCAAGCTGTGCCAGGGGAGGTCCAGGCTGGACACCAGGAGGAATTTCCTCATGGAAAGAGTGGTCAAGCATTGGAAGGGGCTGCTCAAGGAGGTTGGGAGTGCCCAGCCCTGGAGGTGCCCAAGGCAGGACTGGCCGTGGCACTCAGAGCTCTGGGCTGGGGGACAAGGTGGGCATCGGGCACAGGGTGGGCCCAGGGGCTGGGAGGGCTTTGCCAAGGTGGGCATCGGGCACAGGGTGGGGTCCATGGGCTGGCAGGGCTTTGCCAAGGTGGGCATTGGGAACAGGGTGGGCTCCTGGGGCTGGGAGGGCTTTGCCAAGGTGGGCATTGGGAACAGGGTGGGCTCCTGGGGCTGGGAGGGCTTTGCCAAGGTGGGCATTGGGAACAGGGTGGGCTCCTGGGGCTGGCAGGGCTTTGCCAAGGTGGGCATCGGGAACAGGGTGGGCTCCTGGGGCTGGGAGGGCTTTGCCAAGGTGGGCATCGGGCACAGGGTGGGCTCCAGGGGCTGGGAGGGCTTTGCCAAGGTGGGCATTGGGCACAGGGTGGGCTCCATGGGCTGGCAGGGCTGTGCCAAGGTGGGCATCGGGCACAGGGTGGGCTCCAGGGGTTGGGAGAGCTTTGCCAAGGTGGGCATAGGACACAGGGTGGGCTCCATGGGCTGGCAGGGCTGTGCCAAGGTGGGCATCGGGCACAGGGTGGGCTGGATGACCTTGGAGGGCTTTTCCAACCTCAGTGATTCTGGGATTCCAGTCTGCCAGCAAAGGTGAGCAAAGCCCAGGCTGATGTGACCCCACCCAAGAGGTTCCTCAATCAACCACAGCCCAAACCCAAAGCTGGTTGGGAAGGAGATGACCCAAAGTTCTGAACCATTTTCTCACAGTTTCACAATCAACTTGAACATTTTTTGTTCTTTTTTGTGGACCCCCAAGTGGAAATTTCTCACTCACAGTCCTGGAGCTGATTTCTCTCCACAGTTTTCATCCACCCACACGAGTTTCAGGTCAAAACTCTGGAAACTGTTTCCCTGGAACAAAAGGGAGAAGATGTTCCAGTTATTGGTGGAAAGGTCTCACTTTGTCCCTACTCTGTCAGTCTATTGGGTGGCAGAGGAACACTGGCAGCACCTTTGTGATCCACAAACAGCCCCAAAACACCTCCCTGTCTGCCCCAAAACACCCCAAACAGCCCCAAAATACCCCAAACGGCCCCAAAACACCCCAAACGGCCCCAAAACACCTCCCTGTCTGCCCCAAAATACCCCAAACGGCCCCAAAATACCCCAAACGGCCCCAAAATACCCCAAACGGCCCCAAAACACCTCCCTGTCTGCCCCAAAATACCCCAAACGGCCCCAAAACTCCTCCCTGTCTGCCCCAAAATACCCCAAAAAGCCCCAAAATACCCCAAACAGCCCCAAAACTCCTCCCTGTCTGCCCCAAAATACCCCAAACGGCCCCAAAATACCCCAAACGGCCCCAAAACACCACAAACAGCCCCAAAATACCCCAAATGACCCCAAAACTCCTCCCTGTCTGCCCCAAAATACCCCAAACGGCCCCAAAACATCCTAAACAGCCCCAAAACCCCTCCCTGTCTGCCCCAAAATACCCCAAACAGCCCCAAAACACCTCCCTGTCTGCCCCAAAATACCCCAAACGGCCCCAAAACACCTCCCTGTCTGCCCCAAAAAAACCCAAACAGCCCCAAAATACCCCAAACAGCCCCAAAATACCCCAAACGGCCCCAAAATACCCCAAACGGCCCCAAAATACCCCAAACGGCCCCAAAATACCCCAAACGGCCCCAAAATACCCCAAACGGCCCCAAAACACCTCCCTGTCTGCCCCAAAATACCCCAAACAGCCCCAAAATACCCCAAACAGCCCCAAAACACCTCCCTGTCTGCCCCCAAACACCCCAAACAACCCCAAAACACCTCCCTGTCTGCCCCAAAATACCCCAAACAGCCCCAAAATACCCCAAACAGCCCAAAACCCCTCCCTGTCTGCCCCAAAATACCCCAAACAGCCCCCAAACCACCTGCAGCATCTGCTGTTGTGCCACTCCCAGAGTCAACCATGGAAGATCCTATTTAATCCCACACAGCATCACACCATTGACCCACCAGGACCTCTTTGGCTAAGGAAGGACCAAAACCACCTGCAGGAATGGTCTTGGATCACTCAAAAGGTGCCTGTGGGGCACATTCCTCAAGGGAAGTTCTGTGGGTTCCTCTTCTCCTTCCCAGTTGGGTTGTCCTTTGCTCTCCAGGGCCATTTGGATTTGGGGCAAAGCTTTGCCAACAGCCAAGTTCTGCTGCGTTTTCAGCACCAGAGGAACCCAGATTTGCCTGTCCCTGAATTTGCCAGGCATTGCTGCAACCAGTCCCTGTGGAGAGCTGCAGACTCACCTGGAGGAGCACGAGGACGTCGTCGAAGAGCAGGACGCGGTCGGAGCGATTGGTGCTGGTGGAGATGGGCAGGTTCCTGCTGTCCTCCAGCAGCCTCCGTTCAGGAACACAGAGCATGTCCTGCACAGGGGACCACAGAGGTCAGGAGGGAGGACCAACATCACCAGGGAACATCAGGAATTGGGGGAGGACATGCAACTCAAGCCAAGAGCTCCTGCAGAGCTGTCCCAGTTCAGTAGGTGGGACCAGTTTGTCCCTGGGTGGGTGTGACCAAAGCTGTGGATCCTCCACCCTCCATTCATTGCCCACCAACTGTTCCCAAGGGCCCATTGGCAGCAGCTGCCCAGGGCACAGCTGAGCCCTCAGGCTGGGAGCTGGCTGGGAAAGAAGCCTGGCAGAGGAGCTGGGAGAACTGCCCTGCAGGGACTCCTTGGCACCTCCACACCCACCTGAGGGCTCAGCTCTGCCCAGGGGCCACCAACCATTCCAAACTCCCCCCTGACTGCCAGAGTCAGATCCCCCAGTGTGGAACTCCCTGCCCTGGGGGAGCCACTGGGGGCTCCCACCCAAACCTGAGGGGAGACAATCTGGGGGTTTGGGGACCTCTGGAACCACTCATGGGATCCAGAGGAGGAGCAGCCCCTGGCCAGGAGGAGCCACCACTCTGGCCCAGACTGTGTCATCATCTGCACCAACAGGTTTGTCCCTTCCTTTTCCTTTGGCCTCGAGGGAACCACGTGGGGCTCAGCACAGGGGCCACCAAACCCCCCTGTGTTTGTGCCCCAGGGGGTGGGTTCCACTGCTGGGCTTGGGGGTTAAACCCAATTTCTCTTTGTGCCATTGCATCGATTGTAATATTGTTATTAAATTGTAGCTCTGACTTATCATCTCTTTGGTGTTGGGTTCATTTCTCCTGCTGGTTTATCTTTAAACCAACACAACAACCAACACCACCAGGGAACACCAGGAGTTGGGACAGGACATGCAACTCAAGCCAAGAGCTCCTGCAGAGCCCATCTGAGCTGGGGTTGAACCGACAGCAAGAGCAGAACTGGACCCAGAGCTCAACTTTAAAACCCCCCTCAGGTTTCTCCAACACCTCCACCCAGCCCTGCTCTGTGGAATTCCAGCCTCAAATTCTTGATCCATATTAAATTCCTTCTGTGGGTATGTAGAAATGTGAGACCTTCAGAAGAGGTTTCCCTTTCAGAAGAGGTTCCCCCTATCAGAAGAGGTTCCCCCTTTCAGAAGAGGTTTCCCTTTCAGAAGAGGTATCCCCTTTCAGAAGAGGTACCCCCTTTCAGAAGAGGTACCCCCTTTCAGAAGATGTTCCCCCTATCAGAAGGGGTTCCCCCTATCAGAAGATGTTCCCCCTATCAGAAGAGGTACCCCCTTTCAGAAGAGGTTCCCCCTATCAGAAGAGGTTTCCCCTATCAGAAGAGGTTTCCCCCTTTCAGAAGAGGTTTCCCCCTTTCAGAAGAGGTACCCCCTTTCAGAAGAGGTACCCCCTTTCAGAAGAGGTTCCCCCTATCAGAAGAGGTTCCCCCTATCAGAAGAGGTACCCCCTTTCAGAAGGGGTTCCCCCTTTCAGAAGGGGTACCCCCTTTCAGAAGGGGTACCCCCTATCAGAAGAGGTTCCCCCTTCTCCATCCAGGACTCACCGTGAACTTGTAGCTCAGGGACTTCCATAAGGCCTTGGTGAAACAGGCTTCATCCAGGACTTGGCTGATGAAGGAGTCCAACTTCACATAATCCTTGATGACACCGGTGACCACGTCCTTCTCAGAGCCCTGTAGGAGAAGGCAGGGCCAAGGGAGGTTCAGGTTGGATATTGGGAGAACTTTCTTCACTTACAGTTGTTAAACCCTGGAACAGGCTGATCTGGGAAGGGCTGGAGTCACCACCCCTGGAGTCACCACCCCTGGAGTCACCACCCCTGGAAGAGTTCAAAATCAAGAGGATGTGGCACTTCATGCCATGGTTTAGTGGGAAGAGTGGGGTTTGATCCAAGGTTGGACTTGACCTTGGAGGTCCTCTCCAACCTTAAGGATTCTGGTTCAGGCATGAGAATGAACCCTCCAATCCCCTTTTCCAGGAATGTCTCCTAAATCCAGCAGAAGTGGGCAACCCTCGGCCAGTCACTTGACCTTTGGCTGCTGTTCCCCATGATGAGTAGCCCACACTGTGCTGGAGAGGCCACTCTTTGCTGCTTTGAGACCTCCAGGTGGGCTGTGCTTCCCCAGTGCTGGTTATTCCCACCTCATCTGCCCACGGGAGATCATCTTCCTTCCATCCTGCTTTGGATTCATCCCTAAAGCCCCACCAGCCATCAGGGGTGAGTGTAAGCCCAAAGAACATCACATCAAGCTTCCCACCTCCTTGAGGGCCTCGTTGAGCTTGGTGAGGAGCAGCAGGTACTGCTGGATGTGATCTCGGAGGGGTTTGTGAAGGACAGTGTGCAAGGCCAGGGCCAGGGAGGTCTCAGAGGTAAAGTCTGCCAGGAACTGTTTCAGCACCGTCTTGTGGAGCTTCCAGACCTCACTGCAAGGGGAGCAATTAAGACCAAGCTTCATTAATCAGTTTGTCTGCAAACTGCCTTCCAAACTTGGTGTGCCACCTCACCCTCATAGAAAGGGGAGAAAGACTTGGAAGGGAGATGACCAAGTGGTTGTGAATTTGCTAAGATCCAACAGTCTTGTTTTCATCTGCTCTTTCCATGAGACTCCAGGACAAGGAAAAGCGGTGGAGATTCCCTGCCAGACTCCCATGGACTCCTTTCTCAGGTCCCACCCCTCACCAAGGTCCCCAAAGGCCAAATTTACAGCTTTTCCTCCCAAAAAAGGAGCTGTGTGTGGTCAGAAAGGGTAGGAGAGAGACCTACAGAGAATGTCCCATCCATGAGAGTGTCCAAGGCCAGGCTGGAGCACCCTGGGACAGTGGGAGGTGTCCCTGCCCATGGCAGGGGGTGGCACTGGAGGAGCTTTGAGGTCCCTTCCAACCCAAACCATTCTGGGATTGTTTTTTGGAGCTGAAAGGAAGCCAGGGAAGATAGAGAGGGATTTCTGCAAGAACATGGAGTGACAGGAGAAGGAGAGAAGGGCTTCAAACTGACAGGGAGTAGCTTCAGGTGGGATATTGGGAGGAATTTCTTCCCTGGGAGGGTGGGCAGGGACTGGGATGGATTTCCCAGAGCAGCTGTGGCTGTCCCATCCCTGGGAGTGTCCAGGGCCAGGTTGGAGTAACCTGGGACAGTGGGAGGTGTCCCTGGGACAGTGGGAGGTGTCCCTGCCCATGGCAGGGGGTGGCACTGGAGGAGCTTTGAGGTCCCTCCCAACCCAAACTATTCTGGGATTCTTTTTTGGAGTTGAAGGGAAGCCACAAGGAAGATGGAGAGGGACTTTCTGCAAGAACATGGAGTGACAGGAGAAGGAGGGAAGGGCTTCAAACTGACAGGGAGTAGCTTCAGGTGGGATATTGGGAGGAATTTCTTCCCTGGGAGGGTGGGCAGGCCCTGGCACAGGTTGGGCAGAGCAGCTGTGGCTGCCCCAGCCCTGGGAGTGTCCAGGGCCAGGTTGGAGTAACCTGGGCTGGTGGAAGGTGTCCCTGCCCATGGCAGGGGGTGGCACTGGAAGAGCTTTGAGGTCCCTACAACCCCAACCACTCTGGGATTCTTTTTTGGAGCTGAAAGGAAGCCAGGGAAGATGGAGAGGGACTTTCTTCAAGAACGTGGAGTGACAAGAGAAGGAGGGAAGGGCTTCAAACTGACAGGGAGTAGCTTCAGGTGGGATATTGGGAGGAATTTCTTCCCTGGGAGGGTGGGGAGGGACTGGGATGGATTTCCCAGAGCAGCTGTGGCTGCCCCAGCCCTGGGAGTGTCCAGGGCCAGGTTGGAGTATCCTGGGCTGGTGGGAGGTGTCCCTGCCCATGGCAGGGGGTGGCACTGATGTTCTTGAAGGTCCCTCCCAACCCAAACCATTCTGGGATTCTTTTTTGGAGCTGAAGGGAAGCCACAGGGAAGACAGAGAGGGACTTTCTGCAAGAACGTGGAGTGACAGGAGAAGGAGGGAAGGGCTTCAAACTGACAGGGAGTAGCTTCAGGTGGGATATTGGGAGGAATTTCTTCCCTGGGAAGGTGGGCAGGGACTGGGATGGATTTCCCAGAGCAGCTGTGGCTGCCCCATCCCTGAGAGTGTCCAGGGCCAGGTTGGAGTAACCTGGGACAGTGGGAGGTGTCCCTGGGACAGTGGGAGGTGTCCCTGCCCATGGCAGGGGGTGGCACTGGAAGAGCTTTGAGGTCCCTACAACCCCAACCATTCTGGGATTCTTTTTTGGAGCTGAATGGAAGCCAGGGAAGATGGAGAGGGACTTTCTTCAAGAACGTGGAGTGACAGGAGAAGGAGAGAAGGGCTTCAAACTGACAGGGAGTAGCTTCAGGTGGGACATTGGGAGGAATTTCTTCCCTGGGAGGGTGGGCAGGCCCTGGCACAGGTTGGGCAGAGCAGCTGTGGCTGCCCCAGCCCTGGGAGTGTCCAGGGCCAGGTTGGAGTATCCTGGGCTGGTGGGAGGTGTCCCTGCCCATGGCACAGGGTGGGACTGGCTGGGCTTTAAGTTCCCTTCCCACCCAAACCATTTTGGAATCCTCTGATTCCCTGGAACCTCTCCCCAGTGGCTGCAGGGTCCCACTGCGGTGTCATGGTCAGTGCTGGTCACTCCAGTTGGTGTCCAACCCAACCAACACCCCTGTGGTCCCACCAGCCCCTCCAGCTGGTGTCCCTCACCCCACTGACCTTTTGCTCTTGGTGACGTGTTCGAAGCCGTGGACCACCACATAGTTTGCAAAGGTGACAAAATACCTGTGGGCAAGAAAAGAATAACCAGGACACGTGAGCTGAGGTGGAGATGGACACCAGTGGTGAGGGCTGAAACTGCTGGGTGGTTCCTCTACTCCCACAAAGGGGGAAGAGAGGAAATCTCACAGCTCAAAGCGTGGCTGATGGTTTGTGGTTCAGTTGCTATGGTGGTGTTTGCTCCAAGGTTGGACTTGATGACCTTGGAGGTCTTTTCCAGCCCAAATGATTTGGTGACAGGGAGAAGAAGCTCATTTGGAAATGTCATGCCATGTCCACCTTTCCAAGGGACCCCCAGGAGAGATGGAGGTGCTGCACTTGCCACCTTGGCTCAATCCTTGTGTCCCCTTTCCCTGTTCCTTGGTTTATCTGCCCTGTTGCACTTGGGTTGTTACAGGAAGTTTAACTCATCCTGGGATTAGCGAAAGCAGAAGGAAAACCTGGCAAGTGCTGGAGAGCAAATCTGCAAAGGCTGAGCTTAAGGTAAAGGCTGAGCTTAAGGTAAAGGCTGAGCTTAAGGTAAAGGCTCCAAACTGGAGCAGAGCAGGGATAGGTGGGATATTGGGAAGGAATTCCTGGCTGGGAGGGTGGGCAGGGACTGGGATGGATTTCCCAGAGCAGCTGTGGCTGCCCCAGCCCTGGGAGTGTCCAAGGCCAGGTTGGAGCACCCTGGGACAGTGGGAGGTGTCCCTGGGACAGTGGGAGGTGTCCCTGCCCATGGCAGGGGGTGGGACTGGTTGGGATTTACAGTCCCTCCCAACCCAAACCATGCTGGGATGGTATGAAAGGTCCCTCCAAACCCAAACTATCCTGGGACTCTATGAAAGGTCCCTCTCAGCCCAAACCATCCTGGGATGGTATGAAAAGTCCCTCCAAACCCAAACTATCCTGGCATTGTAGGAAAGGTCCCTCCCAACCCAAACCATCCTGGGATGGTAGGAAAGGTCCCTCCCAACCCAAACCATCCTGGCACTGTAGGAAAGGTCCCTCCCAACCCAAACCATCCTGGCATTGTAGGAAAGGTCCCTCCCAACCCAAACCATCCTGGCACTGTAGGAAAGGTCCCTCCCAACCCAAACCATCCTGGGATTGTAGGAAAGGTCCCTCCCAACCCAAACCATCCTGGGATTGTAGGAAAGGTCCCTCCCAACCCAAACCATCCTGGGATGGTAGGAAAGGTCCCTCCCAACCCAAACCATCCTGGGATTGTAGGAAAGGTCCCTCCCAGCCCAAACCATCCTGGGATTCTATGAAAGGTCCCTCCCAGCCCAAACCATCCTGGGATTCTATGAAAGGTCTCTCCCAACCCAAACCATCCTGGCACTGTAGGAAAGGTCCCTCCCAACCCAAACCATCCTGGCATTGTAGGAAAGGTCCCTCCCAACCCAAACCATCCTGGGGTGGTGTGACAGTATCAGGTCTCTGTCACTGATGGTAAATTCCCCCCGAGGTGTCCCTGGCCAATGTCTCCCATCTCACACTAGAGGGAGTTCCAGCTCTATTTTCCCAACAAGTGCCACATGTTTTTCTCGTGGTGTTCGCAGTTGAGTCGTGCAGAACCTCCACACTAATTATCATTTATTCCAGCTCTCAGGGACACCCGTTTACAGCTGATTTTCAGGCCCCTGACCTGCAGCTTTCCTTCCCCCTCTGCCATTCCAGTGAGGATCGGGAGGAACCACCTCCTTCTTGCTTCTAACAGGACTCCCAACAAAGGCTGGTTTTAATTTCAAAGGGAAGGGAAATAAGATCTTAAGATAAACTTCTCCTTTTTGTCACCGGAAACCTCAGCCCAAGTTTGCACTTTGCACTTGCCTGGGGCAAACCAGCTTTAATTCCCCCGGTGGGATCCCAAATGGAAACTCAGGTTGCTCCAAACCCTTCTCCCACTACTAAAGTCATGTCCCAGGGAGAACAAGACAAGGGTAGTCCTTCCTCCCTTCCACATGCCCCAAATCCACCCAAAGCATGGCAGGATGAGGGGCATTCCAGGATCCAGCGTGTCCATCCCAGACTGCACAGATGGTCAAGCCCAGCTGGCCACATTTGTGGCCCACATGATGAGTGAGGGGTTGAAGAGTTTCTGGCCTTGATGTCACCTCAGATGTTTGATGGTGGGACATCAACTCCTGCTATGGAGCCCCCAGTAAATACCTGAGTTTGGGTTGCAGACCAAAGGGCAGCAGATGGGATTGGTAATGGGAACAGCATCAATTCCACATCACATCCATCCCTTCTGATGTCATATCCATCCCTTCTGACATCACACCCATCCCTTCTGATGTCACACCCATCCCTTCTGACGTCACACCCATCCCTTCTGACGTCACACCCATCCCTTCTCACGTCACATCCATCCCTTCTCACGTCACATCCATCCCTTCTCACGTCACACCCATCCCTTCTGACGTCACACCCATCCCTTCTCACATCACATCCATCCCTTCTAACACCACTTCCATCCCTTCTAACACCACTTCCATCCCTTCTCACAGCACAGAATCACAGAATCACAGAATGGATTGGGTTGGAAAAGACCTCCCAGATCATCAAGTCCAACCCTTGGGCCAACTCCAGTCCCTTTACCAGATCATGGCACTCAGTGCCACGGCCAAGCTCAGCTGAAAAACCTCCAGGGATGGGGAATCCACCCCCTCTCTGGGCAGCCCATTCCAATCCCTGAGCACTCTCTCTGCAAAGAATTTCTTCTGATCTCCAACTTCAATTTCCCCTGGCAGAGCTTGAGCCCATCGTGCCCCCTTGTCCTATTGCTGAGTGCCTGGGAGAAGAGACCAACCCCCACCTGGCCAGAACTTCCCTTCAGGCAGTTCCAGACAGTGCTGAGGTCACCTCTGAGCCTCCTCTTCTCCAGGCTGAACACCCCCAGCTCCCTCAGCCTCTCCCCACAGCACTTGTGCTCCAGTCCCTTCTCCAGCCTCGTTGCTCTTCTCAGTTGGGTTGGAAGAGACATCTGAGATCATCAAATCCAACCCTTGATCCAGTCCTTGATCCAACCCTTGATCCAACCCTTGATCCAACCCCACTGTGATCACCAGCCCAGGGCACTCTGTGCCCTGGGCTGGTGATCACAGTGGGGTTGGATCAAGACATGGTGGATTCTCTGTCCCTGGAGGTGTTTAAGAGGACACTCAGTGCCACATCCAGTCCCTTCTCCAGCCTCGTTGCTCTTCTCTGGCCCCGCTCCAGCCCCTCAAGATCTTTCCTGACCTGAGGGGCCCAGAACTGAACACAACACTCAAGGTGTGGCCTGACTCCATCATGCCCCCTTGTCCTATTGCTGAGTGCCCGGGAGAAGAGTCCAACCCCCACCTGGCCAGAACGTCACACCCAGCACTGCTCACATCACACCCAGCACTTCCCATTATCCATCACTTCCACATCACATCCATCACTTCCCATCATCCATCCCCCTTGCCAAAGGCATTCAAACGTGGACCAAACCCATCATCTCATCTGGGCCCAAGGACATTTCTCTCCTCACCCCCCCAGGGCTCTCACCCTGCCTGTGCCTGATGGCCCTGCTGACACCTCCAGCTTTGCTCCCACAAAGTCATCCCTGATCCATTTGGTCCCTGACATTGTTCCAAGGTGCCTCTGCACTTACTGGATGTAGAGGCTGAGGAACAGGTCCCCTTTCCAGATGGTGTAGATGTCCTGGATGCAGAAGGACTCGCAGCTGCTGCGTTTCTGTTTCAGGAGCCGATGGTTTTCCTCCGTGAGGTTCCACAGGGCTTGGAATCGATCGTTGAGGAGCATGAAGAGCTTGAAGAGCTCCTTCCCCTTCTGGTCATTGGGCTCTTTGAGGAAAAGGTGAGGGAGGGGGGGAAACACTGTGAGAAAGCCTTGGCTCGTGGGATTCTGTGCCTATATCCAATCCTCAGCCTCAAGTTCCAGTATAAAGCACATTTATGTCATGGGAAAGTGTCACGATGACTGAACTCCACAGACAGGTCTCAACTGAGCCTTTTAGGGGCTTTTCAGGGGCTCCAACCCCTGTTAAATAAATCACTTGATTGTGTCTAATTTTATGAGGTTTTTTCTGGTAGTTTATTTCTCAGTCCTCTCCATCGTGGGTTACAGTTCCTGGGTGGTTGTGGAGAGAAGGGAAGAGGAGCAGAAGAAGGAAAAAGGGAACAACTCTGTTTACATCAACAATATTTAAACTATTCTTGCCCAAGAATATTCAAGTTTCAGGAGGGTCTACATTCAGAACTATCTTTTCACACAGTTTCCCACAATCTTAAAACCTACACACCCCTTGCAAACCATCCAACATCACACAGCCATAGCTAATTATTAAATAATACCCATTTCCTAAACGTTGCTGGATCTAAACAGCCTTAATGCAACTTATTTTAACTTTATAAAAGAGCTCTGTTGATGTCACTCCGTGGAGTTTCTGCAGCTTCATTTCTTCTGCACCAGCTCAAGGTCTCCAGACAAATTCCATTCTTATCTTGGAAGCTCCACCTGCAAACTTGTCTTTGGTTTGCCAGCCTGAAAATGTCTGAATTCCAATAGGAATGAGAGCAGGGAGGCACCAGGAGGACCAGAGGGCTGGAGCAGCTGAGAGGGTTGGGATTGTCCAGCCTGGAGAAGAGAAGGCTCCAGGAACACCTGAGAGCCCCTGGCAGGGCCTGAAGGGGCTCCAGGAGAGCTGGAGAGGGACTGGGGACAAGGGAGGGAGGGACAGGACACAGGGAATGGCTTCCCACTGAAAAAGTGGAGATTTAGGTGGGATATTGGGAAGGAATTCCTGGCTGGGAGGGTGGGCAGGGACTGGGATGGATTTCCCAGAGCAGCTGTGGCTGCCCCAGCCCTGGGAGTGTCCAAGGTCAGGCTGGAGCACCCTGGGACAGTGGGAGGTGTCCCTGGAACTGGATGACCTTTAAGGTCCCTTCCAACCCAAACCATTCAAGGATTCAGGATTAGATAAAAAGGGATTTAATTCAGACCAAAGGGTTCCATTGATGGCTTTTGACCTGAGTTATTGACTCAAGAAGCCAAACCTTTGTTTTGGTGGGTTTGGGAGTTTTTGTGACAGAACAACAGGGGATGGAGGAGAAGGAGGAGACAGGCAGGGGAAGGAAGGTTTGGGTGGGATATTGGGAAGGGATTCCTGGCTGGGAGGGTGGGCAGGGACTGGGATGGATTTCCCAGAGCAGCTGTGGCTGCTCCATCCCTGGGAGTGTCCAAGGGCAGGTTGGAGCAACCTGGGACAGTGGGAGGTGTCCCTGCCCATGGCAGGGGGTGGAGTGAGAGGAGCTTTAAGGTCCCTGTGCCAAGGATTCACCCAGTCCATGGCAGCCCCTTCTCCCCAGAGGGGGAAGGAAAGAAAAAAAAACCCTACAAAACTACAATTTGCCATAAGGCAGATTATATTTTACACAGGAAAGAAGAAATAAAATAAAATAAAACAATATACAGGCACACACAAGAGTGAGGCCAACAGAAAAGCAGCTCCTTCCCCAGAAATGCAGCGAGGAGGGCCCAGGCCCTGGCACACAGGATGGCACCTCCTGAGGATGGAGGCCATGAGAGAGACACAGGGCACCTCCTCCCTGCTCCTTTTAGACCTGCCTTGGTGTCAGGTGGTGTGGAATGTTCTCTTTGGTCAGTTAAACTCAGGTGACAGCCTGTCCCCAGGCCAGCTGAGCACCCAGGGCCAACCTCTGTCCCCAGGCCAGCTGACCATCCAAGGCCAACCTCTGTCCCCAGGCCAGCTGACCATCCATGGCCAAACTCAGCCTGTGTCCCCAAGCCAGCTGACCACCCATGGCCAACCTCTGTCCCCAGGCCAGCTGAGTACCCATGGCCAAACTCCGTCCCCAGGCCAGATTACCACCCATGGCCACACTCAGCCTGTGCCCCCAGGCCAGCTGACCATCCATGGCCACACTCAGCCCGTGTCCCCAAACTCAGCTGACCATCCATGGTCACACTCAGCCTGTGTCCCCAGGCCAGCTGACCATCCATGGTCACAATCAGCCTGTGTCCCGAAGCCAGCTGACCACCCATGGCCACACTCAGCCTCTGTCCCCAGGCCAGCTGACCATCCATGGCCACACTCAGCCTCTGTTCCCAGGCCAGCTGACCACCCATGGCCACACTCAGCCTCTGTTCCCAGGCCAGCTGACCACCCATGGCCACACTCAGCCTCTGTCCCCAGGCCAGCTGACCATCCATGGCCACACTCAGCCTCTGTCCCCAGGCCAGCTGAGCACCCATGGCCAAACTCTGTCCCCAGGCCAGCTGACCATCCATGGCCAAACTCTGTCCCCAGGCCAGCTGACCACCCATGGCCAACCTCTGTCCCCAGGTCAGCTGACCACCCATGGCCAACCTCTGTCCCCAGGCCAGATGACCACCCATGGCCACACTCAGCCTGTGCCCCCAGGCCAGCTGACCATCCATGGCCACACTCAGCCCGTGTCCCCAAACTCAGCTGACCATCCATGGTCACACTCAGCCTGTGTCCCCAGGCCAGCTGACCATCCATGGTCACAATCAGCCTGTGTCCCGAAGCCAGCTGACCACCCATGGCCACACTCAGCCTCTGTCCCCAGGCCAGCTGACCATCCATGGCCACACTCAGCCTGTGTCCCCAGGCCAGCTGAGCACCCATGGCCAAACTCTGTCCCCAGGCCAGCTGACCATCCATGGCCACACTCAGCCTGTGTCCCCAGGCCAGCTGAGCACCCAGGGCCAAACTCTGTCCCCAGGCCAGCTGACCATCCATGGCCAAACTCTGTCCCCAAGTCAGCCGACCATCCATGGCCAAACTCTGTCCCCAGGTCAGCTGACCATCCATGGCCAAACTCTGTCCCCAGGTCAGCTGACCATCCATGGCCAAACTCTGTCCCCAGGCCAGCTGACCATCCATGGCCAAACGCTGTCCCCAGGCCAGCTGACCACCCATGGCCACACTCAGCCTGTGTCCCCAGGCCAGCTGACCAATCCATTGTCACCCTCAGCCTGTGTCCCCAAACTCAGCTGACCACCCATGGCCTGTGTCCCTTCCTACATCTAATACAGAAACACAAGAAACTAAAGCCTGGCCTAACTAAACCTGTCCCACTCCCTCCCATCCCAAACCACTCCATGAACTCTGTGATGCTCAGACAGGAGCACCAGATGGAAATTCTCTTCCCCTTCCCAAAGAACATTCCCAGTGTCCTTGGAGTAGAGACCAAACCGCAGTGACACGAGAGGGAACCACCCCCGTGCCCAATCCAGTCCCACCACTTTGGGCCAGACAGGCTTGGGAATATTTCCCTGGGTTTGTTATTCCAGTGGAGCTGCTCTGATTTCCTGCCAGCTCAGAACCTGCACCCACAGGTTGGACCTTCAGGGATGGGCACGGGACCAGAGCAGGGAGGATGGGACCAGTTTTGGGGTCATGTTGGAGTGAGATTCATTTTGGAGTCCCAGAACCAGCCTGGCACTGAGTGTGCAGGGGGTTAAAACGGGCATGGTCCTCCCAAACCCCCACAGAACCACAGTCCTGAAAGACCATGGACACCCCAGAGACCTCACCAGCTCAAACACCTCCACAAAAGACTCCAACAAAAGAGCTCCAGACGTGGAGTTTCCACTTTCCATCCCCCCAAAGCTGTGCCAGGGGCTCAAGGTGGGCACTGCAGACAAAGCCAGTGCCCTGTGACTTACCTGCCTGCAGCAGAGGCTTGAGCACCAGGGCATCTATCCGTGCCAGGCATGCTGAGAAGGTCTCCTCCACCTGGAGCAGAGAGGCTGCAGCTTCAGCCACACACATGTCCTGCAGACAAACCAGAAGGCACAAATCAACCCCACTGCACGAGGAGCATCGATGGGACATGAAGATCTCTGAGGTCTTTTCCCATCTGGCCAATCCCATGGCTTTATCTCCCAAGATTTTGGTGCTCCTGGCAAACCATCAGCCTCTTCTGCTCTTGGCAGCACATCCAGGGGCTGCTGCTGTCCCCAAAAATGTTGGAAGAGGAGGAAGAGACCAAACAGCTCCTGTTGTCACAGAGACCACCAAAGCTACAGCCCGTTTTTCCTGATGCTCCAAAGGCAAGATCTTCTCAGGTGGGTCACAATGCCTGGAGAGGCCCTAAATTTCTTGCTTTAATCCTGCTCAGTGCCAGGTCTGTTCTCCCAGCAGAGAATCTCCCAGGGGATGAAGCAAAGCATCTCCTCCCATCCTCTTACCACTCTCCTGCCCAGGGGCCTCAACCTGCACATCTGGGGGGTCCAAGGTGCTGCCCAGCCCTGCAGGGCCGTGCCAGCCATGCCTGAGCAGAGCTCTGGGGCTGCTCCTTTCCTGGCAGGACAGTGCCCTGCTGGCTCTGTGTCACCAGCTGCGTCACCCAGGGCAGTTGCTCAAAGTGGAAGTTGGGAGCAAAGCCACGTGAGCAAAGCCCAGCAGGTTCCTCCTTTCCCAGCCTCAGCTCCCAGCAAAGATGCATCACCAGAGGATGTGAGCACAGCCAGCTGAGAGTGTGTCACCCCTGCCCTGCACAAAGCTCAGCTGGTGAAGAAACCCTGGGCAGGATCAGCTGATGTCACCAAAGGTGGCAAAAGTACGAAATTCCCACATTATGTGAACTTTGTGAAGCAAAACAGAGAACTCGAGGGGTTGGACATAGAATTATGGAATGGTTTGGGTTAGAAGGGACCTTAAAGATCATCCAGTGCCACCCCTGCCATGGGCAGGGACACCTCCCACTGTCCCAGGGTGCTCCAACCAGGCCTTGGACACTCCCAGGGATGGGGCAGCCACAGCTGCTCTGGGAAATCCATCCCAGTCCCTGCCCACCCTCCCAGCCAGGAATTCCTTCCCAAGATCCCACCCAAACCTTCCTTCACCTGCCTGTCTTCTCCTTGTCCTCCATCCCCTGTTGGGGATGGGGCAGCCACAGCTGCTCTGGGAAATCCATCCCAGTCCCTGCCCACCCTCCCAGCCAGGAATTCCTTCCCAAGATCCCACCCAAACCTCCCTTCCCCTGCCTGTCTCCTCCTTCTCCTCCATCCCCTGTTGTTCTGTCACAGAAACTCCCAAACCCACCAAAACAAAGGTTTGGCTTCTTGAATTGATGACTCAGGTCAAAAGCCATCAATGGAACCCTTTGGTCTGAATTAAATCCCTTTTTATCTGATCCTGAATCCTTGAATGGTTTGGGTTGGAAGGGACCTTAAAGGTCATCCAGTTCCAGGGACACCTCCCACTGTCCCAGGGTGCTCCAACCTGACCTTGGACACTCCCAGGGATGGGGCAGCCACAGCTGCTCTGGGAAATCCATCCCAGTCCCTGTCCACCTTCCCAGCCAGGAATTCCTTCCCAATATCCCCCCTAAATCTCCTCTCCTTCAGTTTAAAACCATCTCCCTTGTCCTGTCACCATCTGCTGCTCTGCCCACTTTGTCCTCAGCCCAAAACTTCCTCCTGGGAATCAAACAAGGACATGGGATTGTGGTGCCAACATTTCCTTTGCTGAGTTGGTGGCAGAGCCTTTGGCACAGGTTTGATGTGCCAATGGGCACCATCTCCAGACAGGCCCCTGTGGTCCTGGGAGTGTTTGGAACAGGTGACTTGGAATCATGGAACAGAGTTGGAAGGCACCCCCAAGGACCATCCAGTCCAACCTCAATCCCAGACCCCTTCAGTTGGGAGCAGAAGGAAGGGATCTATGAGCTGAACTTCCCACCTTCATCCAGAAACACCCCCTGGCTTGGAGATTCCCAAGACCCTTTTTGGAAAGCCCAACATCTCATGGGAACTCTCAGGAGAAAGGAGGGGCCACAGGAGAACCCAGGAGGGTTTGGACAACAGCACTGTTGGATTCATTTTCCAGGGAAAAGGAGCAAAAAGCAGGAGCCTGTGGTGGGAATGGTCACCAGGAATGGTCACAGGGATCATAGTTGGGGTGGTCCCAATCCTACAACTTTTAGGTGTTTGGGGCCAATGTGGCCTCCTTGGGAAAGTGAGGGAGAGAAAACAGGGAAGCAGCTGCTCTGTAGGATCATGGACCACCAGGACCATCCAGTCCCACCCCTGGCCCTGCACAGACACCCCAACAATCCCATCCTGTCCCTCAGAGGATCATCCAAACCCTCCTGGAGCTCTGGCAGCCTCGGGGCTGTGCCCACTGCCCTGGGGAGCCTGGGCAGTGCCCACCACCCTCTGGGGGAAGAACCTTGTCCTGAGATCCACCAAAACCTGCCCTGGCACAGCTCCAGGTGTCCCCTGGGTCCTGTCCCTGCCCTGGCACAGCTCCAGGTGTCCCCTGGGTCCTGTCCCTGCCCTGGCACAGCTCCAGGTGTCCCCTGGGTCCTGTCCCTGCCCTGGCACAGCTCCAGCCATTCCCTGTGCCCTGTCCCTTCCCTGGCACAGCTCCAGGTGTCCCCTGGGTCCTGTCCCTGCTCACAGAGAGCAGAACTTGCCTCCAGACATCACTAATTGACTAAAGGAGACACAACCAACCCTCGAGAGGCTTTTCCTGGTGCCAGGAGGAGCTGAGCTGGATCCCTGCTGGGGTCACACCCCGAGACATCCTGAGCCTCCACCCTGACTGCTCCAAACAATAGGTCTGATGAGTTCCCCTCCTGCTGATCCATCAGGAAATCAGATTTCCAAAGCTAATCCTCATTTCCACTCCATGGGGAGGAAATACCTCCAGAAGCTCAGGCAGGACAAAGCCCACCAGGGGGAGGTGACTCAGCTGGGTGGGGAAATGCCATTTTTGAGCTTCACACGTGGGTGGATCCTTTGCCAAATGGGAATTTGAGCTCCCTAAAAAATCACTGAACTCTTCTTAGGAGCTTCATCTGCAGGTGATCCTGGAGCTTGGGCTGGGCTGGTGCTGAAGGACAAGGAATTCTTTGCAGCTGGAATGTTGATCAGATCCAGGCAGGGAGGACTAGAGGGATGAAGGAGGCATCTGCCCCTGGAATTCATTGGAGCCACTCAGAAGATCCATCATCTCCTCAGCTGATGAAAATCCATCATCTCCTCCCACCCACCGAGCTCTGCAGCCCCAGACTCGTTTTTGTTTTTTGCAATGATTCCTCCCACAGGAAAACTCCAGATATTCCAGAACCAGAATCCCAAACTCCTCCTGGCCCTTCCCAGTGAAGGGAACTGAGCCAGGAAAAAAGCAGAATAAAGGGGAGGGGGGGTGGGGAGGGGGGTGGGGAGAGGGAGGGGGGTGGGGGAATGGGGAATGGGGGGGAAGGGGGGGGAAGGGGGGGGAAGGGGGGGGAAGGGGGGGGAAGGGGGGGGAAGGGGGGGGAAGGGGGGGGAAGGGGGGGGAAGGGGGGGGAAGGGGGGGGAAGGGGGGGGAAGGGGGGGAAGGGGGGAAGGGGGGGAAGGGGGGAAGGGGGGATTGAGGGAATGGGGGGTTGAGGGAATGGGGGATTGAGGGAATGGGGGATTGAGGGAATGGGGGATTGGGGATTTGGGGATTGGGGGGATGGGGATTGGGGGATGGGGATTGGGGGATGGGGATTGGGGGATGGGGATTTGGGGATGGGGATTTGGGGATGGGGATTTGGGGATGGGGATTTGGAGATTTGGGGAATGGGGATTTGGAGATTTGGGGAATGGGGAATGGGGATGAGGAGCACGATGAGGATGAGGAGCCTCCTCAGGGCTGGAGGGACCACTCCCAACACCACAGGAACATCCCTGACCCAGCCCAAGTGCCATGTAGGGACCTCCCTAAGGAGCATCTGGAAGGAAAAGGGATGTCCAAGGCAGACCTGGGGGAAACATCATCCCTTCCAACCATCAGCTGGGCCCTCCCTGCTCCTGCCTTGGCCACTGAGGGGCTGTTTCCCATGAAGACCCCTTGGGATTATCCCAAACCATTCCCATGGGTTGGGAAACCCCAACAGCAGCACCAGCCAAGGTAACTCTCCCAAAAAATCCCCAGAAACGTTTGGATCTTTGCCATCAAACCTGGTAGAGTTTTAACAAAATGCTTTGCTTTGAGTTTGTTTTTTTTTTCCTTTTCAGGAACCACGTCCTCATCCTTCCTGAAGGTTTCTGAGCCCCTTCCAGCCTGAGCAGGTGGGTGAAGGGTCACCTGTGGGTGGCAGAGCAGCACCAGCAGCTTTGAAAACACTAAACCCAACCAAACTGCCACATCCTGTCACCTCATCCCACAAAGAAACTTTCCAGTCACCACTTCCAGCCACCACTTCCAGCCTTTCCCCACCAGGCCTGGTGGAGCTGCCCCTGGTGGCACAGGGGCATGGAATGCTTAAGGATCATCCAGTGCCACCCCCTGCCATGGGCAGGGACACCTCCCACTGTCCCAGGTTGCTCCAACCTGGCCTTGGGCACTCCCAAGGATGGAGCAGCCACAGCTTTGCTTTTCTGGGATCTCCCCACCTTCCCACTAAAGACTTTTTCTTCCCCAAATATCCCAACTATTTCCACACTTCTCTCAGCTCAGCCAGGCAAAGAAGGCTGGAATTTGGTCTCCTGGTGACCCAAACCACCCCTGCTCAGCCACAGAGGGCAAAGGAAAGGATTGGGACCACCCAAGAGCACAGTGAGGGCATGAGGGGTCCACATGTCATGAGGGTGGAGACTCCCAGTTGACCCCAGCCTGCTCCAGACTTCCCTGAGGGACAAGGTCTCCCCTGGAGAAGGTTCTCCAGAGCATGAGACATCTGGTTGTTCTGCTTAAAGGAAGGGAAGAGAAAGCCACTCAACCCAGGGCTGTAATTAGAGAGGAGACTCATCACAATATTCATGAAGGGACAGGAGAAAGACCTGGAGAAACCACTCCTGGAGGAGTCACCAGATCCTTCTGGCTCATCATTCCTTGTGCCCTGAGCATGACAATGAGGGCAGGAAAAAAACCCTGAGCCTAAGTGGCTGCTGAGCATCCAGCAGGTGGGAACAGCCCCATGGAACACCTGGAGGAACATCCTCCCTCCAAAGGGTCTGCCCAAAGCTCTTGGTTGCACATTCAGAAGGAAAATCCCAAAGCCAGAGTTGGGCTGGGACTAAATTTCAGGAAATTGTCCCAAAAGTGGGTGGGAAATGAAGGGAAATGAGGGTTTGGTGGAATGCTGAGACTCACTGTCAGCTCTCCAGAAAGCCCCTTTGGGTTTTGTAGCTCTGAGGCAGCTGTTCCACCAGGACAAGGTCTGGAAAGACCCACAGATCCCACGGGTGACACAGAGTGTCTCATGGAAAAACACGTCCACTCAACCAACCTCATCAGCTCCTGCACACTAAGGAACCAACTGGACACCCACAGGAGGACTATCCATGGTCCATCTTCCTCCTGGGAATCCCCATCTGTGCTGAGGAGATCACCTTGGGTGGGACAAGCCCATCACTGGCTACGCCAGATTTTGGGAACGCTGAGGGAATTTCCTGCTGAATTAGGTGGGAAGTCAAAGCCACGTCCATGTTTGCTGCATCCTCCAACTCTTCTCCTTCTCTGCACCATGAAGAATGTGGTGCCTTTGCAGCCCTTCCAGTCTCATCCATCCTTGGAGCTGATTTTGGGGGTGTTGAGGGAATCTCCTGCTGAACCAGGTGGGATGTCAAAGCCATGCCCATGTTTGCTGCAGCCTCTCCCTCTCCTCTCCTCTCCTCTCCCTCTCCCTCTCCCTCTCCCCTCCTCTCCTCTCCCCTCCTCTCCCCTCCTCTCCCCTCCCCTCCTCTCCCCTCCTCTCCCCTCCCCTCTCCTCTCCTCTCCCTCTCCTCTCCTCTCCTCTCCCTCTCCCTCTCCTCTCCCCTCCCCTCCCTCTCTTCTCCCCTCCCCTCCCTCTCTTCTCCCTCTCCCCTCAATCTCTTTCCTCAGCTGAGGGGCCCAGAACTGAACACAACACTCAAGGTGTGGCCTCCCCAAGGCAGAGTCCAGGGGAAGGGTCACTGCCCTGGGCCTGCTGGCCACGCTACTTTGGATCCAGGCCAGGATCCCCTTGGCCTTCTTGGCCACCTGGGCACACTGGTGGCTCCTGTTGAGCTTCCTGTCCCTCAGTCCCCCCAGGTCCCTCTGCCTGGCTGCTCTCCAGCCACTCTGTGCCCAGCCTGGAGCGCTGCAGGGGGTTGGGGTGGCCAAAGGGCAGGACCTGCACTTGGCCTTGTTCAACTCCATCCCATTGCAATCAGCCCATCTCTCCAGTCCATCCAGATCCCTCTGCAGAGCCCTCCTGCCTTCCAGCAGCTCGACACTCCCTCCCAACTTGGTGTCATCAGCAAATTTGCTGCTGATGGACTCAATCCCCTCATCTAAATCATCAATCAAGATGTTAAACAGGACTGGACCCAACACAGACCCCTGGGGACACCACTGGTGACCAGCTGGATGCAGCTCCATTCACCAGCACTCTCTGGGCCTGACTCTCCAGCCAGGATTAAACAGCTCAAGTGGTTTGTTGACAGCAGAGCTGAAGAAAATCACTCTCCTTGTAATTAAGGATGTAATTAAGGCACAGGAAAGAGCAAGGCATGACAAGGCCCAGGGGCAAGAGGGTGTTCACTCAGAGCTTTAATCCCCCATGGCCTTGTAGTCCTTGCCATTATCCTTATCACTTACAAGGAGCTTATGTGTGGGGAAGTGGAACTGTTTCCACCCAGCACCATGGAAGGGCTCAGGGTTCCTGGAGGAGACTCCAAAGAAGACCTGGAACAGCTCCAGGTGGGCTGGAGGCAGCAAAGAAAGGGAGATCACAAGGACAGAGAACTCAACAATGGAGTGGGGATGTGGGAAAGGCAGAAAACTGAGCTGGGGACAAGTTTGGTGACACAGTTTGCAGGAGCTCCTCTCCCTTGATGTCATACCCCAAAGTCATGGAAGGACAGGATGGTTTGGGTGGGAAATGGCCTTAAAATCCATCCAGAGCCACTCTCTGCTATAGGAGGGAATTTAATGATGGAGTGGGAATGTGGGAAAGGCAGGAAACAGAGCTGGGACAACTTTAGTGCCACAGTTTGCAGGAGCTCCTCTCCCTTGACATCACACTCCCAAAATCATGGAAGAACAGGATGGTTTGGGTTGGAAATGGCCTTAAAATCCATCCAGTCCCACCCCCTGCCTTGGCAGGAAATTTAATGATGGAGTGGGAATGTGTGAAAGGCAGAAAAGAGAGTTTGGGACAACTCTTGTGCCTCAGTTTGCAGGAGCAGACTGTGACATCCCTTGATGTCACACCCCCAAAATCATGGAAGGACAGGATGGTTTGGGTTGGAAATGGCCTTAAAATCCATCCAGTGCCACCCCCTGCCATGGGAGGGAATTTAATGATGGAGTGGGAATGTGGGAAAGGCAGAAAACTGAGCTGGGGACAAGTTTGGTGACACAGTTTGCAGGAGCTCCTCTCTCTTGATGTCATACCCCAAAATCATGGAAGCACAGGATGGTTTGGGTTGGAAGGGACCTTAAAATCCATCCAGTGCCACCCATTGCCATGGGAGAGAACTCAGTAATGGAGTGGGAATGTGGGAAAGGCAGGAAAGAGAGTTTGGGACAAGTTTTGTGCCTCAGTTTGCAGGAGCAAACTGTGACATCCCTTGACATCACACTCCAAAGTCATGGAAGCACAAATGGTTTGGGTGGGAAATGGCCTTAAAATCCATCCAGTCCCACCCTCTACTATGGGAGGGAATTTAATAATGGAGTGGGAATGTGGGAAAGGCAGAAAACTGAGCTGGGGACAAGGTTTGTGCCTCAGTTTGCAGGAGCTCCTCTCCCTTGACATCACACTCCCAAAATCATGGAAGCACAGGATGGTTTGGGTGGGAAGGGATCTTAAAATCCATCCAGTGCCACCCCCTGCCTTGGCAGGGAATTTAATAATGGAGTGGGAATGTGGGAAAGGCAGAAAAGAGAGTTTGGGACAACTCTCGTGCCTCAGTTTGCAGGAGCAAACTGTGACATCCCTTGATGTCACACCCCCAAAATCATGGAAGGACAGGATGGTTTGGGTTGGAAGGGATGTTAAAATCCATCCAGTCCCACCCTCTACTATGGGAGGGAATTTAATGATGGAGTGGGGATGTGGGAAAGGCAGAAAACTGAGCTGGGGACAAGGTTTGTGCCTCAGTTTGCAGGAGCTCCTCTCCCTTGATGTCATACCCCAAAGTCATGGAAGCACAGGATGGTTTGGGTGGGAAATGGCCTTAAAATCCATCCAGTCCCACTCTCTGCTATGGGAGGGAATTTAATGATGGAGTGGGAATGTGGGAAAGGCAGAAAACTGAGCTGGGGACAAGGTTTGTGCCACAGTTTGCAGGAGCTCCTCACCCTTGATGTCACAGTCCTGGAGTCATGGAAGGACAGGATGGTTTGGGTGGGAAGGGACCTTAAA
This sequence comes from Pithys albifrons albifrons, assembly GCF_047495875.1. Lineage (NCBI taxonomy): Eukaryota > Metazoa > Chordata > Aves > Passeriformes > Thamnophilidae > Pithys > Pithys albifrons. Next base: position 2,106,511 of record NC_092464.1, on the reverse strand, counting down.
ATCCATCCAGTGCCACCCCCTGCCATGGGAGGGAATTTAATAATGGAGTGGGAATGTGGGAAAGGCAGAAAAGAGAGTTTGGGACAACTCTTGTGCCTCAGTTTGCAGGAGCTTCTCTCCCTTGATGTCACACTCCCAAAATCATGGAAGGACAGGATGGTTTGGTGGGAAGGGACCTTAAAATCCATCCAGTGCCACCCCCTGCCATGGGCAGGGACACCTCCCACTGTCCCAGGTTGCTCCAATCCCAATCCAGCTGGCCTGGAACACACCATTCCTGCTCTGCTTTCCCAAACAAAATGGGATTGCAGCAAAAAGCAGGAACGACAACTAAGAACTGCCCAGCTGGGCTTGGGAATGGGTCACCATCCCCACCAAAGCAGTTTGGGGACAGCCCTTGGACATCCCAGTCTGAATTCCATCCTGGAAACCATCCCAGGGGCACAAACCCCACCAGGAGGGTGACCCTGGGGGCAGTGGGGCAGGAGGAAGCAGAGCTGGTCACGGAGGAGATGGAGCTCCATGGGCAGAAATGTCACCCCCCAAACCCATCCTGGTCACTCAGCACCTCCACAACTCCAGTAGGACCACAAGAAATCCACCAAACACTCCCAGGGGAGACTCTGGATCCACCCTCTGACTCCTCCACTGCATCTCCTCCCATCCATCCCACTGATGTTTGCTTATGCAAAATGCCACCTACAAAACCTCCCAGATCTGCCCTACCAGGTGATCCACACAAAGCCCAGAACTTCACAGCATCTTCCAGACCTGCCAGAAACAGGGCAGGGCTGAAACCTGCACAAAGGAGCAGGAACCAGGAGAAAAAATGACTTGCTTGGATAAATTTAATCCCTGCACCCAGCCCAGCCTTTCTCTTCTCTTTGGCTTTCTCAAACTCACTCACAGGATCATGTTTAGGTTGGAAGGACCTTAAAGATCAGCTCATTCCACCCCCTGCCATGGGCAGGGACACCTCCCACTGTCCCAGGGTGCTCCAGCCTGGCCTTGGACACTCCCAGGGCTGGGGCAGCCACAGCTGCTCTGGGAAATCCATTCCAGTCCCTGCCCACCCTCCCAGCCAGGAATTCCTTCCCAATATCTCACCCAAACCTTCCTTCCCCTGCCTGTCTCCTCCTTCTCCTCCATCCCCTGTTGTTCTGTCACAGAAACTCCCAAACCCACCAAAACAAAGGTTTGGCTTCTTGAATCAATAACTCAGGTCAAAAGCCATCAATGGAACCCTTTGGTCTGAATTAAATCCCTTTTTATCTGATCCTGAATCCTTGAATGGTTTGGGTTGGAAGGGACCTTAAAGGTCATCCAGTTCCAGGGACACCTCCCACTGTCCCAGGGTGCTCCAGCCTGGCCTTGGACACTCCCAGGGATGGGGCAGCCACAGCTGCTCTGGGAAATCCATTCCAGTCCCTGCCCACCCTCCCAGCCAGGAATTCCTTCCCAATATCCCACCTGTCCCTGCCCTCTGGCAGTGGGAAGCCATTCCCTGTGTCCTGTCCCTCCCTCCCTTGTCCCCAGTCCCTCTCCAGCTCTCCTGGAGCTCCTTCAGGCTGCAATTAATTCTCCCCAGAGCCTTCACTCTTGGAAAAATCCAGGGTCATTCCCAGCACTCAAATCCAGTATCACAAACAACAATCCCAAGTGAAGAATTCCCAGATTTTTCCACCCCTCTTCAGTGCTCAGGGCCTTGACCAAAGGCAGAGCCCTTGGAAGCTTCAAGTTTGGCATCAAACCCTCCAGGTGCTCTTGGAGGACGAATTAGAAGCCACTGAAGGCAGGACAGAGCTCCAAAGAGTCTCCAGTGCTTCCCAACCTCTGATCATCATTCCAAGGCCCCACAATTCCCTGAGTGCCAACCCCCAGGTCCTTTGATGACCTGAAGAGCTGGTCAGGAGCTCTGACAAAACTCTTTCACAAGCCAATTCCTGTTGGTTGAGCCCAAATGCTTTGCATGAGCCCTTTCCAATCCAACAGGAATGTAAACCATGCCCAGCCAGGTCAGGCCTGTGGTCCAGCTGGTCTGGCAGTGAAAATAAGGGCTGTTATTTAGTAAACAAACACCAGCTTGGCCTCTCTGTGAGGTTCTTACCCTTGGTATTCCCTCACCAACCAGCTGTGAAACCCCTCCCAAGCTCCATCCCTAATCCTTGGACCTCCCTATGGACCTGTTGGCTCTGAATTTATATTTTATCCCTCTTCAACTTGCTGCTGTTGCCTCCAAAAGGCACTGCAGCTCTTTGAAGGACAACTCCTCCTGCTTTCCTTCCCCAAACCCCACCTTGCAGCTCCGTGGGGAGTGAAGCCATTCCAGAAGGAATAATGAAACTCCCAAGTTCTAGGAAGTTTCCAGGCACAGGGAACTTCCAGCAGGAGACACAGGTTTGGGTCAGGTCCAAGTTAAACTAAGCCAAAGTTTAACACCAGCCCCTCCTGTGACCTGCAGCTCCTCCTCTTCTGGCCCTGAGCACGGAATTGTTTGTTATTTTTAAAAACCCCTCCCAGTTGTTCCTTTTCCCCCAGAATTTGACCCAGACTTTCCCCCTGAGCACCTGAAATTTTTTTCCCTGCTGGGCTGATCAACCTTTCCCACCCTAATTAGTGTGTGGGGGGTTTAATTTCTCTACTCAATCAGGCAAGATGTGCAACCAACAAACACCTCCAGCCTCACGTCGTGGGGCTGGAAAATCCCTCTCCAGGATTTTTTTGCTCCAGGAGTAAGTCCCAACATCCTGAGGATCAGCAGGAGAGACTCCAGGGGTGTGGACATCCTTCTCCAGCATCCCTGGGAACACAAGGGGAGAGCCAGGAGGGGGTTCCACCAAGCCCAGACTGTGCTGGGAATGAGATGCCTCCAAGCCAACATTTTTTAGGTGCTTCTGAAGCACAAAATGAAGTTTACACTCCACACCTTCTGTCCCTCACCCAGGGGGGAACATTTTCCACCCCCAAACTTCACTTCAGGACTGACAGAAAATTCTTTTCATCCCCAAACCACCTTCAATGCCCAAATCCAACCTCAGGAGCAACAGGAAAAGAACCAACCAAGCAACAGGAGCCACAAAACCCCAACGCAAGTGGAGTGTGGAGAACGTACCTTGCCCCAGGTGGCCAAGGGAAGGTCCCTGGTGGTTGAGACAAGGAGGGGGTTCCACCAAGCCCAGACTGTGCTGGGAATGAGATGCCTCAAAGCCAACATTTTTGAGGTGCTTCTGAAGCACAAAATGCAGTTTAGACTCCACACCTTCTGTCCCTCACCCAGGGGGGAACATTTTCCACCCCCAAACTTCTCTTCAGGACTGACAGCAAATTCCTTTCATCCTTAAATCACCTTCAATGTCCAAATCCAACCTCAGGAGCAACGGGAAAAGAACCAACCAAGCAACAGGACCCAAGTGGTGTGTGGAGAAAGTTCCTCACCCAAGGTGGCCAAGGGAAGGTCCCTGGTGGTTGAGACAAGGAGGGGGTTCCACCAAGCCCAGACTGGTGGGAATGAAATGCCTCAAAGCCAACACTTTTGAGGTGCTGCTGAAGCACAGAGAGCACAAAATGAAGTTTACACTCTACACCTTCTGTCCTTCACCCAGGGGGGAACTTTCCTCTTCCAAACTTCTCCTAAGGACTGATAACAAATTCTTTTCATCCTTAAATCACCTTCAATGCCCAAATCCAACCTCAGGAGCAACGGGAAAAGAACCAACCAAGCAACAGGACCCAAGTGGTGTGTGGAGAAAGTTCCTCACCCAAGGTGGCCAAGGGAAGGTCCCTGGTGGTTGAGACAAGGAGGGGGTTCCACCAAGCCCAGACTGTGCTGGGAATGAGATGCCTCAAAGCCAACACTTTTTGAGGTGCTTCTGAAGCACAAAAATGCAGTTTAGACTCCACACCTTCTGTCCCTCACCCAGGGGGGAACTTTCCCCTTCCAAACTTCTCCTAAGGACTGACAGAAAATTCCTTTCATCCTTAAATCACCTTCAATGCCCAAATCCAACCTCAGGAGCAACAGGATAAGAACCAACCAAGCAACAGGAGCCACAAAACCCCAACCCAAGTGGTGTGTGGAGAACGTACCTCGCCCAAGGTGGCCAAGGGAAGGTCCCTGGTGGTTGAGACAAGGAGAGGGTTCCACCAAGCCCAGACTGGTGGGAACGAGATGCCTCAAAGCCAATGTTTTTGAGGTGCTGCTCAAGCACAGAGAGCACAAAATGAAGTTTACACTCTACACCTTCTGTTCCTCACCCAGGGGGGAACTTTCCTCTTCCAAACTTCTCCTAAGGACTGACAGCAAATTCCTTTCATCCTTAAACCACCTTCAATGCCCAAATCCAACCTCAGGAGCAACGGGAAAAGAACCAACCAAGCAACAGGACCCAAGTGGTGTGTGGAGAATGTGCCTTTCCCAAGGTGGCCAAGGGAAGGTCCCTGGTGGTTGAGACAAGGAGAGGGTTCCACCAAGCCCAGACTGTGCTGGGAATGAGATGCCTCAAAGACAACACTTTTGAGGTGCTGCTGAAGCACAGAGAGCACAAAATGAAGTTTACACTCTACACCTTCTGTTCCTCACCCAGGGGGGAACTTTCCTCTTCCAAACTTCTCCTAAGGACTGACAGCAAATTCCTTTCATCCCCAAACACCTTCAATGCCCAAATCCAACCTCAGGAGCAACAGGAAAAGAACCAACCAAGCAACAGGAGCCACAAAACCCCAACCCAAGTGGACTGTGGAGAACGTACCTCGCCCAAGGTGGCCAAGGGAAGGTCCCTGGTGGTTGAGACAAAGAGGAGGTTCCACCAAGCCCAGACTGGTGGGAATGAGATGCCTCAAAGCCAACATTTTTACAAGTTGCTGAAGCACAAAATGCAGTTTAGACTCCACACCTTCTGTCCTTCACCCAGCGGGGAACATTTTCCACCCCCAAACTTCTCTTCAGGACTGACAGAAAATTCTTTTCATCCCTAAATCACCTTCAATGCCCAAATCCAACCTCAGGAGCAACAGGCAAAGAACCAACCAAGCAACAGGACCCAAGTGGAGTGTGGAGAACGTACCTCACCCAAGGTGGCCAAGGGATGGTCCCTGGTGGTTGAGACAAGGAGAGGGTTCCACCAAGCCCAGACTGGTGGGAATGAGATGCCTCAAAGCCAACATTTTTTAGGTGCTTCTGAAGCACAAAAATGCAGTTTAGACTCCACACCTTCTGTCCTTCACCCAGGGGGGAACATTTTCCACCCCCAAACATCCCCTCAGGACTGACAGAAAATTCTTTTCAACCCCAAACCACCTTCAATGCCCAAATCCAACCTCAGGAGCAACAGGAAAAGAACCAAACAAGCAACAGGAGCCACAAAACCCCAACCCAACTGGAGTGTGGAGAACGTACCTCACCCAAGGTGCCCAAGGGAAGGTCCCTGGTGGTTGAGGCAAGGAGGGGGTTCCACCAAGCCCAGACTGGTGGGAATGAGATGCCTCAAAGCCAACACTTTTGAGGTGCTGCTCAAGCACAGAGAGCACAAAATGAAGTTTACACTCTACACCTTCTGTCCCTCACCCAGGGGGGAACATTTTCCACCCCCAAACTTCTCCTAAGGACTGACAGAAAATTCTTTTCATCCTTAAATCACCTTCGGTGCCCAAATCCAACCTCAGGAGCAACGGGCAAAGAACCAACCAAGCAACAGGACCCAAGTGGTCTGTGGAGAATGTGCCATGCCCAAGGTGGCCAAGGGAAGGTCCCTGGTGGTTGAGACAAGGAGGGGGTTCCACCAAGCCCAGACTGGTGGGAATGAGATACCTCCAAGCCAACATTTTTTAGGTGCTTCTGAAGCACAAAAATGCAGTTTAGACTCCACACCTTCTGTCCTTCACCCAGGGGGGAACTTTCCTCTTCCAAACTTCCCCTCAGGACTGATAACAAATTCCTTTTATCCTTAAACCACCTTCAATGCCCAAATCCAACCTCAGGAGCAACGGGAAAAGAACCAACCAAGCAACAGGAGCCACAAAACTCCAACCCAAGTGGTGTGTGGAGAACGTACCTCGCCCAAGGTGGCCAAGGGAAGGTCCCTGGTGGTTGAGACAAAGAGGAGGTTCCACCAAGCCCAGACTGGTGGGAATGAGATGCCTCAAAGCCAACATTTTTACAAGTTGCTGAAGCACAAAATGCAGTTTAGACTCCACACCTTCTGTCCCTCACCCAGGGGGGAACTTTCCTCTTCCAAACTTCCCCTCAGGACTGATAACAAATTCCTTTTATCCTTAAACCACCTTCAATGCCCAAATCCAACCTCAGGAGCAACAGGATAAGAACCAACCAAGCAAAAGGACCCAAGTGGTGTGTGGAGAACATACCTTGCCCAAGGTGGCCAAGGGAAGGTCCCTGGTGGTTGAGACAAGGAGGGGGTTCCACCAATCCCAAACTGGTGGGAATGAGATGCCTCAAAGACAGCATTTTTACAAGTTGCTGAAGCACAAAAATGCAGTTTAGACTCCACACCTTCTTGTCCCTCACCCAGTGGGGAACATTTTCCACCCCCAAATTTCCCCTAAGGACTGACAGAAAATTCTTTTCATTCCCAAACCACCTTCAGTGCCCAAATCCAACCTCAGGAGCAACAGGAAAAGAACCAACCAAGCAACAGGAGCCACAAAACCCCAACCCAAGTGGAGTGTGGAGAACGTACCTCGCCCAAGGTGGCCAAGGGAAGGTCCCTGGTGGCCCAGGCTCTGGAGCAGCTCCTCGGAGCTTCCAAGAGCTGCCTCTCTGCTCTCCCAGCCCTCCCTCCCACGTCTGAGACACAGATCTGGGCCTGTCCATGAGATGAGACACCCACAGAGCCCCGAGAGGTGGTGACGAAACGCGCCCGGAGAGGTTTCGGAAGCTGCTCCCTCTGCTTTGCCTCTTTTCTTGGAGGAGGCACAAAGGATTTGGGCTCGTGCTTGGAGGAAGCTGAAAAGTGCAGGGAAGGGAGAGGGGAAAGCACAGGATGTGTTTCTCTGCTCTGCAGCCTTTTCAGCTCCTCTCTCTGTGTTCCCACAGACTTCTTGGCCAAAGAAACACCAGGATTGGTCTCCTTGTCCTGCGCCTGCTGCGGCTTTGGGATGGAAACGCTGGGAAATGGGCACAGAAACTCTGGGAAAGGGGCACGCAAACTCTGGGAAAGGGGCACAGAAACCCTGGGAAAGGGGGCACAGAAACTCTGGGAAAGGGGGCACAGAAACTCTGGGAAAGGGGGCACGCAAACCCTGGGAAAGGGGGCACGCAAACCCTGGGAAAGGGGGCACGCAAACTCTGGGAAAGGGGGCACGCAAACTCTGGGAAAGGGGGCACGCAAACTCTGGGAAAGGGGGCACGCAAACTCTGGGAAAGGGGGCACGCAAACTCTGGGAAAAGGGGCACGGAAACCCTGGGAAAAGGGCACGGAAACCCTGGGAAAAGGGCACGGAAACCCTGGGAAAAGGGGCACGGAAACCCTGGGAAAAGGGGCACGGAAACTCTGGGAAAAGGGGCACGGAAACTCTGGGAAAAGGGGCACGGAAACCCTGGGAAAGGGGGACATTTCCTGGCATTCAGAGCCTGCTGCTGAGAGCATGTGCCAACCTGCACGTGGCACACACAGCCCCTGCTGCCCCTCAGCCACCAGGGACCATTTCCATTCCTCCTAAAACAAACCCTAAACCCAATCCCAAAACCCCAAAGTCCCTTTTTCCAGGAGGACCCAGAGACCCCCCCCAGCCCATCTCCTGCAGCTCCTGAAGCCCAACAGCACTTTTCCTGCTGATCCCAAATTATTCAGAGTTTTTTCTGCCCCTCAGCCCCCAGCAGCCATTTCCCCTCCTTCTAAAAATCACCCTAAACCCAATCCCAAAAGCCCAACTGTTCTTTTCCAGGAGGACCCAGAGTCCTCCCCAGTTCATCTCCTGCAGCTCCTGAAGCCCAACAGCACTTTCCCAGCTGATCCCAGATTCCAACAGAGTCTCTGCTGCCCCTCAGCCACCACTAATCATTTCCCCTCCTTCTAAAAATCACCCTAAACCCAATCCCAAATTCCCTTTTTCCAGGAGGACCCAGAGCCCTGCCCAGCTCTGCCACCTCCTAAAGCCCAACAGCACTTTCCCAGCTGATCCCAAATTACAGCAGAGTCTCTGCTGCCCCTCAGCCCCCAGCAATGATTTCCCTTCCTTCTAAAAATCACCCTAAACCCAATCCCAAATTCCCTTTTTCCAGGAGGACCCAGAGCCCTGTCCAGCTCACCCCCCCAGCAGCAGGACAGCACTTTCCCAGCTGATCCCAAATTATTCAGGGTTTTTTTCTGCCCCTCAGCCACCTCTAATCATTTACTCTCCTTCTAAAAATCACCCTAAACCCAATCCCAAATTCCCTTTTTCCAGGAGGACCCAGAGCCCTGCCCAGCTCACTCCCCCAGCAGCAGGACAGCACTTTCCCAGCTGCTCCCAAATCACACCAAACCCCCAAAACGTGGAGTTTTGGCAAAGCAGCAGCTCCACCTCCCCCTGCCCGGCAGAAAAAGCCCAAAGGTTGCCCCCCAAAAAAAGCCTCTCCCCCTTCAGAACGTGCCAAGGAGCTCCAACAAAGCCCCATTGTCCTCCAGGCACTGACATGTTCCACCTTGGCATTTTGCCCCCTCCTCCCTGGCAATGGGATTTCCAGCCCTTTCACGAGCTCCTGGCACTTCCTGAGGGGGCAGGACAAGCTGTTTCCTCCAGGAGGATGCTCAGGGTGGAGCAGGAGATGCCTCAAGCCCCTTTTGGCCATGGAGGTCCTTCCCTTGTGTCCATTCCCTTCCTGATTTTCCCAGGGTTTTTAAGGAAAGGGACATGCCCAGAACTCACTGGGGGCACAGCAGCGACCCTGGCACACAGAAGGGCACAATTCCTTGCCAGGGGATGGATGGATGGATGAGCAGGCAATGAGCTGTGCCAGCAGAGCTGGGGGCAGGACTTGAGCACAACTTTGGTTTCCAGGCCAACCTTTGGAATGAAATCAACTTTCCACCCCTCACCCCCAAGGGAGGAGAGGGCAGAGGAGCCTCAAATCCCTCAGAAATCCCAGAGCCCAGCAGGAATTCCCAGCCTGCAGAGCCCACATGTGGATGGAGATTCCTCCCTGCAGAGCTCAGGATGTTTCCCACCCTCCAGAAACAAGGGAGGGTTCCAAAAATCCCAGGGCTGAAGGTCTGGGAACCTCCAGCTCCAACATGGAATTGCAAAGGCCAAGGAGTTCTGCTCCATCCTGGGCTCTGGAGGTCCTTAAGGTCTTCTGGTTCAACCCACTGAGGACATGAAGATGGTCTGGGCTTCAAGCTCAGCTTTGGGGGTTGTTTCTCTACAGCTTTGGTCAAGTGCCATGTTGTCCATGTCCATCCCTTGGATTCCTGGTTATATTTTAATTCCAGCCTGGGAAAGTTGTGCTGAAACTGCAGATGGAAAGGGGTGGAACAGTTTGGTTTGACTTTTCCTTGGGCTCCCTCAGCAAAGTTCTGCTCTCAGGTTTGCTCTGAGGCCTCCAGGCTGTTCCTCAGCCTTAGTCCAAAGGACAAGCAACACAAGCCCCAAATGTTTGGACTTTTCCCAGGAAAATTCCCCCTGGATGTGGACAAGGAATGACACGACCTGTGCAGCAAAGTTCTCAGGGAACTCCCACTCCTTTGCTGCTTTTCCTCTTCCAGGAATCCCAGAAGGGGTTGGGTTGAAAGGGATCCTTAAGGATCATCCAGTCCCATGGGCAGGGACACCTCCCACTGTCCCAGGTTGCTCCAACCTGGCCTTGGACACTCCCAAGGATGGAACAGCCACAGCTGCTCTGGGAAATCCATTCCAATCCCTCCCAGCCAAGAATTCCTTCCCAATATCCCACCTAAATCTCCCAGTTTTCCTTTTCCCCAGCCCTAATCCCCCCTTCTCCTTTAGATAATTCCAACAACAAACCACACAGCCAGGATTTCTCCTTATCTTCCCCACATTCCTGCTGCCCTCATCAGAGATAAGACCTCCAACTTCCAGGAATTTCCCACTGGCTCCAACTCCCTTTGGAATGAGATGATCTTCAAGGTCCTTTCCAAATAAAACCATTCCAGCATTCCATGGGAAATCCAAAGCTATACTTAAATTTCAATCTGATCAACCTGAAGATGAAAAAGCCCATTTTGCTCTTGGGAATTTCTAAGACAACTCTTGAAATAAAAAAAAAAAAAATAAATAGACCTGAGCCACTTCCAACTGCAATAAATAAACAATTAAAAACTAATCAAGGACCTTTTGGCAGAGGCAGCTTCTCTTTTGGACACAGAGGAGTTTTATCAGAGCTGAGCTGCCCCTGAGAAGAGTTTAAGTAAATAAGGGCAGTGGTTTCTTGGTGAAGTCTTTAGAAATCCTCCCAATCAGCTCCAGGGGTCCCTCCCCTTATCTGAGCAGCTCATCATTAATGAAATTACCTCTGGCTGCAGCCACAGAGCAGGTGGGATCAGTTCCAGCTGGGAGCTCTGGGAACGCTGCAGGAGGTCACTGCCCTCCACACACGCCAAGTCCAGGTGGCTCAGGCTTTGTTTTCCCTCTCCTGCTTGTGCCCAGTTGGAAATCCTTGTTGCCCACATCTCACCCTGGGGGAGATGGTTTCAAACTGAGCTGAAACTGTTGAAAACCAGCCCTGGAAACATCTGGTTTCAAATTGAGCTGAAAACCATCCTGGAAACATCTGCTGGAGGGATCAGGAGGGGCAGGTGGACCCATGACCACATGGTCTCCAAGAGGGCTGGTTCAAATGGCATCCCAATCATCATTCATTGGCCACCCATGGCAATTAATCTGGTTCTAAAGATCATTCATTAGCCACCCATGGCAATTAATCTGGTTCTAATGATCATTCATTCATTAGCCACCCATGGCAATTAATCTGGTTCTAAAGATCATTCATTAGCCACCCATGGCAATTAATGGCAATTAATCTGGATCTAAATGTATCACCAAATATTCATTAGCCACCCATGGCAATTAATCTGGTTCTAAAGATCATTCATTAGCCATCTATGGCAATTAATCTGGGTCTAAAGATCATTCATTAGCCACCCATGGCAATTAATCTGGTTCTAAAGATCATTCATTAGCCACCTATGACAATTAATCTGGTTCTAATGGCATCACCAATTACCATTCATTAGCCACCTATGGCAATTAATCTGGTTCTAAAGATCATTCATTGGCCACCTATGACAATTAATCTGGTTCTAAAGGTATCACCAATCACCATTCATTAGCCACCCATGGCAATTAATAGCAATTAATCTGGTTCTAAAGGCATCACCAATCATCATTCATTAGCCACCCATGGCAATTAATCTGGTTCTAAAGATCATTCATTAGCCACCTATGGCAATTAATCTGGTTCTAAAGATCATTCATTAGACACCTATGGCAATTAATGGCAATTAATCTGGTTCTAAATGTATCACCAATCATTCATTAGCCACCTATGGCAATTAAAAGCCTTTTCCACCTTAGAAATACCCAAGAGAGGTTTGACCAAGAAGACTCTCAGAGGACGAGCCCACCTTGCTCCTCCTGCTGAGGGTTTTTCTCCTTGAGAACAGAAGGATCTGCCCAAGTCCCCCCCAATTTGTGCCTGGTGGGGAAACATTTCCTTTCCCAGAATCCTGGAATTGTTTGGATTAGGAAGCATCTTAATTCCCATCCCATTCCACAAGGCCAGGCTGCTCCAAGCCCTGTCCAACCTGCCCTTCAGTTCTTCCAATGATGAAGCACCTACAGTTCTCTTGGCCACTTATGGAATCACAGAATCATAGAATGGATTGGGTTGGAAAAGACCTCCCAGATCATCAAGTCCAACCCTTGGTCCAACTCCAGTCCCTTTACCAGATCATGGCACTCAGTGCCACGGCCAAGCTCAGCTGAAAAACCTCCAGGGATGGGGAATCCACCCCCTCTCTGGGCAGCCCATTCCAATCCCTGAGCACTCTCTCTGCAAAGAATTTCTTTCTGATCTCCAACTTCAATTTCCCCTGGCAGAGCTTGAGCCCATCGTGCCCCCTTGTCCTATTGCTGAGTGCCTGGGAGAAGAGACCAACCCCCACCTGGCCAGAACTTCCCTTCAGGCAGTTCCAGACAGTGCTGAGGTCACCTCTGAGCCTCCTCTTCTCCAGGCTGAACACCCCCAGCTCCCTCAGCCTCTCCCCACAGCACTTGTGCTCCAGTCCCTTCTCCAGCCTCGTTGCTCTTCTCTTCTCACTTGGGTTGGAAGAGACCTCTGAGATCATCAAATCCAACCCTTGATCCAACCCTTGATCCAACCCTTGATCCAACCCCACAGAGTGCCCTGGGCTGGTGATCACAGTGGGGTTGGATCAAGACATGGTGGATTCTCTGTCCCTGGAGGTGTTTAAGTGCCACATCCACTCAGTGCCACATCCAGTCCCTTCTCCAGCCTCGTTGCTCTTCTCTGGCCCCGCTCCAGCCCCTCAAGATCTTTCCTCAACTGAGGGGCCCAGAACTGAACACAACACTCAAGGTGTGGCCTCCCCAAGGCAGAGTCCAGGGGAAGGGTCACTGCCCTGGGCCTGCTGGCCACGCTAGTTTGGATCCAGGCCAGGATCCCCTTGGCCTTCTTGGCCACCTGGGCACACTGGTGGCTCCTGTTGAGCTTCCTGTCCCTCAGTCCCCCCAGGTCCCTCTGCCTGGCTGCTCTCCAGCCACTCTGTGCCCAGCCTGGAGCGCTGCAGGGGGTTGGGGTGGCCAAAGGGCAGGACCTGCACTTGGCCTTGTTCAACTCCATCCCATTGCAATCAGCCCATCTCTCCAGTCCATCCAGATCCCTCTGCAGAGCCCTCCTGCCTTCCAGCAGCTCGACACTCCCTCCCAACTTGGTGTCAGCAGCAAATTTGCTGCTGATGGACTCAATCCCCTCATCTAAATCATCACTAAAGATGTTAAACAGGACTGGACCCAACACAGACCCCTGGGGACACCACTGGTGACCAGCTGGATCCAGCTCCATTCACCAGCACTCTCTGGATCAGCTCCTGACCCAGCAGAGGGGACACTTGTCCAGGCCATGGGCTACCAGCTTTTCCAGGAGTATATTATGGGAGACAGTGTCAAAGGCCTTGCTGAAGTCCAGACAGACACACCCACAGCCTTCCCCTCATCCACCAGGTGGGTCACCTGAACGTAGAAAGAGATCAGGTTGGTCAGACAGGACCTGCCCCTCCTAAACCCCTGCTGGCTGGGTCTAATCCCTTGTCACTTCCATCAGTGTCTCCCCACCCTCAGAACTTCCCAAAAACAGCTTCTCTGGAACTAATTCCTGTTTTTATTTTTTTTTAATCCAAAGTCTATTTATAGCCCCTGTTCCTGTGTTGAAATTCAATCCCAGACAAATCCTGGAGCTCTGGGCTGGAGGTGCTGAGTCAGCTCTGTTGGCATCACATTCCTGTGCCACCAGGGCACTACCACCCCCCGGGACAAGTACCAGCCACTCTGGAAATTGCTGCTTTGTGACTCACTCCCAAGAACCTTCTGGGCTCCACCAGCTCCAGGCCAGGCGTCCTGAGGCATTCCCAGGAGCAGCAAAGGACCTGCAGCTTCCCATTCCCACAAAACCTCCCATTCCTGCTCAGTCCAGGGAGAGGCTGTTGGAAGAGATGGGGAAAAAATGGGGAAAAATTCCTCTTTTTTTTCCCTCCAACAAGATATGGTTGGACTTGATGATTGTTGAGTTCCTCTCCAACCTTGGTGATTCTATGGTTGCTTCTCCTGCTGTACATCCCACTATTATTCAGCTCCTTTTTCCTTGCTAAAAAGATTATTTTAAAGGATTTTAAAGGATTTTTTGCCCCTCAAGACATCCCAGATGCACATCAGGATGGGATTTTTAAGAAAATCAGCAGCTTTATTTACCCCTCAGGACATCCCAGATGCACATCAGGATGGAGTGAGAAGACTGAGCAGGGGGATGGAGAAGTCAACACAAATCCCTTCATCCCAACTGGATGTTCCTGCTCCAGGAATGCCACAGGACCATCCAAGGACTTGGCAAGGACAGGCCAGTCCCAGCCCCTGAGATCCCATTGGATCTGTCACCCTTAAACCATCTGATGCTCCCTCAGAGAGGAGGAACCAGCAGAAACCCTCCCATTCCCTCACCCTCCCAGCATGGAGGGAGGTGTGATCCAAGCATGGAATCACATCTGGAGAGCCCAGGATTTGTGTGTGCCACTGGGAAGCTTCATGGAGACAGGAGCCAACTGTGCCATCATCCCTGTCTCATGCAGGAGAAGTTTCACAACCTCCTTGATAACCAACCTCCTCCTGGTTCCTCCACTGAGGCTTTTCCCTGGAGGGGGAGGGAGGAGGGCAAGGCAGGGGGGAGGGCAAGGCAAGGCAGCAGGGATGGGCATGAGGCAGCAGGGATGGGCATGAGGCAGCAGGGATGGGCACAAGGCAGCAGGGATGGGTACAAGGCAGCAGGGATGGGTACAAGGCAGCAGGGATGGGCAGAAGGCAGCAGGGATGGGCACAAGGCAGCAGGGATGGGCACAAGGCAGAAGGGATGGGCACGAGGCAGCAGGGATGGGCATGAGGCAGCAGGGATGGGCACGAGGCAGAAGGGATGGGCACAAGGCAGCAGGGATGGGCACAAGGCAGAAGGGATGGGCACAAGGCAGAAGGGATGGGTACAAGGCAGCAGGGATGGGCACAGGGCAGCAGGGATGGGCACGAGGCAGCAGGGATGGGCACGAGGCAGAAGGGATGGGCACAAGGCAGCAGGGATGGGCACAAGGCAGAAGGGATGGGCACAAGGCAGAAGGGATGGGCACGAGGTAGGAGGGATGGGCAGAAGGCAGCAGGGATGGGCACAAGGCAGCAGGGATGGGCACGAGGCAGCAGGGATGGGTACAAGGCAGAAGGGATGGGCACAAGGCAGCAGGGATGGGCACAAGGCAGCAGGGATGGGTAGAGGGCAGCAGGGATGGGTAGAGGGCAGCAGGGATGGGCACGAGGCAGCAGGGATGGGCATGAGGCAGCAGGGATGGGCACGAGGCAGAAGGGATGGGCACAAGGCAGCAGGGATGGGTAGAGGGCAGCAGGGATGGGCAGAAGGCAGCAGGGATGGGTAGAGGGCAGCAGGGATGGGCAGAAGGCAGCAGGGATGGGCACGAGGCAGCAGGGATGGGCACAAGGCAGAAGGGATGGGCACAAAGCAGCAGGGATGGGCACGAGGCAGCAGGGATGGGCACAAGGCAGCAGGGATGGGCACGAGGCAGAAGGGATGGGCAGAAGGCAGCAGGGATGGGCACGAGGCAGCAGGGATGGGTACAAGGCAGCAGGGATGGGCACAAGGCAGCAGGGATGGGCACGAGGCAGCAGGGATGGACACACGGCAGCAGGGATGGGCACGAGGCAGAAGGGATGGGCACAAAGCAGCAGGGATGGGCACAGGGCAGCAGGGATGGGCACGAGGCAGCAGGGATGGGTAGAAGGCAGAAGGGATGGGCACAAGGCAGAAGGGATGGGCACGAGGTAGGAGGGATGGGCAGAAGGCAGCAGGGATGGGCACAAGGCAGCAGGGATGGGCACGAGGCAGCAGGGATGGGCACATGGCAGCAGGGATGGGCACGAGGCAGCAGGGATGGGCATGAAGCAAAAGGGATGGGCACAAGGCAGCAGGGATGGGCACAGGGCAGCAGGGATGGGCAGAAGGCAGCAGGGATGGGTAGAAGGCAGAAGGGATGGGCACGAGGCAGAAGGGATGGGCATGAGGTAGGAGGGAGCACAGGGAGCAGGGACAGGGGAACAGGGACAGGAGCAGAGGGCACAGGGAGAGGGCACAGGGACAGGGAACAGGGACAGGAGCAGAGGGAACAGGGACAGGGACAGGGACAGGGACAGGAGCAGAGGGAACAGGGACAGGGAACAGGGACAGGGACCAGGGACAGGAGCAGAGGGCACGGCCTCAGGCTGGGCCAGGGCAGGGCCAGGGTGGACATTGGGGAAATTCCTCCTGGGAAGGGCTGTCCAGCCCTGGCACAGCTGCCCAGGGCAGGGGTGGATCCCCATCCCTGGAGGGGTTTCAAAACCCTGTGCATGTGGCACTTGGGGACAGGGTCAGTGGTGGCCTGGGCAGTGCTGGGGGATGGTTGGACTCAAGGATCTTAAAGACCTTTTCCAACCTGAGCAGTCCTCTAACTCCACAAAGGATGCTCAGTGAGGACATTTCAGCCTCAGCTGAACAGCCACATGACCCAAATCCCATTTTTCCTGCTGTTTCCATGACCTTTAGCAAAGTTCCCTCCTCCTGTGCTCTCCTGTGTGGAGCAGCAGCTGCTCCTGGTGCTGTCCCTGGTCTGTGACAGGCCCAGTTCTCAGCCCAGCAGTGCCAAAGCTCCTTCACCACCAGGGAAGGGCCACAAAGTGAAGCTGCAGAAGTTCAAGGTCACCCAAGGCATTGAGAAGACCCTGGACAGACAAAACCTTTTGATGGCCTTCACCGGGGAACTCCTGGTTCTCCTCAGGCTAAAGAAGAGCTGGAAAGAGGCAAAACCCACCAGGAGCTCAGTGGCCACCAGCACAAAGGACAAACCCTTGGTCCTGCTCAGAGTCCCCAGGAGTAACAGGTCTCCTTGTGCCTGTTGGTCGGGCTGTACCAGTTCCTTAACCTGTTGGACCAACTCCAGCTGCAACGAGGTGGTGCTGAAACTGCCCCAGGAGCTGCACCCACGAGTCCCATCCTCTCCCAGCACAGGGGAGGTGGCTGCCAAGGCAGGAGAACCCATGGTGGGGATGGTCACCAGCTCCAGATGTGGCCCGTGGTGGGTGTTCCTGCCCTGAGGTGACATCAGATGCTCATCCATCTGGATGCTGCTCCATCAGAGGGCAGGGATGGCATTGCTGTCAGGGCTTTGGAAAGCCCACAGACCCTTTGGGAAGCCACCAAGCACTGCCCAAGTACCCACATGCCACCCAAAGCTCCCTCAGGACACCAAAGCACAGGACATTCCATGCCCCAGGTGCCTCCTGCTCATCACAACAACTGCAATTCACAGAATCACAGAATGGATTGGGTTGGAAAAGACCTCCAAGATCATCAACTCCAACCCTTGGTCCAACTCCAGTCCCTTTACCAGATCATGGCACTCAGTGCCACGGCCAAGCTCAGCTGAAAAACCTCCAGGGATGGGGAATCCACCCCCTCTCTGGGCAGCCCATTCCAATCCCTGAGCACTCTCTCTGCAAAGAATTTCTTTCTCATCTCCAACTTCAATTTCCCCTGGCAGAGCTTGAGCCCATCGTGCCCCCTTGTCCTATTGCTGAGTGCCTGGGAGAAGAGACCAACCCCCACCTGGCCACAACTTCCCTTCAGGCAGTTCCAGACAGTGCTGAGGTCACCTCTGAGCCTCCTCTTCTCCAGGCTGAACACCCCCAGCTCCCTCAGCCTCTCCCCACAGCACTTGTGCTCCAGTCCCTTCTCCAGCCTCGTTGCTCTTCTCAGTTGAGTTGGAAGAGACCTCTGAGATCATCAAGTCCAACCCTTGGTCCAACCCCACTGTGATCACCAGCCCAGGGCACTCTGTGCCCTGGGCTGGTGATCACAGTAGGGTTGGATCAAGACATGGTTGGATCAAGACATGGTTGGATCAAGACATGTTGGATTCTCTGTCCCTGGAGGTGTTTCAGAGGACACTCAGTGCCACATCCAGTCCCTTCTCCAGCCTCGTTGCTCTTCTCTGGCCCCGCTCCAGCCCCTCAAGATCTCTCCTCAACTGAGGGGCCCAGAACTGAACCCAACACTCAAGGTGTGGCCTGACTCCAGAGAGCAAACCAGACCGAAATTCCAGCCCTTGGAGCAGCACCTTCCACAGTGACCACTGGCCAGTCCAACAGACCCATCAGGGCTCTACTTGAGGATTCATTGTCTGCAACAGCAACCACAGAAAGAAGGAACCCTTTTGTAAACAAGCCCAGTGGCCTCATTAGTCTAAACTCATTAATCTAAACTCATTAGTTTAAACTCATTAGTCTAAACTCATTAGTCCAAACTCCTCCTTGCTCTGTGGGAGCTTGTCCAACCTGAGGCCCTGATGGAGAGGACTGGTGGTCAATCCTAACTCTGGAGGAGCAGCTTTACATGCAGGAAACCAGGAGAGTAGACCATGAGACCTTCACTTTCCTCTGTCCCCACCAAGCCACCACCCCCTTCCAGCTCACAGCAGCTTCTTCTCAGTGCCAAGTCACCTGGAACCACGAGCCTGGTGGTGGTGAGATGGATGATTTTCCAGAAAACTCTTTAATTCTGGGAGTTTTGGGGGCTTTGGAAGGGCACAGAAGCCGCAGGGTGTGACTGCAGGAGGAGGGGAACTTTCACCAGGGCTCTTTCAGGTGCCCCAAGCAGGGTGGCACAACCCCAGCTGCAGAGCTGGGACCTTCTCCCCACCCCTTGGCACGTGGGGTGACTCATCCAGGGAGTGGATCGGAGCAACTCCACAGCCAGAGGCACCTGGAAGGTGGAGACAGGAAAGGGGAGCAAAGAGGCTGAGACAGAGAGGTGGAGACCCACTGGAAGGGGCATGGAGAGGGAAAATCCAGGGGGAATGGAGAGGGAAAACGCAGGGGGATGGAGAGGGCAAATCCAGGGGGGGTTGGAGAGGGAAAATCCAGGGGGAATGGAGAGGGAAAATCCAGGGGAGATGGAGAGGGTAAATCCAAAGGAGATGGAGAAGGAAAATCCAGGGGGGATGGAGAGAAAAAATCCAGGGGGGATGGAGAGCAGAAATCCAGGGGGGATGGAGAGGGAAAATCCAGGGGGGATGGAGAGGGAAAATCCAGGGGGGATGGAGAGGGAAAATCCAGGGGAGATGGAGAGCAAAAATCTAGGGGGGATGGAGAGGGAAAATCCAGGGGGAATGGAGAGGGAAAATCCAGGGGGGATGGAGAGAAAAAATCCAGGGGGATGGAGAGGGAAAATCCAGGGGGAATGGAGAGGGAAAATCCAGGGGGGATGGAGAGGGAAAATCCAGGGGGGATGGAGAGCAGAAATCCAGGGGGGATGGAGAGGGAAAATCCAGGGGAATGGAGAGGGAAAATCCAGGGGGAATGGAGAGGGAAAATCCAGGGGGGATGGAGAGGGAAAATCCAGGGGGGATGGAGAAGGAAAATCCAGGGGGGATGGAGAAGGAAAATCCAGGGGGGATGGAGAAGGAAAATCCAGGGGGGATGGAGAGAAAAAATCCAGGGGGAATGGAGAGGGAAAATCCAGGGGGGATGGAGAGAAAAAATCCAGGGGGGATGGAGAGGGAAAATCCAGGGGTGATGGAGAGGGAAAATCCAGGGGGGATGGAGAGGGAAAATCCAGGGGGGATGGAGAGGGAAAATCCAAAAGGGATGGAGAAGGAAAATCCAGGGGGGATGGAGAGCAAAATTCCAAAGGAGATGGAGAAGGAAAATCCAGGGGGGATGGAGAGCAGAAATCCAGGGGGGATGGAGAGCAAAAATCCAAAGGGGATGGAGAGCAAAAATCCAAGGGAGATGAAGAGCAAAAATCCAGGGGGAATGGAGAGAAAAAATCCAGGGGGGATGGAGAAGGAAAATCCAAAGGGGATGGAGAGAAAAATCCAGGGGGAATGGAGAGGGAAAATCCAGAGGGGATGGAGAGTAAAAATCCAGGGGGAATGGAGAGGGAAAATCCAGGGGGAATGGAGAGGGAAAATCCAGGGGGAATGGAGAGGGAAAATCAAGGGGGGATGGAGAGAAAAAATCCAGGGGGAATGGAGAGGGAAAATCCAGGGGGAATGGAGAGGGAAAATCCAGGGGGAATGGAGAGGGAAAATCCAGGGGAGATGGAGAGGGAAAATCCAGGGGGGATGGAGAGGGAAAATCCAGGGGGAATGGAGAGGGAAAATCCAGGGGGATGGAGAGCAAAAATCTCAGGGGGGATGGAGAGGGAAAATCCAGGGGAGATGGAGAGGGAAAATCCAGGGGGGATGGAGAGGGAAAATCCAGGGGGCATGGAGAGCAGAAATCCAGGGGGGATGGAGAGAAAAAATCCAGGGGGGATGGAGAGGGAAAATCCAGGGGGGATGGAGAGGGAAAACCCAGGGGGGATGGAGAGCAGAAATCCAGGGGGGATGGAGAGGGAAAATCCAAAGGAGATGGAGAAGGAAAATCCAGGGGGGATGGAGAGCAAAAATCCAAAGGGGATGGAGAGCAAAAATCCAAGGGAGATGAAGAGCAAAAATCCAGGGGGAATGGAGAGAAAAAATCCAGGGGGGATGGAGAAGGAAAATCCAAAGGGGATGGAGAGAAAAAATCCAGGGGAGATGGAGAGGGAAAATCCAGAGGGGATGGAGAGAAAAAATCCAGGGGGGATGGAGAGGGAAAATCCAGAGGGGATGAAGAGTAAAAATCCAGGGGGGATGGAGAGAAAAACTCCAAAGGGGATGGAGAGCAAAACTCCACTTGCTTTTCCTTCTTACTACATGAGACATTTCCTGTGCCCATGACCAGCCCCATCCCATCACCCCAAGGGGTTTATGGCAACTCCTGAAAAAGCCTCCACTGAATTTGGGAGGGCTGGGAAAAGCTCTCCTCAAACACCAGCAGGGTGGGAGAAGGTGACAAGGACCAGGCAGTGCAGGAGCAACTCTGAACCCAGAGCAGGTCTTGGTTCAATCTCCCACTCCCCCCTGTCCCTCCCAGCTCAACTCTGAACCCAAAACAGGTCTTGGTTCAATCTCCCACTCCCCCCTGTCCCTCCCAGCTCAACTCTGAACACAGAGCAGGTCTTGGTTCAATCTCCCACTCCCCCCTGTCCCTCCCAGCTCAACTCTGAACCCAAAACAGGTCTTGGTTCAATCTCCCTCTCCCCCCTGTCCCCCCCAACTCAACTCTGAACCCAAAACAGGTCTTGGCTCAATCTCCCACTCCCCCCTGTCACTCCCAACTAAACTCTGAACCCAGAGCAGGTCTTGGTTCAATCTCCCACTCCCCCTGTTCCCCCCAACTCAACTCTGAACCCAAAACAGGTCTTGGTTCAATCTCCCACTCACCCCTGTCCCTCTCAGCTCAACTCTGAACTCAGAGCAGATCTTGGCTCAATCTCTCTTTCCTTCCTGTCCCCCCCAACTCAACTCTGAACCCAAAACAGGTCTTGGCTCAATCTCCCACTCCCCCCTGTCCCTCTCAGCTCAACTCTGAACCCAGAGCAGGTCTTGGCTCAATCTCCCACTCCCCCCTGTCACTCCCAACTCAACTCTGAACCCCAAACAGGTCTTGGCTCAATCTCCCACTCCCCCCTGTCCTTCCCAGCTCAACTCTGAACCCAAAACAGGTCTTGGCTCAATCTCCCACTCCCCCCTGTCCCTCTCAGCTCAACTCTGAACACAGAGCAGATCTTGGCTCAATCTCCCACTCCCCCCTGTCCCTCCCAGCTCAACTCTGAACACAGAGCAGATCTTGGCTCAATCTCCCACTCCCCCCTGTCCCTCCCAGCTCAACTCTGAACCCAAAACAGGTCTTGGCTCAATCTCCCTCTCCCCCCTGTCCCTCCCAACTCAACTCTGAACCCAAAACAGGTCTTGGCTCAATCTCCCTCTCCCCCCTGTCCCTCCCAGCTCAACTCTGAACACAGAGCAGGTCTTGGCTCAATCTCCCTCTCCTTCCTGTCCCTCCCAGCTCCCAGATTTCCACACTGGGATGGAAGCACCGACCAGACAGCCCATCAGTGATGGACCTTGGCTGTGAGAGCACTGACTGCAGACACAGCAAACCAGGAGGAGATCCAGACTCGATCAAGTTGAAGATGTCCCTGCTCATTGCAAGAAGGACCTTCAGAGGTCCCTTTCATCCCAAATCATTCATGACCTCCTTTTGTACCCTCTCCTTGCCCTTCAGTGCCCTTCCCACAGCCCCAAACCATCCATATCCAACCTCCCCAAACCACCCCTATCCAAAGTCTCCCTTCAGCAGCTCCACAGGGGACAACATGGCCCTGTCCCACTGGGCTGGGAGCCACCTGCACCCTCAGGGCACGTTGGTTACATCACAAATCCAACCACCCAGGGGCACAGAGACACAAAGGCAGGGAATTGTTCCCTTGTGTCCCATTCCCACCAGCACCCACAGGGATGTGGTGAGGATTTCCCTCCCTGCAAGGAGGAACTGAGACACATTCCTGGTCTGGAGCAGAACCACAGCAGGACTTTGATGAATTCTCAGCTCTCCAAACTACCTGGTGGTGTAAACATGGGTGGATCTTTTCCTAACCCTACAAAGTACAGAGACAAAAAATTGGGAGAGAGACCCCATCACACACCGAGCCTCATCCTGTTCCCAAAGCTCCAGAGCTGGAACCTCCTGAGCCTCATCCTGTTCCCAAAGCTCCAGAGCTGGAACCTCCTGAGCCTCATCCTGTTCCCAAAGCTCCAGAGCTGGAACCTCCTGAGCCACATCCCATTCCAAATGCTCCAGAGCTGGAACCTCCTGAGCCTCATCCTATTCCAAATGCTCCAGAGCTGGAACCTCCTGAGCCACATCCTGGGGAGCAGCACCACAATCTGAGCCTCATCCTGTTCCCAAAGCTCCAGAGCTGGAACCTCCTGAGCCTCATCCCATTCCAAAAGCTCCAGAGCTGGAACCTTTTGAGCCTCATCCCATTCCAAAAGCTCCAGAGGTGGAACCTCCTGAGCCTCATCCTGTTCCCAAAGCTCCAGAGCTGGAACCTCCTGAGCCTCATCCCATTCCAAATGCTCCAGAGCTGGAACCTCCTGAGCCTCATCCCATTCCAAAAGCTCCAGAGCTGGAACCTCCTGAGCCTCATCCTGTTCCCAAAACTCCTGAGCTGGAACCTCCTGAGCCTCATCCTGTTCCCAAAGTTCCAGAGCAGGAACTTCCTGAGCTATATCCTGGGGAGCAGCACCACAACCTGTGACTCATCCCATTCCCAAAACTCCAGAGCTGGAACCTCCTGAGCCTCATCCCATTCCCAAAACTCCAGAGCTGGAACCTCCTGAACCACATCCCATTCTCAAAAGCTCCAGAGCTGGAACCTCCTGAGTCTCACCTGGGGGAGCAGCACCACAACCTGAGCCTCATCCCATTCCAAAAACTCCAGAGCTGGAACCTCCTGAGCCTCATCCCATTCCAAAAACTCCAGAGCTGGAACCTCCTGAACCACATCCCGTTCTCAAAAGCTCCAGAACTGGAACCTCCTGAGCCACATCTCGGGGAGCAGCACCACAACCTGAACCTCATCCTGTTCCAAAACTCCAGAGCGGGAACCTCCTGAGCCTCATCCTGTTCCCAAAACTCCAGAGCTGGAACCTCCTGAACCACATCCCGTTCTCAAAAGCTCCAGAGGTGGAACCTCCTGAGCCACAACCTGAGCCTCATCCCATTCCAAAAACTCCAGAGCTGGAACCTCCTGAGCCTCATCCTGTTCCCAAAACTCCAGAGCTGGAACCTCCTGAGCCACATCTCAAGGAGCAGCACCACAACCTCCAGCTGCAGGAGCACCTTTTGCAGCACCTCCCACCAGCCCAACAAAGTCCTCCTTACCGCGGGATGAGGCAGGACACGTCTCCATGGGAATGGGAAGAGCAGCGGGTGGGAATTGCTGCCTGCTCCGACCGCTCCGCCGCTGGATTTTCTCCCTTCTCGCAGGGGAAGGGAAAGAAAACTCGAGGAAGTGCCTCTCCTCTGCTCTCCTTCTCCCAAGGTGCACCGCCCAACATTCCTGGTAGGCATGGAAACCTCCTGGCAGGATGCCCGGGCTTGGCCGGTGTCCACATGGCATTCCAGGCGGCGACTCAACGCTTGGAAAGGCTTTTGGGAGGGTTTGAAGCGAACCGGGATGCGCGGGCTGAGGCTGCCGCTCCCTGGCGGCAGAAAGAAATTAGGGATGCTCCCAAATTTGCCGTGGGCGCCGAGGGAAAACTCTGCTGGTGGTTCAGCGGAGACGGAGATGCGATGCAGCCTCCGCGCTTCTCCAGGAGGAGAATTCCCAGAGCGCAGGGACAAAGGGAAACCTCCAGACAGCGACAGGGAAGCTGCAAAGAGGCAGGGGAAAATATTTCACCCTGCTCTGAGGGTTGAACTGCAGCCAGAGGGGTTTAAGAAGGGATTCTTCCCTTCTCCTGGTTTTTTTCCCTGTTCTCCTGGCTCCCAGATCTCCTTCCCTGCCCTGGGGTTTCCTCTCTTTGCTCGTGGTTGGGCTGAAGAGTGTTGGGGTCTCCTGGGAAATGTCCAACAAACCCTGAGAGCCAGGCTTGGAACAGCCCAGTTTTTATTTCTGGGATGTTTTCTCAGGTTGGGAAAGGATGGATCCATGGTTAAGGCACAAGATACTTTGGGGAGGTGGGAAGTGAACCCCAAAAAAACAGGAATGTGTTTCCTTTTCTATTTGCACGGAGACAAATATCCACATGGACGTGAGACCTCAGTGCTCTGGGGAGGAGTGAGGAGGGCAGGGAAAGCCTGGGAGTGACTGTTGGGGGGCATGGGAGCTCTGGGAGGGCTTGGACACTCCATCTTCCCTCAAATCCCTTATTCCCTCTGGGCAAAAGGTGATTTCCCTCTGACTCCCTCACCCTGTGTCCATCCCTGCAGCTCCAGGGGCCTTCAAAGCATTTGGAGGAAGGGAAACAACAAATTCTCCTCAGGGGCCTCCTCCCCAAAGGTATTTCCATTAAAATCCTCTTCAGAAATCCCAGTTCCTTGGTAGACACCAAGAAATCCAGACTAAAGGCAGGAGATTCCCTCCCTTCTCTCCTCTTGTGTTTCAAGGCTTTTCCAAGGAGACCAGACCTCAAGTGGCTCTTCCTCTTTCCACAGAATCATGGAATGGATTGGGTTGGAAAAGACCTCTGAGATCATCAAGTCCAACCCTTGGTCCAACTCCAGTCCCTTTACCAGATCATGGCACTCAGTGCCACGGCCAAGCTCAGCTGAAAAACCTCCAGGGATGGGGAATCCACCCCCTCTCTGGGCAGCCCATTCCAATCCCTGAGCACTCTCTCTGCAAAGAATTTCTACCTGATCTCCAATTTCCCCTGGCAGAGCCTGAGCCCATCGTGCCCCCTTGTCCTATTGCTGAGTGCCTGGGAGAAGAGACCAACCCCCACCTGGCCAGAACTTCCCTTCAGGCAGTTCCAGACAGTGCTGAGGTCACCTCTGAGCCTCCTCTTCTCCAGGCTGAACACCCCCAGCTCCCTCAGCCTCTCCCCACAGCACTTGTGCTCCAGTCCCTTCTCCAGCCTCGTTGCTCTTCTCAGTTGGGTTGGAAGAGACCTCTGAGATCATCAAGTCCAACCCTTGATCCAACCCCACTGTGATCACTCTGGCACTCCGTGCCCTGGGCTGGTGATCACAGTGGGGTTGGATCAAGACGTGGTGGATTCTCACTCAGTGCCACATCCACAGAATGACAGAATCACAGAATTGATTGGGTTGGAAAAGCCCTCCGAGATCATCAAGTCCAACCCTTGGTCCAACTCCAGTCCCTTTACCAGATCATGGCACTCAGTGCCACGGCCAAGCTCACCTTAAAACCCTCCAGGGATGAGGAATCCACCCCCTCTCTGGGCAGCCCATTCCAATCCCTGAGCACTCTCTCTGCAAAGAAGTTTTTCCTGATCTCCAACCTAAACCTCCCCTGGCAGAACTTGAGCCCCTCTTGTCCTACTGTTGGTTGCCTGAGAGAAGACACCAACCCCACCTGGCTACAACATCCTTTCAGGCAGTTCCAGACAGTGCTGAGGTCACCTCTGAGCCTCCTCTTCTCCAGGTTGAACACCCCCAGCTCCCTCAGCCTCTCCCCACAGCACTTGTGCTCCAGTCCTTAAGTCCTTCCACCAGCCTTATGCTCAAGTCCTTTCACCTTTTTGCCCCTCGTTCCAAAGGCAGGACAACAAAGAAGCCCCTGGAAGAGGAAGAAGCTGAAGCAGGAAAAGCCACATCCCCTTTCCAGTGGTTTGACCCCTGGGGCTCTCACTCCCCAAACTCTGTCACTTCAGGCAGCACCAGCACCCCGAGGTGACACATCCAGCAAAGCCCCACAATCCCTGCCCTTCCCAAGAAGCCAGAAATGGGAAGGTGACAAGTTCAACAGCAACTGTGGTGAGGTTGGTGGCCTTGCACTGCTCAGTGAGCCCCTCCCACCACAGGCTGTGTGTGGGCTGGGAGTGACCACAGCTGGGGAGGGTTCCTTGGGCAGAGCCAACTGTTCTCCTCCTTCTCTCTGCAAGAGCCACTTCCTCAGAGTTGCTAAACCCAGAAGTTTGGCAACACTTTTTATTTCTCACCACAAAACCCTCAGCTCGAGGGGTTGGGTCACTGAACTGGAAGTGGAATGAATTAGAGGAATAAAATAAAGCTCTGAGAGGTCAAAGGGAATAAAAGACCAACATGAGACTTTATAATTCCACATCCCAGCGGGAGATGCTGCTCTGACCCAACTCCAGAGAAGCTGCACTGAAAGGGCTGGAGGCTGCAGGTTTGCCCTGAAAACTTCCCCTCCAGTGACCCATTTACAGGACAAGGAATTGGGAATTTGGGAACACAAGAAGATCATGTTGGTTTGGGTTGTTTTTGCACAGCTCCTGATCCAGATGTTCCCAGCAGTGGTTTGATGCCACAGCAGGTCCAAGCACATGGAGAGGAGGGAACTCCCCATGAGCCACAGTTTGATCTGCTCAGTTCACTCCAAACCAAAATAAAATCCCAAAACCTCTCTGAGAACAAAAGGATGGAGCAGTTTGGAACTCCAAGGCCATGGGGAAGGCACCAGGAGTCACCTGCAGCCTGGAAACAACATTCCAGAACTTGGATGTTCTGGGGGTGACCCAGAGCACAGCAGATGCATTTCCATAAAATCCCCTCCAACAACAACATTTTCCAAAAGGAATCAATCCCATCAGCAGCACTGGCCAAGTTTTCTAAGGATTTATGTCTTGGAAGATTCAGCCACAAAGCAAAGCTGCCCATCTTGGCTGGTCCCAGAGTCCCTGCCCAGCCTGGATCCTCTGCTGTCCTGCAGGAATTGGCCACATCTCGTCCTTCCTCCCTCCATGGAGACTTCATTTTTGTCCCAACACCCACTTTTGAAGGAATTAAATACACAAAAATTCCTTCATAACTCCCAGAGCTTTATCCCATGGCCAGTTTGAGGTGAATTTAAACAACAAATTTCAGGAGTCCAAGAGAGGGAAAGGAAGGTGGAGGGAGGAGGAGAAGAGCAACAAATGCACATCCAAAAGCCTCATTTCCTTAACAAATGAAGCTGGAAAACATGAAGAGCAGGTTGGTGAACCACCCCTTGGGATCACAGAATCATAGAATGAACTGGGATGGAAGAGACCTCTGAGATCATCGAGTCCAACCCTTGGGCCAACTCCAGTCCCTTTACCAGATCATGGCACTCAGTGCCACGGCCAAGCTCAGCTGAAAAACCTCCAGGGATGGGGAATCCACCCCCTCTCTGGG
Source organism: Pithys albifrons albifrons (assembly GCF_047495875.1). Taxonomy (NCBI): domain Eukaryota; kingdom Metazoa; phylum Chordata; class Aves; order Passeriformes; family Thamnophilidae; genus Pithys; species Pithys albifrons. The sequence goes on along the minus strand of NC_092464.1, from coordinate 2,078,995 downwards.
CAGCCCATTCCAATCCCTGAGCACTCTCTCTGCAAAGAATTTCTTTCTCATCTCCAACTTCAATTTCCCCTGGCAGAGCTTGAGCCCATCGTGCCCCCTTGTCCTATTGCTGAGTGCCTGGGAGAAGAGACCAACCCCCACCTGGCCACAACTTCCCTTCAGGCAGTTCCAGACAGTGCTGAGGTCACCTCTGAGCCTCCTCTTCTCCAGGCTGAACACCCCCAGCTCCCTCAGCCTCTCCCCACAGCACTTGTGCTCCAGTCCCTTCTCCAGCCTCGTTGCTCTTCTCACTTGGGTTGGAAGAGACCTCTGAGATCATCAAGTCCAACCCTTGATCCAATCCCACTGTGATCACCAGCCCAGGGCACTCTGTGCCCTGGGCTGGTGATCACAGTGGGGTTGGATCAAGACATGGTGGATTCTCTGTCCCTGGAGGTGGATTCTCTGTCTCTGGTCCTGCTCCAGCCCCTCAAGATCTTTCCTCAACTGAGGGGCCCAGAACTGAACACAACACTCAAGGTGTGGCCTCCCCAAGGCAGAGTCCAGGGGAAGGGTCACTGCCCTGGGCCTGCTGGCCACACTAGTTTGGATCCAGGCCAGGATCCCCTTGGCCTTCTTGGCCACCTGGGCACACTGGTGGCTCCTGTTGAGCTTCCTGTCCCTCAGTCCCCCCAGGTCCCTCTGCCTGGCTGCTCTCCAGCCACTCTGTGCCCAGCCTGGAGCACTGCAGGGGGTTGGGGTGGCCAAAGGGCAGGACCTGCACTTGGCCTTGTTCAACTCCATCCCATTGCAATCAGCCCATCCCTCCAGTCCATCCAGGTCACAGAATCCCAGACTGTTCTGAGTTGGAAGGACCCACAAGGATCATCGAGTCCAACTCTCAAGTTAATGGGGATTGAACCCGTGACCTTGGCATTGTTACAACCAAGTTTTAACCAACTGAGCTGATCTCAGGGTCCTATCAAGGATCCTGGAGCTCCAGCCTGGATTTCCCTCGGGACAGGAGGACCAAACTGCTCAGCTGGGGAGGGAAATGTGAAATAATCCATTCCCTGTCTCGGTGCTGCCACCGCCTGTTGGGATTCCCACATTTCCAAGCTATTGAACCAAGGACAGATTTGCAGGTAGAGCTTCTGAGATAAGATTGGAATTTCTTTGGAGCCCTTGGGTCCACACAGGAGCTGGAAACGGAGCCTACAGAAACTCCACGGAGTGACATCAACAGAGCTCTTTCATAAAATCAAAATAAGTTGCATTAAGGCTGTTCAGATCCAGCAATTTTGGGGAAATATTTATTACTTAATAATTAGCTATACCTGTATGATATTAGATAGTTTCATGCTGTGTGGGGGGTTTAAGATTGTGGGAAACTGTGAAAAAATAGTTCTGAACAAAGTCCCTCCTGAAACTTGAATATTTTTGTACAAGAACAGTTTAAATATTGTTGATGTAAACAGAGTTGTTCCCTTTTCCCTCCTTCTCCTCCTCTTCCCTTCTCTCCACAACCACCCAGGAACTGTAACCCACGATGGAGAGGACTGAGAAATAAACTACCAAAAAAGAAAAACCCAAAAAATGAGATGCAGTCAAGGGATTTATTTAATGGCAGGGGTTGAAGCCCCTGGAAAGGCCCTAGAAAGGCTCAACTGAGACCTGTCTGTGGAGTTCAGGCCTTGGGACAACCCCCTGTTTGGTGCTGAGGCCTCCCAGCACATCCTGCCTTCCCTTTCCCCTGCTCCCTGTTTTCCAAGCACATTCCCATCATCTCAGCCCCCAAAGCAATGCACTCCTTGGCATCATTCCACCTCCTCTGCTCTTCCCAGCTGGATCAGAAATGGAAACCTCAAAGCTGGGCAGCCCATTTGACCTTGTTAAATATTCATTTCCCATGGAGCTACATTTGCTTTTTCCTGGAATTGTGTTTAGTTCCCTGAAAGAGCTGAAGGGTGTGGATCCTTCTGGACCAGCAGGAGTGGTTGGATCCTCCTGGATGTCTGTGCTTGTTTTCTTGCCTGAAATCCCAGGTTTCTCCCACTAAAGAATCCTGAATTCCTCTTCCCAGTTACCTTCAGTACCTTTCAGGGATCAACTTTAAACTGTCAGGGAGTAGGTTTGGGTGGGATATTGGGAAGGAATTCCTGGCTGGGAGGGTGGGCAGGGACTGGGATGGATTTCCCAGAGCAGCTGTGGCTGCCCCAGCCCTGGGAGTGTCCAAGGCCAGGTTGGAGCACCCTGGGACAGTGGGAGGTGTCCCTGGAACTGGATGACCTTTAAGGTCCCTTCCAACCCAAACCATTCAAGGATTCAGGATCAGATAAAAAGGGATTTAATTCAGACCAAAGGGTTCCATTGATGGCTTTTGACCTGAGTTATTGATTCAAGAAGCCAAACCTTTGTTTTGGTGGTTTTTGGAGGTTTTGTGACAGAACAACAGGGGATGGAGGAGAAGGAGGAGACAGGCAGGGGAAGGAAGGTTTGGGTGGGATATTGGGAAGGGATTCCTGGCTGGGAGGGACTGGGATGGATGTCCCAGCAAAGCTGTGGCTGCTCCAGCCCTGGGAGTGTCCAAGGAGCACCCTGGGACAGTGGGAGGTGTCCAGGGTCCCTTCCAGCCTAACCCACTGTGGGAATCTTTGATTCCATGAAGTCCAGGTGAAGCTGCAGATTGTGGCAACAGATCCCTCACATTCCAAAATCCTTCAGGAGGGAAAGATGCCTTTAAATCCCAGGATGTCCAACCCCCACTGGCCTTTCAGGGATCAACTTTAAACTGTCAGGGAGTAGGTTTAGGTGGGATATTGGGAAGAAATTCCTGGCTGGAAGGGTGGGGAGGGACTGGGATGGATTTCCCAGAGCAGCTGTGGCTGCCCCAGCCCTGGGAGTGTCCAAGGCCAGGTTGGGGCACCCTGGGACAGTGGGAGGTTGGAACTGAGTGACCTTTAAGGTCACTTCCAGCCTAACCCACTGTGGGAATCTTTGATTCCATGAATTTCAGGTAAAGCTGCAGATTGTGGCAACAGATACCTCACATTCCAAAATCCTTCAGGAGGGAAAGATGTCTTTAAAATCCCAGGATGTCCAACCCCCACGGGCCTGGGGTAGCTCTGATGCTGCTCATGCACCAGCTTGGCTTTCAGCCCTTTAATTTTTTATTTATTAAGGGAGAGAATTCCCCCAACCAATAAACCAGGAGCAAAATAAGAGTTGGAATAACTCAGGCAGCTGAGGAGAACAAAATGAATCAGGAAATCAGGGATTTAACAGTGAATTTCCTTCCTCTGGGTGAGCAGGGAGAGCTGCCAGTGCTGCTCCCTCCCTCAGCCCTCCCCCTGGCCAGGCTGCTCTGTAAGTGACACCGGTAATTAATTAATTAATGACTCCCTGGCTGCTGGGCTGGAGAGAAGGGCTGCTGGGAAATGCTGAGGGTTGCTGAGAGCTGCCTGGTTAATTCATAACCTGCCCTGCCCTGGGCTCAGCCCGGCAGCTGCAGAAATCCTGGGAAGAGAGGATGGCACGGGAACCGCCCTGGCAGTGCCCTCTGTGCTGGGTGGGACCTCCTGGCCTCGTCCTGTCCTGCTCCAGAGCTGCCCTGGCACAGCTGATCGAGGTAAGAGTCTTGCTGGGGCTTGGGGTGCCCCAGGGATGTGCTTCCTCCAGGGGATGTGGTTTCTCTAGGGATGTGCTTCCTTCAAGGATGTGCTTCCTCCAAGGATGTGGTTCCTCCAGGGCTGTGGTACCTCCAGGGCTGTGGTACCTCCAGGGCTGTGGTTTGTCCAAGGATGTGGGTTCTCCAGGGATGTAGTTTCTCCAAGGATGTGGGTTCTCCAAGGATGTGGTTTCTCCAGGGCTGTGGTTCCTCCAGGGCTGTGGTTCCTCCAGGGCTGTGGTTCCTCCAGGGCTATGGTTCCTCCAGGGATGTGGTTTCTCCAGGGATGTGGTTTCTCCAGGGATGTGGTTTCTCCAGGGATGTGGGTTCTCCAGGGATGTGGTTTCTCTAAGGATGTGGCTCCTCCAGGGCTATGGTTGTGGTTTCTCCAAGGATATGGTCTCTCCGGGGGCTGTGGTTCCTCCAGGGGATGTGGTTCCTCCATGGAGGTGGTTTCTCCATGGAGGTGGTTCATCCAGGGCCTCTGGTTTCTCCAGGGCTGTGGTTCCTCTAGGGATGTGGGTTCTCCAAGGATGTGCTTCCTCCAGGGATGTGGGTTCTCTAAGGATATGGTTTCTCCAGGTATTTGGTTTCCCCAGGGCTGTGGTTTCTCCAGGGCTGTGGCTCCTCCAGGGCTGTGGGTTCTCCAAGGATGTGGCTGCTCCAAGGATGTGGCTTCTCCAGGGCTGTAGTTTCTCCAGGGCTGTAGTTTCTCCAGGGATGTGGGTCCTCCAGGGCTGTGGTTCCTCCAGGGCTGTGGGTCCTCCAGGGCTGTGGGTCCTCCAGGGCTGTGGGTCCTCCAGGGCTGTGGTTTCTCCAAGGATGTGCTTCCTCCAGGGATGTGAGTTCTCCAAGGATGTGGCTGCTCCAAGGATGTGGCTCCTCCAGGGCTGTAGTTTCTCCAGGGCTGTGGTTCCTCCAGGGCTGTGGTTCCTCCAGGGCTGTGGTTCCTCCAGGGCTGTGGTTCCTCCAATGATGTGGGTTCTCCAGGGATGTAGTTTCTCCAAGGATGTGGGTTCTCCAGGGATGTGGTTTCTCCAAGGATGTGGTTCCTCCAGGGCTGTGGTTCCTCCAGGGCTGTGGTTCCTCCAGGGCTGTGGTTCCTCCAGGGCTGTGGTTCCTCCAGGGCTGTGGTACCTCCAGGGCTGTGGTTCCTCCAGGGCTGTGGTTCCTCCAGGGCTATGGTTGTGGTTTCTCCAGGGGCTGTGGGTTCTCCAGGGGCTGTGGGTTCTCCAGGGGCTGTGGGTTCTCCAGGGGCTGTGGCTCCTCCAGGGCTGTGGGTTCTCCAAGGATGTGCTTCCTCCAGGGATGTGGGTTCTCTAAGGATGTGGGTTCTCCAGGGATTTGGTTTCCCCAGGGCTGTGGCTCCTCCAAGGATGTGGCTCCTCCAAGGATGTGGCTCCTCCAGGGCTATGGTTGTGGTTTCTCCAAGGATATGGTCTCTCCAGGACTGTGGTTTCCCCAGGGGCTGTGGTTCCTCCAGGAGGTGTGGCTTCTCTGGGAATTTGGTTTCTCCAGGGATGTGGTTGTGGTTCCTCCAGGGATGTGGTTTCTCCATGAAGGTGTTTTTTCCAGGGCTGTGGTTTCTCCAGGGTTGTGGTTTCTCCAAGGATGTGGGTTCTCCAGGAATGTGGTTTCTCCAAGGATGTGCTTCCTCCAGGGATGTGGGTTCTCTAAGGATGTGGTTTCTCTGGGGATTTGGTTTCCCCAGGGCTTTGGTTTCTCCTAGGATGTGGCTCCTCCAGGGCTATGGTTGTGGTTTCTCCAAGGATATGGTCTCTCCAGGGCTGTGGCTCCTCCAGGGGCTGTGGCTCCTCCAGGGGCTGTGGCTCCTCCAGGGGCTGTGGCTCCTCCAGGGCTGTGGGTTCTCCAAGGATGTGCTTCCTCCAGGGATGTGCTTCCTCCAGGGATGTGGGTTCTCTAAGGATGTGGTTTCTCCAGGGATTTGGTTTCCCCAGGGCTGTGGTTTCTCCAGGGCTGTGGTTTCTCCCAGGAGGACAGCAGGGGGTTCAAGGTGGCTCCAAGGGGTTGGAGGCTTCTCTGGAAGGTGTTTGTTTGTTCCTGCAGACCCAAAAACTGGAAAGGAGGAGCCTGGAAAGGGTTGAAATCCAAGCACAGTTTGGAGTGTCCAGCAAGTGCCACGTGCCAGAGGATCAGCAGGAGCAGGGAAGGAAGTTCAGGGATGATCCCAGTGATCCCATCCCTGGATGCACCAGCCCAGGAGAAACATCTGGGCTGCCCTTCCCCTCCTTCCCTTCCCTTCCCTCCTTTCCTCTGGCTCTGCACAACCAGACACTTTGGAGGGGACATTCCAGAGCCTCTCCCTCAGGATGACTCTGCACTCCCTGTGGAAAGGCTGGGATGATCCAGGAAGGAAAAGCAGCTTCCCAAGCCCTGCCAGGAGGGAAAATCCTGCTTGGAAAAACAACCCTCAGGAATTCCAGCTGCCAAGAGTTTTGCAGCCCAACCCTCAGGTCACCTCACTCTAAAGTGAATTAATTCCAGATTTTTACCCAGATCTGCCACCCATCCTGTTGGTTGGGGCCACAACACCCCCAGCAAGGCAGGCAGAGACCTGGAACTCCTTTCCAAGCTCCCCCCCCAGGCAGCTGGAGACAAAATTCCCATTTTTTTCAGAGCTGTTTGGCCTCTCTCAAGGTGACAAGCGAGGCAGAACTTTCCCTGACAGAGCAAATTTCCCAAAATAACCCTCAGTGAGCTCGTGCAGACACAACTCCCACCCAGCAGAACGTTCCCTCTCTCTGCATTCCAGACACACACCGGGCAGGAACTGTCCTTGGGCCAAAGGAAAACAGAGATAAAGGTCAAAAAAAACCCACCCAAATTTGTTATGAACCAGGTGGGATTTGGGGACCTGTTCTGCTTCAACCAGACTCGCTGCATCTGAGGCTCTGCAAGGAGGGTTTGCTCTCACTCATCAGGTGATTGGATTATCCTGAAGAATTTAATTTATGCTCAGCCAGCCCACCAAAGCAAACAGGGCAGGTCAGACAGGCTGGACATCAAAGGTTGCACTCAGCTAAAAATAAACCAGGAAGGAGAAGGAAATAGAGAAAGGATGTTCTTGTTTAATGGGGTTCAAGTGTCCTCAAATTCCTGTCCACTTTCCACTTGGGAGAGAAGAGGCAATAAAAGCTTTGGAATATGGAATTGAATTGGTAAAGAGATTTATTCCCTCTGAGACCTCCTGGGAGAACCTCAATTCCCTGGAAGTTTAATTGGGCAAGTGATCCAGGAACTGGGGTGGAGTTGGAATTAGAATCATGGAATGGTTTGGGTTGGGAGGGACCTTTAAGGGTCATCCCATTCCACCCCCTCCATGGGCAGGGACACCTCCCACTGTCCCAGGGTGCTCCAGCCTGGCCTTGGACACTCCCAGGGATGGGGTAGCCACAGCTGCTCTGGGAAATCCATCCCAGTCCTTCCCAAACCTTCCAAAATCCCTCCCATGCTCAGACATCACCAGGTGCTAAACAATCCCTTGGAAGTTTGGGAAAAGGCCTTTTCCAGCATCCCACCCATGCTGTGACAGCAGGAAAAGTGAAGAACAGGAGGAGGTGGCTTTGCCTTTCCTGCCCCTCTCTCAAGTTGCTCATCTCCCATGAAATAACCCATGGAATTCCATGGAATTCCTTTTCCACTGATTCATCTCCCTCAGCTTTGCACCTTCCCAACCATTCCTGCTGTGGTGGCAGGAAAACTGAGGAACAGGAGGAGGTGGCTTTGCCTTTCAAAACCCTCTCTCCAGTTGCTCATCTCCCATGAAATACCCCATGGAATTCCATGGAATTCCTGTGGCACTGGTTCATCTCCCTCAGCTTTGCACCTTCCCAACTATTCCTGGTGTGGCAGCAGGAAAAGTGAAGAACAGGAGGAGGTGGCTTTGCCTTTCCAAACCTTCTCTCAAGTTGCTCATCTCCCATGAAATACCCCATGGAATTCCATGGAATTCCTTTTCCACTGGTTTATCTCCCTCAGCTTTGCACCTTCCCAGCCATTCCTGCAGAGCTCCAGCCAGGAGAAGTTCTGCATTTTCAGGAGCAGGGAGGTCCCAAGGGCAGGAGGGGTGAGGAGGCAGCAGCTTCTGACGCTACTCACCTTCAGTATTCCCTGGAAACAGGGAGGGGAAGGAAAATCCACATTCCCACTGGCTTTGGAAGAGAAGTGTCCTCTCCTGAAGGTCACTCTTACCCCCATCACTTCCTCTGTTCATCCTTTTTGGGTCAGGGCTTGAAATCCCAGAGCTGCAAATCCCGGAATGGTTTGGGTTGGGAGGGACCTCGGAGATGATCCAATTCCAAGTCATGGACAAGGACAACTCCACTATCCCAGGTTGCTTCAAGTCTCATCCAACCTGGCCTGGAAGAGCTTAAGGAATAATTCTGGACCATCCTAAGAGGAAAACCCTCAGGATTTGGGACAGCACAGGGAGATTTCTCTGCTTGTTTAAGGCACTTCATTGATCCTGTGGTCCATATTTTCCTACTCATTCCCAAATGATTCCTTAGGGATGAAATTCTCTTCTTCCTATCCCAAGCTTTTTCTCAGCCCTCATTTGATTTACCCGTTGGGTTTTTTCTTGTTTTAGTTTCCCTTTATAATAAACTTTTCCGTCTGTCTGCACTTTCCTCAAAGAGGAAATCAGGATAAAGGAAAACAACAGGATAAATAAATAGATAAAAAATGATAAAAAATAAATAAAAAAGGATAAAAAAAGAAATAAAAAATGATTAAAAATAAATAAAAAATGATAAAAAAGAAATAAAAAATGATAAAAAATAAACAAAAAATGATAAAAAATAAATAAAAAATATAAAAAATAAATTAAAAATGATAAAAATAAATAAACAATGATAAAAAATAAATAAAAAATTATTAAAAATAAATAAAAATTAAAAAAATAAATAAAAATGATACAAAAATAAATAAAAACGATAAAAATAAATAAAAAATGATAAAAAATAAATTAAAAATGATAAAAAATAAATAAAAATGATTAAAAATAAATAAAAATTATAAAAATAAATAAAAAATGATAAAAATTAAAAATTATAAAAAATAAATAAAAAATGATAAAAAATAAATAAAAATGATAAAAAAATAAATAAAAAATTATAAAAAATACATAAAAATGATAAAAAATAAATAAAAAATGATAAAAATAAATAAAAATGATAAAAATAAATAAAAATGATAAAAAAGAAATAAAAATGATAAAAAAGAAATAAAAATGATAAAAAATAAATTAAAAATGATAAAAAATAAATAAAAATGATAAAAAAAGAAATAAAAATGATAAAAAAGAAATAAAAATGATAAAAAATAAATAAAAAATGATAAAAAAATAAATAAAAATGATAAAAAAATAAATAAAAATTATAGAAAAAGAAATAAAAATGATTTAAAAATAAATAAAAAATGATAAAAAATAAATAAAAAATTATAAAAAATAAAAAATAAAAAATAAATAAAAATGATAAAAAATAAATAAAAAATTATAAAAAAGAAATAAAAAATGACAAAAAAGAAATAAAAATTATAAAAAAGAAATAAAAATGATAAAAAATAAATAAAAAATTGATAAAAATTAAATAAAATCAGGATAAATAAAAAATAAATAGTCTGAAAAATGGAGCTTTGCAAACCGTCCTGTCAGAATGACCTGACCAGGATAATCCACTCCTAAAAGTCTTGGAGCAGGTGGGAAGTTGAGCCCTGGCATGGGAAGGTCTCTCAGGTGTTTGGGGTGTGGTTTAGTCAATGATCCCTTTATGGAGTTAATTCTCCTCTGTCAGACCTTCACTAAATCCCCCACCTCTGGATTGGAGTTTGGAGCTTCCTCAGGAGATCCAACCCTGTCCTAGAAAAACCTTCCCAGAAGATTTACCAGGCCAGAAAATGGGACTTTTTCCCTCAGGAATTCAAATAAAGTTTCTTCTGGTCTCCTCTCACTTCTATTTGGACTCCTTGGAAAAGCTGCAACACAAACTTGGGAGCAGGGGATGAATAAAAGCCCTGAAACCTCCTTTTCTTGACTCCTGAGGAGCAGCTTCAGTGAACAAAGGCAGGTCCTGCTGGAGAAGGTCCCAGCAAGACAAAGTCAAGGCCAGTTTGAAGAGGTTCATGAGAGGCTTTCAGGTGGTTTTCAGGCCCTTCTACTTCTCAGCCACCCCAGTGATGTGTCTGATACACAAAGTGTTGAGTGGAGTTGGGCTAAGACTGAATTAATGTTCATTCTTGGGCTCAAGGGACCAGAATTTTCCTCTGGAGCCTCCAAGTTGGATGGTTTGTTCTATTCCAGGACCTAAAAATACTCAGGGGTGACTGGATTGGACTTGAGGAACCTCAAATTCCTGAGCTCCAGTGGGACCCTGAGCTCCATTTCCCACGTGGGTGCACAGATTGAGCTCCTCTGCTGGCAAGGAAAAGAATAAATAAGAAAATAACAGTTGTGAGGGACCTAAAGAGGCACCACACGTGGTTGGAGGGAGGAGTGGTGGGTTTGGGAGTGGCATCTTGGAGGAAGACACGGGAATTTTGGCTCAGCTGGATTGCAAATATAGATAATTATAAATTAATAAGATGAATAAATTTATAGAAAAATATAAAAGTCCATTTTTCTGGAAAATTCCATGTCATGACCTGTGTGAGGAGATGAGCCCAAGCCAGAGGGGTGGAGACTGTCCAGGACAAAGTCACTGGATCTTCCCACACCCAAACCCACAAAAACGTTAAGGAAAAAACTTATTTAACACCAATGAATGGATTTTCTGAGGGTGGGCAGGGACTGGGATGGATTTCCCAGAGCAGCTGTGGCTGTTCCATCCCTGGGAGTGTCCAAGGGCAGGTTGGAGCACCCTGGGACAGTGGGAGGTGTCCCTGGGACAGTGGGAGGTGTCCCTGGAACTGGATGACCTTTAAGGTCCCTTCCAACCCAAACCATTCAAGGATTCAGGAACAGATAAAAAGGGATTTAATTCAGACCAAAGGGTTCCATTGATGGCTTTTGACCTGAGTCATCAACTCAAGATGCCAAACCTTTGTTTTGGTGGATTTGGGAGTTTTTGTGACAGAACAACAGGGGATGGAGGAGAAGGAGGAGACAGGCAGGGGAAGGAAGGTTTGGGTGGGATATTGGGAAGGAATTCCTGGCTGGGAGGGTGGGGAGAGGCTGGGATGGATTTCCCAGAGCAGCTGTGGCTGCCCCAGCCCTGGGAGTGTCCAAGGAGCACCCTGGGACAGTGGGAGGTGTCCCTGGGACAGTGGGAGGTGTCCCTGCCCATGGCAGGGGTGGGATGGGATGATCCATAAGAACTCAGAACAGGCTGTTTAGGATTTCATGAGCATTTTTAATGAGCAGAGGACGCTTCCCAGGGAGCTGCTGGAGAGAGCCCAGAGGAGGCACCAGGGTGGGCAGAGGATGGAGCAGCTCTGCTGGGAGAGCTGGGATTGATTGTTCAACCTGGTGGCTTTGGGGTGACCTCATTGTGGCCTTCCAGGACCTGAAGGAGCTCCAGGAAAGATGGAGAGAAACTGTTTACAAAGGATGGAGGGACAGGACACAGGGAATGGCTTCAAAATAAAAGAGATTTGGTTCAGGTGGAATATTGGGAAGGAATTCCTGGCTGGGAGGGTGGGCAGGGACTGGGATGGATTTCCCAGAGCAGCTGTGGCTGTCCCAGCCCTGGGAGTGTCCAAGGCCAGGCTGGAGCACCCTGGGACAGTGGGAGGTGTCCCTGGAACTGGATGACCTTTAAGGTCCCTTCCAACCCAAACCATTCAAGGATTCAGGATCAGATAAAAAGGGATTTAATTCAGACCAAAGGGTTCCATTGATGGCTTTTGACCTGAGTCATCAATTCAAGAAGCCAAACCTTTGTTTTGGTGGGTTTGGGAGTTTTTGTGACAGAACAACAGGGGATGGAGGACAAGGAGGAGACAGGCAGGGGAAGGAAGGTTTGGGTGGGATATTGGGAAGGGATTCCTGGCTGGGAGGGTGGGCAGGGACTGGGATGGATTTCCCAGAGCAGCTGTGGCTGCCCCAGCCCTGGGAGTGTCCAAGGCCAGGCTGGAGCACCCTGGGACAGTGGGAGGTGTCCCTGAGACAGTGGGAGGTGTCCCTGCCCATGGCAGGGGTGGCACTGGATGATCCTTATGGTCCCTTCCAACCCAAACCACTCCATGATTCCATTCTATAATTTATCCCACTTAAATTCAGTCCTTATCTCCCTTTTTCCCCCTAAATACACAATCCTATTCCATTGCCCTTATCTGGGAAGCCCCACATCAATTATTTATTCTAATTAAACACCTAGACTTGAAACTTGAAGGTCTTTCCAACCTTCAGTGACCATCTCTGTCTTTTCAGTGTTGCCTTTGGACCCTGCCAAGGTTTCCTCACCCCTACAGAGGATTTTCACCCCTCACCAGATCATTTTTTTCCCTTCCTGAATGTCCATTATCGGATTTTCCATCTCCTGCTTGGAAGGAGGAGAAAGTTCTTGTGCCTTCCTTTGAAGCTCAGGCCTCCAGAACCTCCCAGGGCTTTTAGATGTGCAACCAGAAGCAATTAGGAATAAATATTGCTGGTTTCTCAGAGCCAGCCCTGCTGCAGGGAAACAGCAGCACCAATCAAGCCTAATTAGGAGGGTCATTAACAAAAGAGACCAGAAAAAGTGGTGCCTTTTCTCCCATTTTTTCTTCTCTGCTGCTCCACGAGGCAAATAAAAGTCTCCAGCAACCACCTCCCTTTCCCACTGGGGATGATCCCACCCCTGACAGGTTCCACCTGCCTGAAATGAATCAGAACAAGCAATCATGACACTATTAATTAATTTTTTTGAGTCAGAAGCACCAGTGTCAAACTGTTCTGACCTAAAAGTCGGGAAGGATGGAATGTTTGGGGCTTCAGGAGATGTTTTGCAGCCCTGACTTTCCAATGCCAGGGCAGATCCAGCTCTTTAAGGAGTAATTTTTTTTCTCCTCCCGGCCTTTATTGGACACTTGGAGAAGGAAAAGAAAGGTCAGGATATCAACACAGCCCAACTTTGGCTCCTTCTTCAGTTCCCCCACCCCAAAATGAGCCCCACATGGTTGGAAACCCAAAACAGGAGGCAGCAAATCCAACCAGGGAACCACCTGATCCCTGGGACACCCCAAAATTCCTCTTCCCTGCTCCTGATCCCAGAGATCAAGCCAAGAATTGGACATCAAGGATGGGATTGATCTGCTCTAAACTGGCTCCAAACTGGACACCCAAAGCTGAGCTGAGCCCCTGGAGGCTCTGCTGAAAAAAGGTCATTTATTCCCCAGATCTGGAGAAGTTTCCTCCAGGAATAACCTCCTTTAAATGCCCCTTCCACACAGAGATAAGCCTGGATTAACTAGTTCAGGCTTAACTACCTGTCCCACATATCTTTGAGATAAGCCTGACATAACTAGTTCAGGCTTAACTACCTGCCCCACACCTTTTGGAGATAAGCCTGACATAACTAGTTCAGGCTTAACTACCTACCAACAGATCTTTGAGATAAGCCTGACATAACTAGTTCAGGCTTAACCACCTGCCCCACACCTTTTTGAGATAAGCCTGACATGACTAGTTCTGGCTTAACTACCTGCCCCACACCTTTCTGAGATAAGCCTCGAGTGACTAGTTCAGGCTTAACTACCTGCCCCACACCTTTTTGAGATAAGCCTGACATAACTAGTTCAGGCTTAACCACCTGCCCCACATCTTTTTGAGATAAGCCTGACATAACTAGTTCAGGCTTAACTACCTGCCCCACACCTTTTTGAGATAAGCCTGGCATAACTAGTTCAGGCTTAACTACCTGCCCCACATGTTTTAAGCACCTGAGGGAGGGTAAAGGGATTTCCTTCACAGGGAGAGGCTGAGTTGGGGTTGGCACCCAAAAATTGGCATCAACAAGAGGTTTCTGTGTCTCACCTTCCAGTCGAGGAACATCCTGACAACACTCATGGAATCCCAGGAGGGTCAGATCTGAGGGGACACTGGGGGGTCTGGCTCTGTTGGGGTGATTTGGGGGGGTCAGAGCTGAGGGGACATTGGGGGGTCTGGGGGCTCTGTTGGGGTGATTTGGGGGGTCAGATCTGAGGGGACACTGGGGGGTCTGGCTCTGTTGGGGGGGTTTGGGGGGGTCAGATCTGAGGGGACACTGGGGGGTCTGGCTCTGTTGGGGTGATTTGGGGGGTCAGATCTGAGGGGAATTTGGGGATCTGGGGGCTCTGTTGGGCTGATTTGGGGGGTCAGATCTGAGGGGAGTTTTGGGGTCTGGGGGCTCTGTTGGGTTGATTTGGGGGGTCAGATCTGAGGGGACATTGTGGGGATCTGGGGGCTCTGTTGGGGTGATTTGGGGGGGTCAGAGCTGAGGGGACATTGTGGGGGTCTGGGGGCTCTGTTGGGGTGATTTGGGGGGGTCAGAGCTGAGGGGACATTGTGGGGGTCTGGCTCTGTTGGGGTGATTTGGGGGGTCAGAGCTGAGGGGACACTGGGGGGGTCTGGGGGCTCTGTTGGGGTGATTTGGGGGGGTCAGAGCTGAGGGAAATTTTGGGGTCTGGCTCCGTTGGAGTTGGGGGCGTCTGGGGAGGGTGAGAGTGGGTTTGGGGGTGCCAGAGGGGTCTGGAGGGGATTTGGGAGTTTTGGGGTGTCCAAGGGAGGTCTGGAGGGATTTGGGGTGTCAGGAGGGGTCTGGTTTGGGGGTGTCAGAGGGGTCTGGAGGGGATTTGGGGGGGGGCAGAGGAGATCTGGGGTGGAATTGGAGCTGTTGGTGTATCGGGGGGGGGAGGTTGGGGGGTCTGGAGGGGATTTGGAAGTTTTGGGGTGTCCAAGGGAGGTCTGGAGGATTTGGGTGTCAGGAGGGGTCTGGTTTGGGGGTGTCAGAGCAGTCTGGAGGGGATTTGAGGGGGGCAGAGGAGATCTGGGGTGGAATTGGGGCTGTTGGTGTGTTGGGGGGGGGAGGTTGGGGGGTCTGGAGGGGATTTGGAAGTTTTGGGGTGTCCAAGGGAGGCCTGGAGGGATTTGGGGTGTCAGGAGGGGTCTGGTTTGGGGGGCAGGGCCCTCATTACCTCCCCCTCCCACCCCCTGGGCCTGGGACCCCCCAAACACACCTGGGATCCCCAAACTCACACCTGAGACCCCCCAAACACACCTGAGACCCCCCAAACACACCTGGGACCTCCAAACACACCTGGGCTCCCCCAAACACACCTGAGACCCCCAAACACACCTGAGACCCCCCAAACACACCTGGGACCTCCAAACACACCTGGGCTCCCCCAAACACACCTGAGACCCCCAAACACACCTGAGACCCCCCAAACACACCTGGGACCTCCAAACACACCTGGGCTCCCCCAAACACACCTGAGACCCCCAAACACACCTGAGACCCCCCAAACACACCTGGGACCCCCCAAACACACTTGGGCTCCCTCAAACACACCTGGGACCCCCAAACTCACACCTGAGACCCCCAAACACACCTGGGCTCCCCCAAACACACCTGGGCTCCCCCAAACACACCTGGGACCCCCAAACCCACACCTATATCACAATTACCCCCTTTCTGAGTTGTCCATCACAGACAAGCCTGGAAGAAAAGATCCATCCTGAGCTCCACAAAATGACCAAATCATCCCAAGTTCTGCAGATGAAGCATCTCCTGGGAGTCAAACTGGGGCTTCCCAAGAGGGAACCCCATCCTGGGATCAGGAGGAAGGAAAACTGAACCCCAGGCAGGAAGGAAATTCAGGTCTCTGGGCTCAGCACATCTAATTGGACCAAGTTTTCTGCCCCATCACCAGTGCCCTGATGCCCCACCCTGGAGTTCCTGCCCACTGCTCTTCATTGCTGAAGAAGTCCAAAGAAATCCTGGAGTTGGAAAGGGAGACCTTTCCACGTCAGGTGCTTCAGATTCCTCCTTCTTTGGTTGTCCCAGGATCTCTGGCCAGACTTCCCCTCAGCATCAATCCTGGTTTTTAACCCCTGGGAAAAGGGAGATGCCACAAATTCCGATGGGATGGGGCAGGTTGGTTCTGAGGTTGGTGCTTGGAGGAGACAGGCTGAGAGTCCTGTGGCCCCCAGATGGGCTGTGAGCAGCATCTCCTGGGAGGAGAAGCACTCCAGACACAGCAGGAATTATCCTGCATTAGGAAGAGACTAAAATATGGTTTGTGTTGCACAGAGAGAAGTAACTGGAGAGCAGCTCCAGCTCGGATTCGCTGCGGGGTATCCGTTACACGGGATGGAAACGGCTCCTGGAAGGGCTGGGACAGGAGGGGCTGGCAGGGACTCAGAGGGGCCTGTTGGGGAGGGGTGGAGAAATGGGGGGGCTGGAGGAGTGGGGGGCTGGAGAAATGAGGGGGCTGGAGAAATGGGGGGGTGGAGGAATGGGGGGGTTGGAGAAGTGGGGGGCTGGAGAAATGAGGGGGCTGGAGAAGTGGGGGGGCTGGAGAAAGGAAGGGGGTTGGAGAAATGGGGGGGCTGGAGAAATGGGGGGTTGGAGAAAGGAAGGGGGTTGGAGAAATGGGGGGGTTGGAGAAATGGGGAGCTGGAGAAATGGGGGGTTGGAGAAAGGAAGGGGGCTGGAGAAATGGGGGGGTTGGAGAAATGAGGGGGTTGGAGAAATGAGGGGGTTGGAGAAAGGAAGGGGGTTGGAGAAATGGGGGGGCTGGAGAAATGGGGGGGTGGAGAAATGAAGGGGTTGGAGAAATGAAGGGGTTGGAGAAAGGAAGGGGGTTGGAGAAAGGAAGGGGGTTGGAGAAATGGGGGGGTTGGAGAAAGGAAGGGGGTTGGAGAAAGGAAGGGGGTTGGAGAAAGGAAGGGGGTTGGAGAAATGGGGGGTTGGAGAAAGGAAGGGGGTTGGAGAAAGGAAGGGGGTTGGAGAAATGGGGGGTTGGAGAAAGGAAGGGGGTTGGAGAAAGGAAGGGGGTTGGAGAAAGGAAGGGGGTTGGAGAAATGGGGGGTTGGAGAAAGGAAGGGGGTTGGAGAAAGGAAGGGGGTTGGAGAAAGGAGGGGGCTGGAGAAATGGGGGGGCTGGAGAAATGGGGGGGCTGGAGAAATGGGGGGTTGGAGAAAGGAAGGGGGTTGGAGAAAGGAGGGGGCTGGAGAAATGGGGGGGTTGGAGAAATGGGGGGGGATGGAGAAGTGGGGGGGTGGAGAAATGAAGGGGGTTGGAGAAATGAAGGGGTTGGAGAAAGGAAGGGGGTTGGAGAAAGGAAGGGGGTTGGAGAAAGGAAGAGGGTTGGAGAAAGGAAGGGGGTTGGAAAAAGGAAGGGGGTTGGAGAAAGGAAGGGGGTTGGAGGAATGAGGGGGCTGGAGGAATGAGGGGTTTGGAGGAATGAGGGGGTTGGAGAAATGGGGGGGTTGGAGAAATGAGGGACTTGGAGGAATGAGGGGTCTGGGAGAAGTAGAGGGGTTAGAGAAGTGGAGGGGCTTGGAGGAATGAGGGATTGGAGGAATGGAGGGGTTGGAGACAGGGAGGGGTTGGAGAAAAAAAAGGAGTTGCAGAAAGGAATGGCTTAGAGAACGGAAGGAGGTTGGAGAAAGGAAGAGGTTGGAGAAAGGAAGAGGTTGGAGGAATGGAGGAGCTTGGAGATATGGAGGAGCTTGGAGACATGGAGGGGTTGGAGGAATGGAGGGGGTTGGAGGAATGGAGGGCCTGGAGGAATGGAGGGGTTGGAGGAATGGAGGGGTTGGAGGAATGGAGGGGTTGGAGACATGGAGGGGTTGGAGACATGGAGGGGTTGGAGACAGGGAGGGGTTGGAGAAAGGAATGGCTTAGAGAAAGCAAGGGGGTTGGAGAAAGGAAGAGGTTGGAGAAAGGAAGAGGTTGGAGGAATGGAGGCGCTTGGAGATATGGAGGAGCTTGGAGACATGGAGGGGTTGGGGAGTGGAGGGGTTGGAGGAATGAAGGGAGTTGGAGGAATGGAGGGGGTTGGAGGAATGGAGGGGTTGGAGGAATGGAGGGGTTGGAGAAAGGAAGGGCTTTCAGCTCCTATCAACTGTTCACAAGGCTCTGGTAGATCTCCTTTAGCCTGGGGAGGAGAAGCTTTGGGGGGAACTGACTGTGGCCTTCCAGGACCTGAAGAAGCTACAATAAAGATGGAGAGAGACAGTTCCCAAGGGATGGAGGGACAGGACACAGGGAATGGCTTCCCACTGCCAGAGGGCAGGGACAGATGGGATGTTGGGAAGGAATTCCTGGCTGGGAGGGTGGGCAGGGACTGGGATGGATTTCCCAGAGCAGCTGTGGCTGCCCCAGCCCTGGGAGTGTCCCAGGCCAGGTTGGAGCACCCTGGGACAGTGGGAGGTGTCCCTGGGACAGTGGGAGGTGTCCCTGCCCATGGGACTGGTTGACCTTTAAGTGCCCCCCAACAACCCAAACCATTCCAGGATTTTCTGCTCTCTGCTGCCCTGGGCTCTCTGCTCACCCTGGCCCTGCCCCACCCTCCTTGTCCTCTGCTCTCAGGTTTGGGTTGTCCCTCTCAATTCCCAAACTCAGGGAGTGTCTGGCTCTCCTCACCCCAACATTGAGCTCTTCCTCCTCCCCTCCTCACCCAATCCCTGCAGACCAACCCATGGAGAAGCCTCTCAAGAGACAAACCCCCCACATTTTCCTTTGAACCTGAGTCTTAAAACCCTTTTAAAGTCAGGAACATAAAATAAAACCCCATTTCCTCCCGACCTTGAGCAATGAGCTCTTCAGAAAAAGGTGGGACTTCAAGGACACCCAAAAAAAATTGACTTTGCCATCATGAAAACTGCAGATGGACTTTAAAATGGATAAAGCTTTGGAGACAACTCTTCCTTGCAACCTCCACCCCTCAAAGATCCCCAAGTTGTTGTAGACACTTCCAGAGCTGTTCCCATCTTGCTATTTTTGGAACCTCAAAGATCCCCAAGTTGTTGTAGACACTTCCAGAGCTGTTCCCATCTTGCTATTTTTGGAACTTCAAAGATCCCTAAGTTGTTGTAGACACTTCCAGAGCTGTTCCCATCTTGCTGGTTTTGGAACCTCAAAGATCCCCAAGTTGTTGTAGACACTTCCAGAGCTGTTCCCACCTTGCTGTTTTTGGAACCTCAAAGATCCCCAAGTTGTTGTAGACCAGGGGCAAACATCTCCAGACCTGTTTGCATCTTGTTATTTTTTGAATCTCTGCAGACCTTAAAATGTTTAAACCTTAAATGTAGTGATTTTTTTTCCTCTCTTTCCTTCCCAGGCCACCACAGAACCCCCCAAGAAGAAGCCAGACCCTGTCACTTCAGAGACCGTGGTCATCTGGGGGCTCCGGCTCTGGCAGGTGGTTGGTATCTTTGCCATCTTTGTCCTGGCAGTCAGTAAGTCCTCATTCTCTGCCTTTCACCACCCTGAGTCCTGTTTTCTCTTGGAGGTGTCCAGGTGGTCACCATGAGGGTCTTTGGGAGGCTCTTGAGGTGTCCAGGTGGTCCCCATGAGGCTCTTTGGGCATCCCTGGAGGTGTCCAGGTGGCCACCTTTAGGTTCTTTGGGTGTCTCTGGAGGTCTCCAGGTGGCCACCATGAAGCTCTTTGGGCATCCCTGGAGATCTCCAGGTGGCCACCATGAGGTTCTTTGGGTGTCTCTAGAGGTCTCCAGGTGGCCACCATGAAGCTCTTTGGGCATCCCTGGAGATCTCCAGGTGGCCACCATGAGGCTCTTTGGGCATCTCTGAAGGTGTCCAAGTGGCCACCATGAGGCTCTTTGGGCATCCCTGGAGGTCTCCATGTGGACACCATGAGGCTCTTTGGGCATCCCTGGAAAGGAGTCCAGGTGGTCCCCATGAGGCTCTTTGGGCATCCCTGGAGGTGCCCAGGTGGCCACAACGAGGCTTTTTGGGCAGCTCTTTGGACATCTCTGGAAGTGTCCAGGTGGTCACCATGAAGCTCTTTGGCCATCCCTGGAGGTGTCCAGGTGCTCCCCAAGAGGCTCTTTGGCATCCCTGGAGGTGTCCAAATGGTCCCCATGAGGCTCTTTGGGCATCTCTAGAGGTCTCCAGGTGGCCACTATGAGGCTCTTTGGGCATCCCTGCAGGTGACCAGGTGGCCACAACGAGGCTCTTTGGGCATCCCTGCAGGTGTCCAGGAGGTCCCCATGAGGCTCTTTGGGCATCCCTGCGGGTGTCCAGGTGGTCCCCATGAGGCTCTTTGGGCATCCCTGGAGGTGTCCAGGTGGTCACCATGAGGCTCTTTGGGCATCCCTGGAGGTGTCCAGGTGGCCACCATGAGGTTCTTTGGGTGTCTCTGGAGGTCTCCAGGTGGTCCCCATGAGGTTCTTTGGGCAGAACTTTGGGCATCTCTGGAGGTACCCAGGTGGCCACCATGAAGCTCTTTGGGCATCCCTGGAGATCTCCAGGTGACCACCATGAGGCTCTTTGGGCATCTCTGGAAGTGTCCAGGTGGTCCCCATGAGGCTCTTTGGGCATCCCTGGAGGTGCCCAGGTGGTCACCATGAGGCTCTTTGGGCATCCCTGGAGGTGCCCAGGTGGCCACAACGAGGCTTTTTGGGCAGCTCTTTGGACATCTCTGGAAGTGTCCAGGTGGTCACCATGAAGCTCTTTGGCCATCCCTGGAGGTGTCCAGGTGCTCCCCAGGAGACTCTTTGGCATCCTTGGAGGTGTCCAAATGGTCCCCATGAGGCTCTTTGGGCATCTCTAGAGGTCTCCAGGTGGCCACTATGAGGCTCTTTGGGCATCCCTGCAGGTGAGGGGGCCACAACGAGGCTCTTTGGGCATCCCTGGAGGTCTCCATGTGGACACCATGAGGCTCTTTGGGCATCCCTGGAAAGGAGTCCAGGTGGTCCCCATGAGGCTCTTTGGGCATCCCTGGAGGTCTCCAGGTGGTCACCATGAAGCTCTTTGGCATCCCTGGAGGTGTCCAGGTGGCCAATATGAGCCTCTTTGGGCATCCCTGGAGGTCTCCAGATGGTTCCCATAAGGCTCTTTGAGCATCCCTGGAGGTGACCAGGTGGCCACAACGAGGCTCTTTGGGCACCCTTGGAGGGGTTCAGGTGGTCCCCATGAGCCTCTTTGGGCATCCCTGGAGGTCTCCAGGTGGTCCCCATGAAGCTCTTTAGGCATCCCTGGAGGTCTCCAGATGGTCCCCATAAGGCTCTTCAGGCATCCCTGGAGGTGTCCAGGTGGTCACCATGAAGCTCTTTGGCATCCCTGGAGGTGTCCAGGTGGCCAATATGAGCCTCTTTGGGCATCCCTGGAGGGGTTCAGGTGGCCAATATGAGCCTCTTTGGGCATCCCTGGAGGGGTTCAGGTGGTCCCCATGAAGCTCTTTGGGCATCCCTGGAGGTCTCCAGGTGGCCAATATGAGCCTCTTTGGGCATCCCTGGAGGTCTCCAGGTGGTCCCCACGAGGCTCTTTGGGCATCTCCTTTCCCTTCACTGCCCTGTTTGGGCAAACCCCACTCCCCAAACTCCAGGGCTAACAACTCCTGCCAACTGTGCCCATTCCTCAGGTGCCACCACACCCTCAGGGCACTGCCCAGGCCAAGGACTTCTCCTGGAGACTCCAAAGAGCAGGGAATGGGCAGCGGGATTGGCAGCAGGAGCTTTGGAATGGCAGCCTGGCCAAGGGTCTGTGCAGCTCCTGGTCCTGGGCACCAAAGAGGGGGAAGGTTCTGCCCCAGCAGGGCAGGGAAAATTCAATATATTATGGAGAAGAACATATGAAAAGTTATTTCAGGTGCTGAAAGGAATTGAGAGACCAAAATACTTCCCAAGTTCAGAAAAAAATTCAATGTATTATAGATAAGAACATGTAAAAAGGTATTTCAGGTGCTGAAATCAGGAATTGAGAGACTAAAACAGTTCCCAAGTTTAGAAAAAAATTCAATGTATTATAGACAAGAACATATAAAAAGATATTTCAAGTGCTGAAATCAGGAATTGAGAGACCAAAACACTTCCCAGGTTGAGTGTTCAGACAAAAATTCAGTGTATTATGGATAAGAAAATACAAAGAAAATTATTTCAAGTGCTGAAAGTGGGAATTGAGAGACCAAAATACTTCTCAGGTTGTGATTAGATAAAAATTCAATGTATTATAGAGAAGAACATATAAAGAAAATTATTTCAAGTGCTGAAATCAGGAATTGAGAGACCAAAACACTTCCCAAGTTTAGAAAAAAAATTAATGTATTATAGACAAGAACATGTAAAAAGTTATTTAAAATGCTGAAAGGAATTGAGAGACCAAAACAGTTTCCAAGTTGTGTGTTCAGACAAAAATTCAATGTATTATAGACAAGAACATATAAAAAGTTTTTTCAAGTGCTGAAATCAGGAATTGAGAGACCAAAATAATTCCCTGGTTCAGAAAAAAATTCAATATATTATAGACAAGAACATATAAAAATATATTTAAAATGCTGAAAGGAATTGAGAGACCAAAATAGTTCCCAGGTTGAGTGTTCAGACTAAAATTCAATGTTTTATAGATAAGAACATATAAAAAGTTATTTCAGGTGCTGAAAGTGGGAATGGAGAGACCAAAATATTTCCCAGGTTCAGAAAAAAATTTAATGTATTATAGATAAGAACATATAAAATATGTTTAAGGTGCTGAAATCAGGAATTGAGAGACCAAAATAATTCCCAGGTTGAGTGTTCAGACAAAAATTAAGTGTATTATGGATAAGAACATACAAAGAAAATTATTTCAAGTGCTGAAAGTGGGAATGGAGAGACCAAAACACTTCTCAGGTTGTGATTGGACAAAAATTCAATGTTTTATAGATAAGAACATATAAAAAGTTATTTCAAGTGCTGAAATCAGGAATTGAGAGATTAAAACAGTTTCCAAGTTGTGTGTTCAGACAAAAATTCAATGTATTATAGACAAGAACATATAAAAAGTTATTTAAAGTGCTGAAAGGAATTGAGAGACCAAAATAGTTCCCAAGTTTAGAAAAAAATTCATTGTATTATAGACAAGAACATATAAAAAGATATTTAAAGTGCTGAAAGGAATTGAGAGACCAAAATAGTTCCCAGGTTGAGTGTTCAGATAAAAATTCAATGTTTTATAGACAAGAACATATAAAAAGGTATTTCAGGTGCTGAAATCAGGAACTGAGAGACCAAAACACTTCCCAGGTTGAGTGTTCAGACAAAAATTCAATGTATTATGGATAAGAACATACAAAGAAAATTATTTCAAGTGCTGAAAGTGGGAATGGAGAGACCAAAATACTTCCCAGGTTCAGAAAAAATTCAATGTATTATAGACAAGAACATATAAAAAGATATTTCAGGTGCTGAAATCAGGAATTGAGAGACTAAAACAGTTTCCAAGTTCAGAAAAAAATTCAATATGTTATAGACAAGAACATATAAAAAGTTTTTTCAAGTGCTGAAATCAGGAATTGAGAGACCAAAACACTTCCCAGGTTGTGATTAGACAAAAATTCAATGTATTATAGATAAGAACATACAAAGAAAATTATTTCCAGGGCTGAAAGGAATTGAGAGACCAAAATATTTCCCAGGTTCAGAAAAAAATTCAATGTATTATAGACAAGAACATGTAAAAAGTTATTTAAAGAGCTGAAATCAGGAACTGAGAGACCAAAACACTTCTCAGGTTGAGTGTTCAGACAAAAATTAAATGTAATTTAGATAAGAACATACAAAGAAAATTATTTCAAGTGCTGAAAGGAATTGAGAGACTAAAACAGTTTCCAAGTTGTGTGTTCAGACAAAAATTCAATGTATTATAGATAAGAACATATAAAAAGTTATTTAAAGTGCTAAAGGGGGAATTGAGAGACCAAAATATTTCCCAAGTTTAGAAAAAAATTCAATGTATTATAGACAAGAACATGTAAAAAGATATTTAAAGTGCTGAAAGGAACTGAGAGACCAAAACACTTCCCAGGTTGAGTGTTCAGACAAAAATTCAGTGTATTATGGATAAGAAAATACAAAGAAAATTATTTCAGGTGCTGAAAGTGGGAATGGAGAGACCAAAACACTTCCCAAGTTCAGAAAAAAATTTAATGTATTATAGACAAGAACATATAAAAGATATTTAAAATGCTGAAAGGAATTGAGAGACTAAAATATTTCCCAGGTTGTGTGTTCAGACAAAAATTAAATGTAATTTAGATAAGAAAATACAAAGAAAATTATTTCAAGTGCTGAAAGTGGGAATGGAGAGACCAAAATATTTCCCAAGTTTAGAAAAAAATTCAATATATTATAGACAAGAACATATAAAAAGATATTTAAAATGCTGAAAGGAACTGAGAGACCAAAACAGTTCCCAGGTTGAGTGTTCAGACAAAAATTAAGTGTATTATGGATAAGAAAATACAAAGAAAATTATTTCAAGTGCTGAAATCAGGAATTGAGAGACCAAAATACTTCCCAGGTTGTGATTAGACAAAAATTAAATGCAATTTAAATAAGAACATAAAAAGAAAATTATTTCAAGTGCTGAAATCAGGAATTGAGAGACCAAAACACTTCCCAGGTTGAGTGTTCAGAAAAAATTCAATGTTTTATAGACAAGAACATATAAAAAGTTGTTTCAGGTGCTGAAATCAGGAATTGAGAGACTAAAACAGTTCCCAGGTTGAGTGTTCAGACAAAAATTAAATGTATTATGGATAAGAAAATACAAAGAAAATTATTTCAAGTGCTGAAATCAGGAATTGAGAGACCAAAATACTTCTCAGTTTGTGATTAGACAAAAATTAAATGTATTATAAATAAGAACATATAAAGAAAATTATTTCAAGTGCTGAAAGTGGGAATGGAGAGACCAAAATACTTCCCAGGTTCAGAAAAAATTCAATGTATTATAGACAAGAACATATAAAAGATATTTCAGGTGCTGAAATCAGGAATTGAGAGACCAAAACACTTCCCAGGTTGAGTGTTCAGACAAAAATTAAATGTAATTTAGATAAGAACATACAAAGAAAATTATTTCAAGTGCTGAAATCAGGAATTGAGAGACTAAAATAGTTCCCAAGTTTAGAAAAAAATTCAATGTATTATAGACAAGAACATATAAAAAGATATTTCAAGTGCTGAAATCAGGAATTGAGAGACCAAAACACTTCTCAGGTTGTGATTAGAAAAAATTCAATGTATTATAAATAAGAACATATAAAAAGTTATTTAAAGAGCTGAAAGGAACTGAGAGACCAAAACACTTCCCAAGCTGAGTGTTCTTTATTTTGAGGTGATTCTAAATTTCCAGGTGATTCTTTATTTTCAGGTGATTCTTTTCAGGTGCCTCTTTATTTTCAGGTAATTCTTTCTTTTCAAGTGACTTTATTTCCAGGCGATTCTGTATTGTCAGGTGATTCTTTTCAGGTGATTCTTTATGTTCAGGTGATTCTGTATTTTCAGGTGACTCTTTTCAGGTGGCTCTTTATTTTCAGATTACTCTTAATTTTCAGGTGATTCTTCATTTTCAGGTAATTCTTTCTTTCCAGGTGGTTCTTTATTTTCAGGTGACTATTTTCAAATTATTATTTTCAGTCGATTCTGTATTTTCAGGTGATTATTCTCAGGTGACTCTTTATTTTCAGGTAATTCTTTCTTTTCAAGTGACTTTATGTTCAGGTGATTCTGTATTTTCAGGTGATTATTTTCAGGTGGCTGTTTATTTTCAGGTTATTCTTTCTTTTCAGGTGATTCTTTCTTTTCAGGTGATTCTGTATTTTCAGGTGACTCTTTTCAGGTGACTCTTTATTTTCAGGTGACTATTTTCAGTCAATTCTGTATTTTCAGGTGACTCTTTATTTTCAGGTGACTCTTTATTTTCAGGTGATTCTGTACTTTCAGGTGAGTATTTTCAGGTGACTCTTTTCAAGTGATTCTGTATTTTCAGGTGCCTCTTTATTTTCAGGTGCCTCTTTATTTTCAGATGATTATTTTCAGGTAATTCTTTATTTCCAGATGACTCTTTATTTCCAGGCGGTTCTGTATTTCCAGGGGATTCTTTATTTTCAAATGATTATTTTCAGGTGATTCTATATTTTCAGTCGATTCTGTATTTTCAGCTGATTCTTTTCAGGTGGCTCTTTATTTTCAGGTAATTCTTTCTTTTCAAGTGACTTTATTTTCAGGTGATTCTGTATTTTCAGGTGACTCTTTTCAGGTGACTCTTTTCAGGTGACTCTTTTCAGGTGACTCTTTATTTTCAGGTGACTTTATTTTCAAGTGATTCTGTATTTTCATGTGGTTCTGTATTTTCAGGCAATTCTTTATTTTCAGGTGATTATTTTCAGGTGATTCTTTTCAGGTGACTCTTTTCAAGTGATTCTGTATTTTCAGGTGATTCTTTTCAGGTGCCTCTTTATTTTCAGATTACTCTTAATTTTCAGGCGACTATTTTCAGGTGATTCTGTATTTTCAGCTGATTCTTTTCAGGTGGCTCTTTATTTTCAGATTACTCTTAATTTTCAGGTGATTCTTCATTTTCAGGTAACTCTTTATTTCCAGGTGGTTCTGTATTTCCAGGCGATTCTTTATTTTCAAATGATTATTTTCAGTCGATTCTGTATTTTCAGCTGATTATTTTCAGGTGGCTCTTTATTTTCAGGTTATTCTGTATTTTCAGGTGACTTTATTTTCAGGTGATTCTGTATTTTCAGGTGATTCTTTTCAGGTGACTCTTTTCAGGTGACTCTTTTCAGGTGACTCTTTTCAGGTGACTATTTTCAGGTGACTATTTTCAGTCAATTCTGTATTTTCACGTGGTTCTGTATTTTCAGGTGACTCTATTTTCAGCTGATTCTGTACTTTCAGGTGAGTATTTTCAGGTGACTCTTTTCAAGTGATTCTGTACTTTCAGGTGCCTCTTTATTTTCAGATTACTCTTAATTTTCAGGTGACTATTTTCAGGTGACTCTTTATTTTCAGCTGATTATTTTCAGGTGACTCTTTATTTTCAGGTAATTCTTTCTTTTCAAGTGACTTTATGTTCAGGTGATTCTGTATTTTCAGCTGATTCTGTACTTTCAGGTGACTCTTTATTTTCAGTTGATTATTTCCATGTCACTCTTTATTTCCAGGTCACTCTTTCTTTCCATGTCACTCTTTATTTCCATGTCCCTCTTTATTTCCATGTCACTCTTTATTTCCAGGTCCCTCTTTATTTCCATGTCACTCTTTATTTCCAGGTCCCTCTTTATTTCCAGGTCCCTCTTTATTTCCATGTCACTCTTTATTTCCAGGTCCCTCTTTATTTCCAGGTCCCTCTTTATTTCCATGTCACTCTTTATTTCCATGTCCCTCTTTATTTCCAGGTCCCTCTTTCTTTCCAGGTCCCTCTTTATTTCCAGGTCCCTCTTTATTTCCAGGTCACTCTTTATTTCCAGGTCCCTCTTTATTTCCATGTCACTCTTTATTTCAATGTCACTCTTTATGTCCATGTCACTCTTTATTTCCAGGTCCCTCTTTATTTCCAGGTCCCTCTTTCTTTCCAGGTCCCTCTTTATTTCCATGTCACTCTTTATTTCCAGGTCCCTCGTTATTTCCATGTCCCTCTTTATTTCCAGGTCACTCTTTATTTCCAGGTCCCTCTTTATTTCCATGTCACTCTTTATTTCCATGTCACTCTTTATTTCCATGTCCCTCTTTATTTCCAGGTCCCTCTTTATTTCCATGTCACTCTTTATTTCCAGGTCCCTCGTTATTTCCATGTCCCTCTTTATTTCCAGGTCACTCTTTATTTCCAGGTCCCTCTTTATTTCCATGTCACTCTTTATTTCCATGTCACTCTTTATTTCCATGTCACTCTTTATTTCCATGTCCCTCTTTATTTCCAGGTCCCTCTTTCTTTCCAGGTGACTCGGTGACTTTAACACCTTGCCCAAGTCCCTCAGCCACTGATGGAAACACCTGCAGGTCCCACCTTGGAGGTTCCTCTTCCCCGCTCTTTCCTCCTGGCGTGTCCCAGCTCAAGGCCCACCCTGCCTGACCCAAGTGCTGTTCTTTCCCTTCTTTCTGCCCAGTTATCACCCTGTGCTGCATCTTCAAGTGCCGCATCCCTCGCACCAAGAAGGAGATCGAGGCCCGCTATGCCCAGCGCCAGGCGGCCAAGAACTACGCGGACAAGCTGGACACGGTGCCGCCCCTCAGCGAGCTCACCGAGATCCCTGGAGGTACCTGCCATGCCCACGCCCTGCCCACACCCTCCTCCTCCCCTGGGGTTGCTTTCTGTGCTGAGGGCAGAGCTCTCTGTGGGGCTTGGGGGGGCCAACATTGAGATAAACCCTCCCATGGGTAGATGAAACCTCCCAGGTGAAGATAAACCCTCCCAGGTGAAGATAAACCCTCCCATGTGAACATAAAACCCTCCCATGTGAACATAAAACCCTCCCATGTGAAGATAAACCCTCCCACATTAAGATAAGCCCTCCCACGTGGAGATGAACCCTCCCATGGGAAGATAAACCCTCCCATGGGAAGATAAACCCTGCCAGGTGGAGATAAACCCTCCCATGTGAAGATAAACCCTCCCACATTAAGATAAGCCCTCCCATGGGAAGATAAGCCCTCCCACGGGAAGATAAGCCCTCCCAGGTGAAGATAAACCCTCCCAGATGAAGATAAACCCTCCCATGGGAAGATCAACCTTTCCATGGGAAGATAAAACCCTCCCATGGGAAGATCAACCCTCCCATGGGAAGATAAAACCCTCCCATGTGAAGATAAAGCCCTCACATATTAAGATAAACCCTCCCATGTGAAGATAGACCCTCCCATGTGAAGATAAACCCTCCCATGGGAAGATAAACCTCCCAAAGGAAGATTAGTCATTCCAGGTGAAGATAAACCCTCCCAAGTGAAGATAAACCCTCTCAAAGGAAGATTAGTCATCCCAGGTGAAGATAAACCCTCCCAAGTGAAGATAAACCCTCCCACATTAAGATAAACCGTCCCACATTAAGATAAACCCTCCCATATTAAGATAAGCCCTCCCATATTAAGATAAGCCCTCCCATGGGAAGATAAGCCCTCCCAGGTGAAGATAAACCCTCCCAGGTGAAAATAAACCCTCCCATGGGAAGATAAACCTTTCCATGGGAAGATAAAATCCCCCCATGGGATGATAAACCCTCCCATGGGAAGATCAAACCCTCCATGGGATGATAAACCCTCCCATGTGAAGATAAAGCCCTCCCATATTAAGATAAACCCTCCCATGGGAAGATAAACCCTCCCATAGGAAGATAAACCCTGCCAGGTGAAGATAAACCCTCCCAGATGAAGATAAAAGCCTCCCATGGGAAGATAAACCTTTTCATGGGAACACAAACCCTCCCATGGGAAGATAAAACCCTCCCAGGTGAACATAAACCCTCCCAGGTGAAGATAAACCTTCCCATGGGAAGAGAAAACCCTCCCATGGGAAGATAAACCCTCCCATGGGAAGATAAACCCTCCCATGGGAAGATAAATCCTCCCATGTGGAGATAAAACCCTCCCATGGGAAAAGAAAACCCTCCCATATTAAGATAAACCCTCCCATGTGTAGATAAACCCCCCTAGGTGAAGACGAAACTCTCCCAGGTGAAGATAAACCCTGCCAGGTGGAGATAAACCCTGCCATGTGAAGATAAAGCCCTCCCATATTAAGATAAACCCTCCCATGGGAAGAGAAACCTTTCCATGGGAACATAAACCCTCCCAGGTGAAGATAAACCTTCTCATGGGAAGAGAAAACCCTCCCATGGGAAGATCAACCCTCCCAGGGGAAGGTAAACCCACCCATAGGATCATAGACCCTCCCATGGGAAGTTAAACTCTTCCATGTGAACATAAAACCCTCCCATATTAAGATAAACCCTCCCAAGTGTAGATAAACCCTCTCATGGGAAGAGAAAACCCTCCCCTGGGAAGATCAACCCTCCCATGGGCAGATAAAACCCATCCATGGGAAGATAAATCCTCCCATGTGAAGATAAACCCTCCCATGGGAAGATAAACCCCCCTATGGGAACATCAACCCTCCCAACTTTAAGATGAACCCAAACCTGCAGCATTTGTGGCAGCAGACCCAGATTTTTAGGTAACAGGGAGTTTCTCTGTTGGTAAAACTCCTTTGGAATCAGAGAACCATGAAATCACTAAGGTTGGAAAAGATCTCCGAGATCATCAAGTCCAACCTTTGGGCAAATCCCACCATTCCCACCAAATCATTTTGTGAAGTGCCACATCCATTTGTTTTTCGAACACCTCCAGGGGTGGTGCCTCCACCACTGCCCTGGGCAGCCCCTTCCAATGTTTAACCACCCTGTCAGTGAAGATTTTTTTCCCTAATATCCCATCTGATCCTTCCCTGGTGCAACTGGGAGGAATCATAGACTCAGTTGGGTTGGAAAAGACCTCCCAGATCATCAAGTCCAACCCTTGATCCAACCCCACTGTGATCACTCTGGCACTCCGTGCCCTGGGCTGGTGATCACAGTGGGGTTGGATCAAGACATGGTGGATTCTCACTCAGTGCCACATCCATAGAATCACAGAATCACGGAATGGATTGGGTTGGAAAAGACCTCCCAGATCATCAAGTCCAACCCTTGGGCCAACTCCAGTCCCTTTACCAGATCATGGCACTCAGTGCCACGGCCAAGCTCAGCTGAAAAACCTCCAGGGATGGGGAATCCACCCCCTCTCTGGACAGCCCATTCCAATCCCTGAGCACTCTCTCTGCAAAGAATTTCTTTCTCATCTCCAACTTCAATTTCCCCTGGCAGAGCTTGAGCCCATCGTGCCCCCTTGTCCTATTGCTGAGTGCCTGGGAGAAGAGACCAACCCACAGCTGGCCAGAACTTCCCTTCAGGCAGTTCCAGACAGTGCTGAGGTCACCTCTGAGCCTCCTCTTCTCCAGGCTGAACACCCCCAGCTCCCTCAGCCTCTCCCCACAGCACTTGTGCTCCAGTCCCTTCTCCAGCCTCGTTCTCTCTCCCTTTGTCCCATCTCTCATTGCCTTGGAGAAGAGCCCGACCCTCTCCCTTCAACAACCTCCTTTCAGGAGATCTGTAGAAAGCACCAAGAAATCCATGTTT
The DNA here is from genome assembly GCF_047495875.1 of Pithys albifrons albifrons. Lineage (NCBI taxonomy): Eukaryota > Metazoa > Chordata > Aves > Passeriformes > Thamnophilidae > Pithys > Pithys albifrons. The sequence goes on along the minus strand of NC_092464.1, from coordinate 2,048,247 downwards.
AGATCTTCCAGAGGGATTGGACCATTTTAAAGGCCAGTTCTTGGGTTGGGGGATGTCAGTAGGAAAACAAAGGAGTTGTGTGAAGTTCCATGTTCCCCATGAGTGGTTTATTTGCTGTTGGGATGGCCTGGAGTGTTCCTGTCTCTGCTCTCTGCTGCCCTCACTCTCCTCTCCTGCTTCTGTGCCACAGGCTCTGCTGAAACTCTCCTCACTCTCTCTGGCCACGGCCAGCCCAGACCTCTCAACTCCCTGCCCGTGCTGAAAGAAGAGGATGAAATGGCCCTGCAAGGACTTTAGTGCTCTGCCCTCCTGCCTGTCCCTCTGGGCTTCTCTTTTCCACTGGGATCCAGCAGCCCTTGGACTCTCTGCTGCTTCTCCTCTCTGCATTTGGCCTGTTTTCTCCACACCTTCGTCTTCTCAACACCTTTTTCTTCTCAACATCTTTGCTTTCTCCAAACCTTTGAGTTTTCTCCACACCTTTGTCTTCTCCACACCTTTTATTTGTCCACACCTTTTACTTCTCCACACCTTTGTGTTTTCTCCAAACCTTTGAGTTTTCTCCCCATCTTCAAGTTTTCTCCACATCTTGGAGTTTTCTCAACACCTTTTTCTTCTCAACATCTTTGTTTTCTCCAAACCTTTGAGTTTTCTTCATGCCTTCGAGTTTTCTCCACATCTTGGAGTTTTCTCCACACCTTTTACTTCTCCACACCTTTGTTTTCTCCAAACCTTTGAGTTTTCTCCACACCTTTGAGTTTTCTCCACACCTTTGAGTTTCCTCCATACCTTGGAGTCTTCTCCACACCTTTGTGTTTTCTCCACACCTTTTTCTCCACACCTTTATTTTCTCCACACCTTTGTGTTTCCTCCACACCTTTTTCTTCACACCTTTGAGTTTCCTCCAAATCTTTGGGTTTTCTCCACACCTTTGAGTTTCCTCCACACCTTTTTCTTCACACCTTTGAGTTTCCTCCAAATCTTTGGGTTTTCTCCACACCTTTGAGTTTCCTCCACACCTTTTCCTCCACAGCTTTGTGTTTTCTCCACACCTTTTTCTCCACCCCTTTTTCTCCACCCCTTTTTCTCCACACCTTTATTTTCTCCACACCTTTGAGTTTCCTCCACACCTTGGAGTCTTCTCTACACCTTTGAGTTTTCTCCACACCTTTTTCTCCACACCTTTGGATTTTCTCCACACCTTTGTTTTCTTGACACTCTTGTTCTGTCCACACCTCTGAGTTTTCTGCACACCTTCGAATTTTCTCCACACTTTTGAGTTTCGTCCACACCTTGGAGTCTTCTCCCCACCTTTGAGTTTCCTCCACACCTTGGAGTCTTCTCCACACCTTTCAGTTCTCTCCACACCTTTTTCTCCACACCTTTGAGTTTTCTCCAAATCTTTGAGTTTCCTCCACACCTTTCTGTTTTCTCCACACCTTTTTTCTCCACACCTTTTTTCTCCACACCTTCGAATTTTCTCCACACCTTTATATTTTCTCCACAACTTTGTGTTTTCTCCACACCTTTGAGTCTTCTCCACACCTTTCAGTTTTCTCCACACCTTTTTCTTCACACCTTTGAGTTTCCTCCACACCTCGGAGTCTTCTCCACACCTTTCAGTTTTCTAGACACCTTTGAGTTTCCTCCACACCTTTGAGTTTTCTCCACACCTTTGAGTTTTCTCCACACCTTTGGCTTTTCTCCTCACCTTTGTCTTCTCAACACTTTTGTTTCCTCCACACCTTTGTTTTCTCCACACTTTTGTGTTTCCTCCACACCTTTGAGTTTCCTCCACACCTCTGAGTTTCCTCCACACCTTGGAGTCTCCTCCACACCTTTGTGTTTTCTCTACACCTTTTTCTCCACACCTTTATTTTCTCCACATCTTTGAGTGTTTTCCACACCTTTGTGTTTTCTCCACACTTTCAAGTTTTCTCCACACCTTTGGCTTTTCTCCTCACCTTTGTCTTCTCAACACTTTTGTTTCCTCCACACCTTTGTTTTCTCCACACTTTTGTGTTTTCTCCACACCTTTGAGTTTTCTCCACACCTTTCAGTTTCCTCCACACTTCCTGCTTTCTCCACACCTTTGGATTTTCTCCACACCTTTGTGTTTTCTGGACACCTTTGAGTTTCCTCCACACCTTTGAGTTTCCTTGACACCTTTAACTTTCCTCCACATCTTTTCCTCCACACCTTTGTGTTTTCTCCACGCCTTCATGTTTCCTCCACACCTTTGAGTTTCCTCCACACCTTGGAGTCTTCTCCACACCTTTGAGTTTTCTCCACACCTTTGAGTTTCCTCCAAATCTTTGAGTTTCCTCCACACCTTTGTGTTTTCTCCACACCTTTATGTTCTCCACACCTTTCAGTTTCCCCCACACTTCCTGCTTTCTCCACACCTTTGGATTTTCTCCACATCTTTATTTTCTCCACACCTTCGAATTTTCTCCCCACCTTTGTGTTTTCTCCACACCTTTGTGTTTTCTCCACACCTTCGTGCTTTCTCCACACTTTCAAGTTTTCTCCACACCTTTTCCTCCACACCTTTCAGTTTCCTCCACACTTCCTGCTTTCTCCACACCTTCGAATTTTCTCCACACCTTTGAGTTTCCTTCACACCTTTGTGTTTTCTCCACACCTTTGAGTTTCCTCCACACCTTGGAGTCTTCTCCACACCTTTGTGTTTTCTCCACACCTTCAGTTTTTCTCCACAACTTTGAGTTTCCTCCACACCTTTGAGTTTCCTTCACACCTTTGGAGTCTTCTCTACACCTTCCTGTTTTCTCCACACCTTTGAGTTTTCTCCACACTTTTCTGTTTTCTCCACAACTTTGTCTTCTCCACACCTTCGAATTTTCTCTGTACCTTCAAATTTCCTCCACACCTTTGAGTTTCCTCCACACCTTGGAGTTTCCTCCACACCTTTGAATTTCCTTCACACCTTGGAGTTTCCTTCACACCTTGGAGTCTTCTCCATGCCTTTCAGTTTTTTCCACACCTTTGGTTTTTCTCCACACCTTTGAGTTTCCTCCCCACCTTTGTGTGTTCTCCACACCTTTGTCTCCTCTCTCTTTCCTGTGTCTCTGCAATCCCTGTGACCTGTTGCTCCCCAGGATCTGCAAGTTTCCCTCCTTTCCAGCCTGTGGAACTTTAGAGAAATGGAACCACTTCGAGGAGTAGGAAAATAAGGAGAATGAGGAAAAGTTTTCTGCTCCCAAACACTTTGTTGGATTAATTAAAGTCTGAGGAACCAGTGACCCTGAGGAGACCTCTCAGCTGCAATGTGGGCACTGAATCCAAGATCAGGGAATCATGGAATGGTTTGGGTTGCAAGGGAACTTTGAGATGATCCAATTCCAACTCCCTGCCATGGGCAGGGACACCTCCCACTGTCCCAGGGTGCTCCAGCCTGGCCTGGGACACTCCCAGGGCTGGGGCAGCCACAGCTGCTCTGGGAAATCCATCCCAGTCCCTGCCCACCCTCCCAGCAAGGAATTCCTTCCCAATATCCCACCCAAACCTTCCTTCCCCTGCCTGTCTCCTCTTTCTCCTCCATCCCCTGTTGTTCTGTCACAAAAACTCCCAAACCCACCAATTCTTGAGTTGATGACTCAGGTCAAAAGCCATCAATGGAACCCTTTGGTCTGAATTAAATCCCTTTTTATCTAATCCTGAATCCTTGAATGGTTTGGGTTGGAAGGGACCTTAAAGGTCATCCAGTTCCAGGGACACCTCCCACTGTCCCAGGGTGCTCCAGCCTGGCCTTGGACACTCCCAGGGATGGGGCAGCCACAGCTGCTCTGGGAAATCCATCCCAGTCCCTCCCCACCCTCCCAGTCAGGAATTCCTTCCCAATATCCCACCTGTTCCTGCCCTCTGGCAGTGGGAAACCACTCCCTGTGTCCTGTCCCTCAGGTCATCACCTCCCACCCACTGCCCAGAGATGAAGGGCTGGAGCTTCTCAGGGTGAGTTTGCCTGACAGTTTCTGTTCTCCAGGATGTGTAATTGCAGAATCCCAGAATAGTTTGGGTTGGAAGGGACCTTCAAGATCATCCAGTGCCACCCCTGCCATGGGCAGGGACACCTCCCACTGTCCCAGGGTGCTCCAACCTGGCCTTGGACACTCCCAGGGCTGGGGCAGCCACAGCTGCTCTGGGAAATCCATCCCAGTCCCTGCCCACCCTCCCAGTCAGGAATCCCTTCCCAATATCCCACCTGTCCCTGCCCTCTGGCAATGGGAAGCCATTCCCTGTGTCCTGTCCCTCCATCCCTTGTCTAACTTCCCTCTCCATGGTGCATCTCCTCCATTTCTCCCCTTCCCACCCACTCCCCACCACCAGCTCGGCCCAACTTTCCCTTCCCTCACTGGGAGACCAAACAGAGTGGAAATGTCTGTTAAGCCCCTTCATTGACACCCTGCCCACCTTTATAACAAAGAATCCCTTCTTAGTATCTAATCTAAATGTGACCTTCAGGATTGTCCCCTCTCTGAGCTGTAGGAGACACATCCCACTGGCAGAGAAACAGGAAAACCACCAATCCCAAAAGCCCCAAACCCAAGGCAGGTCTGGGCTGGGTTACAGGAGAGATGTTTCTGTTCCCTCCTGGGGAAGGAGACAACTCCACATCCAATGTCATTGCTGGGACTCTGTGTTGATGTTCTTGGGTCAGTTCCTACTGGGAGGACCCATTTCCTCCATGAAATCCATCACTCACCCCTTGAAATCCCCAGTTCTGCTTTTTCCCAATATCTTTTCAATACCAAGCCAGGAAAAGCTGCTCATCATGGAGAAAAAAGGAGGAAAAAAAAAAAACCATTAGAAATATTTTCCCTGTGTCCAAGATTTCCAGCAAGGAGCAGGAATTTGGGGCTTTTCCTGCCTGTTCCCAACCCAAGTTAACTCCTCTCTTGTTTTCTTTTTCCATCCTTTCCTACAGCTCAGGTTGCAGAAGAAAAAAAGGAAGAAGTTCCCACTGTATCTGGAAAAGTGGAGAAGGCTCAGGGGAAGAAAGAGGAGTCCAAAAGCACCAAGAAGAAGGATGGGGAGAAGGACCAGAAAGAAGGGAAGGATGGGGCCAAAAAGAAAGAGGGAGAAAAAGGAGAGAAGGGAGAGAAGGGAGGGAAAGCAGAGAAGGGAGAGAAAGGAGAGAAGGGAGAAAAAGGAGGAAAAGGAGAGAAGGGAGAAAAGGGAGAAAAAGGAGAGAAGGCAGAAAAAGGAGGGAAAGGAGAAAAGGAAGGAAAAGGAGGAAAGGAAGGAAAAGGAGAAAAGGGAGGAAAGGACACAAGTGACAAGAAACAAGGGGGTGGGAAGAAAGAAAACGAAGCAGGAAGATCAGGAGGAGGCACCAAAAGCAATGGAAAGGCTGCTGGGAATGCCAAAGGCCCTGCAAAGAAGAAGTGACCTCGTGGAAGATGGTGCTGGCACCTTCTTGGGAGGACCAATTGCTGTGGGAGCAGCACTGGGAGCAGACAGGACATGGTTGTCCATGTGCTCCAGCTGCTGAGTGCCATTGGAGATGGATTGATTCCCTTTTGAGGACCAAGTCACCAGGGGGGTTGATCCACCAAAGGAACATTTGCCTTGTAAATAAAGCTCAGAACTCCTTGGGAACAACAATTGGAACCAAAGTGGGACCTGGAAGGAGAATCAGGACTTTGGATAAATGTGGAAATGCAGAGAGATGAAGCTCTAAATTAATGGGAGGACAAGATTTCACCTCAAATTTGTGCTTCTTGAGCACCTCAAGGAGCTTGAGAAATATTCCCTTGCCCTCCTCACCTCCATAGGAGGATTTGCAGGGGGATGATTTTGGGGATTGGGGGAATTCTGGAGGCTTCAAAGCCAAGGAATGGAGTTCTCCAAGTTCTGCCTCGTGTGGTTTCTGAGAGGTGGTTTGGACACTTGGGAGGAGCTTTTCCTTCCTTCCTTCTCAGGTGCCTCTCTGTGCTGCTGGAGGCAACCCAGGGAACTGCTGCTGGAGGCAATCCAGGGAACTGCAGCTCTTCCAGAGGGTTTATCCATCTTTTTCCCCCCTCCTTTTTGGCCACTGAAGACTCAAATGAAGCTCCAGCAGGATGAATGAAGGGCCTTCCAGCTGTGCTGGGCAGGGAGTGGCTGCCTCTGGTTCCTCATCCCTTTGGGAATGGCAGCAGGATCCCAGTGGGGTGGGAAGGTGCCCAGCACGTTGCAGACTCAGTGGGGCAGGGCTGGATGAATCCCTGGATGAATCCCTGAATGAATCCTTGGATGAATCCCTGGATGAATCCTTGGATGAAATCCTGGCTGAATCCTTGGATGAATCCCTGGATGAATCCTTGGATGAATTCCTGGATGAATCCTTGGATGAATCCCTGGATGAATCCTGGCTGAATCCTTGGATGAATCCTTGGATGAATTCCTGGATGAATCCCTGGATGAATCCCTAGCTGAATCCTTGGATGAATCCCTGGATGAATCCTGGATGAATCCTTGGATGAATCCTTGGATGAATCCTTGGATGAATCCCTGGATGAATCCTGGCTGAATCCTTGGATGAATCCTTGGATGAATCCTGGCTGAATCCTTGGCTGAATCCTTGGATGAATTCCTGTTTGAATCCTTGGCTGAATCCCTGGCTGAATCCTTGGATGAATCCCTGGATGAATCCCTGGATTAATCCTTGACTGAACCCCTGTTTGAATCCTTGGATGAATCCCTGGATGAATTCCTGGATGAATCCTTGGATGAATCCCTGGATGGTGATAGTTGGAGATGGTAGAGGTGGTGGTTGGTGACCAGGGAGAGGAGGTGGTGATGGCTGGAGGTGGTGGAGGAGGTGGTTGGTGATGGGAGAGGAGGTGGTGAGGGAGGTGGTTGGTGATGGGAGAGGAGGTGGTGGAGGGGGTAGTTGGTGATGGGAGAGGAGGTGGTGATGGTTGGAGGTGGTGAAGGAGGTGGTTGGTGATGGTTGGAGGTGGTGGAGGAGGTGGTTGGTGACCAGGGAGAGGAGGTGGTTGGTGATGGCTGGAGGTGGTGAAGGAAGTGGTTGGTGATGGGAGAGGAGGTGGTGATGGTTGGAGGAGGTGGAGGAGGTGGTTGGTGATGGTTGGAGGTGGTGAAGGAGGTGGTTGGTGATGGGAGAGGAGGTGGTGATGGTTGGAGGTGGTGGAGGAGGTGGTTGGTGACCAGGGAGAGGAGGTGATGATGGTTGGAGGTGGTGGAGAAGGTGGTTGGTGATGGTTGGAGGTGGTGATGGTTGGAGGAGGTGAAGGAGGTGGTTGGTGATGGGCGAGGAGATGGTGAAGGAAGTGGTTGGTGATGGGAGAGGAGGTGGTGATGGTTTTAGGTGGTGAAGGAGGTGGTTGGTGACCAGGGAGAGGAGGTGGTGATGGTTGGAGGTGGTGGAGGAGGTGGTTGGTGACCAGGGAGAGGAGGTGGTGATGGTTGGAGGTGGTGAAGGAGGTGGTTGGTGATGGGTGAGGAGGTGGTGATAGTTGGAGGAGGTGGAGAAGGTGGTTGGTGATGGTTGGAGGTGGTGATGGTTGGAGGAGGTGAAGGAGGTGGTTGGTGATGGGAGAGGAGGTGATGATGGTTGGAGGTGGTGAAGGAGGTGGTTGGTGATGGTTGGAGGTGATGATGGTTGGAGGTGGTGAAGGAGGTGGTTGGTGATGGGAGAGGAGATGGTGAAGGAGGTGGTTGGTGATGGGAGAGGAGGTGGTGATGGTTGGAGGTGGTGAAGGAGGTGGTTGGTGATGAAAGAGGAGCCGCTCTGGTCCTGACCCAAAAGCTCCACCAAGGAAAATCTGCCCTTTCCCTTTGTAAGCTCATTATCACGTAATTAAACACTCCTTTCCTTACCCTTCTCTTCCCTAATCCCAACCCCACCAATCTCACAATAAAAAAACAATAAAAATGAAAACTAAAATCCTGCTCTGGGCTTGCTGGACCCTTTTCCAACCCTCCTTAATTCCTTTCTGCCAAGTTCAGGCAGCAAAGAAATTCAGAGTCTCAGCCATCAGATCCCGGTAGTTTGGGGGCATTTTTTTATTGCTAAAAAGTAGATGTGTTAAAAATATATTTATTTTTCCTCTGGGAAGGGTCAGCTGAGGGGGGTGGATCAACACTCTGAGGGGGACAGTGTGGGTGGAATCCAGGGATGGAAAAACATCCTCCCAACCAAACCCATCCTGATGCCCGAAGTGGACACGGAGAGAAGAGAATTGACACTCCCAAATCCAGGTGTGTTTTCCCTGAGCTCCTTTTCCAGCGGGCAAAGAGAATGTGAAAACCAGAAGGTGTCAGATGGGGGTCCCCAGTGGAGCTCCTCGAGCAAGAGCAGTTCGGGAGCTGCTCCTGCACCACCAGGTGGAGAAATTGCGCCGGGAAAATGAACTCCCCGGAGATGAATCTCCGTGAAACGAATTGGAAGCGATTTATCCGAGAGCAGAATTCCAGGCACAGATTCCAAGGGCCAAAAGTCGGATGGAAACCCCAGGCTGAGATACCCAGGCGGTGATCTCGGCACCTTTGCTGTCTTTAGGTGAAGGTGGCGGTGTTGGCATGGCAGGGGTGGGGTGGAGGCATCAAACCAAGAGAGCCGGGACAAGGAATAAGTGCCAAGATAAGGCCAAGTGCAGGTCCTGCCCTTTGGCCACCCCAACCCCCTGCAGCGCTCCAGGCTGGGCACAGAGTGGCTGGAGAGCAGCCAGGCAGAGGGACCTGGGTGGACTGAGGGACAGGAAGCTCAACAGGAGCCACCAGTGTGCCCAGGTGGCCAAGAAGGCCAAGGGGATCCTGGCCTGGATCCAAAGTAGCGTGGCCAGCAGGCCCAGGGCAGTGACCCTTCCCCGGGACTCTGCCTTGGGGAGGCCACACCTTGAGTGTTGTGTTCAGTTCTGGGCCCCTCAGTTGAGGAAAGAGATTGAGGGGCTGGAGCGGGGCCAGAGACAGAGAATCCACCTCCAGGGACAGAGAATCCAACATGTCTTGATCCAACCCCACTGGGATCACCAGCCCAGGGCACTCAGTGCCCTGGGCTGGTGATCACAGTGGGGTTGGATCAAGGGTTGGACTTGATGATCTCAGAGGTCTCTTCCAACCCAACTGAGAAGAGCAACGAGGCTGGAGAAGGGACTGGAGCACAAGTGCTGTGGGGAGAGGCTGAGGGAGCTGGGGGTGTTCAGCCTGGAGAAGAGGAGGCTCAGAGGTGACCTCAGCACTGTCTGGAACTGCCTGAAGGGAAGTTCTGGCCAGGTGGGGGTTGGTCTCTTCTCCCAGGCACTCAGCAATAGGACAAGGGGGCACGATGGGCTCAAGCTCTGCCAGGGGAAATTGAAGTTGGAGAGCAGGAAAAAATCCTTTGCAGAGAGAGTGCTCAGGGATTGGAATGGGCTGCCCAGAGAGGGGGTGGATTCCCCATCCCTGGAGGGTTTTCAGCTGAGCTTGGCCGTGGCACTGAGTGCCATGATCTGGTAAAGGGACTGGAGTTGGACCAAGGGTTGGACTCGATGATCTTGGAGGTCTTTTCCAACCCAATCCATTCTATGATTCTATGAATAACTTCCAGGGTCTGCTGCTCCACATATTCCGTAGCTTTCCACTAGAGGGGATCTTGTTCTTCCTCTGAAATATCAGGAGGGAGTTTAAAAGGTACTTCGTGCTTATTTGTGGCCAGAAATCAACCTCTGCCTGAAGAAGACTTGCCTGGCACTGGTTTATCCATCAGGACTTCCACCAGTTTTGTTCTTTCGCTGGTTTAAGGAGTTAAAGTTGAGTTGACGGTGGTTTGGGTCACCCCTGATGTGAAGACATCAAGAAAAGAGTCGTTGTCTGTGGTGGATAAAACTTAAATCAGCCTGAGGGGTTTGGTGGGAATCCAAAGTCTGGATCAGCAGGTCAATAGGAGGAGATGAAAAGCTGAATTTTTTTAATTCCATTCTTGCTTTTTTTGGGATAGATGCCCCTGGAAAAGCTGTCTCTTATTTTTCCTTATTTTGATTTTCCAGTATTTTCCTTCTACTCCCTTTTCCTTACTGGTTTTGCTTGAAGTCTTAGTGAAAAGGAGAAGAAAACTGGACAGAGGTTCAGTGGTGACCTGCCAGGAGGTGCATCCACTGCTTGGAAATTCCAGGACATCTCCAAAGGATGAAATCCTCTGGAGCAATTCCAGCTGCCCCAGAGGTTCTGTGGTGGTTTCCCCCCCTCTCTTTATGTGTTTCCTTACAGAGAGACTCCAAGATCTGCTGCTTCTTCCTGAGCTCATAACACAGATCTAAATATTAGAAGTATCTTGGTGGTGCCTTCAGAGAATAAAGTGTCTGTGCCCAGCTCCCTGTGGAAAAAACTGGGATTGTCTGTGCTGTTGGGATCACCTGGTGAAGCCCATGGAGACCCAACCAGGTCATCACAGGGAGTGGGAGATTCCTCTTTCCCCCAAAGAGTCAAACTTGAGGCAGAGTTCTTAAAAACATGGGAGGTTCCTCTTCCAGGGGCCAAAAAATAAAAGGATCCACTTCCCAGTTATGTCCTGGAGATGGAGCTTTAGTGTGATGGAGCTTTTCATCTTCATTTCCTGGACTGGAGATGGAGCTTTCCATCTTCATTTCCTGGACTGGAGATGGAGCTTTCCATCTTCATTTCCTGGACTGGAGATGGAGCTTTTCCTCTTCATTTCCAGGACTGGAGATGGAGCTTTTCCATCTTTATTTCCTGGACTGGAGATGGAGCTTTCCATCTTCATTCTCCTGGACTGGAGATGGACTTTCCATCTTTATTTCCTGGATTGGAGATGGAGCTTTTCCTCTTCATTCTCCTGGACTGGAGATGGAGCTTTCCAACTTTATTTCCTGGACTGGAGATGGAGCTTTTCCTCTTCATTTCCTGGACTGGAGATAGAGCTTTTCCATCTTCATTTCCTGGACTGGAGATGGAGCTTTCCATCTTCATTTCCTGGACTGGAGATTTTCCAGGACTGGAGATGGACTTTCCATCTTCATTTCCTGGACTGGAGATGGAGCTTTTCCTCTTCATTTCCTGGACTGGAGATGGAGCTTTTCCTCTTCATTTCCTGGACTGGAGATGGACTTTCCATCTTCATTTCCTAGTCTGGAGATGGAGTTTTCCTCTTCATTTCCTGGACTGGAGATGGAGTTTCCACCTTCATTTTCTGGTCTGGAGATGGAGCTTTTCTGTAGTTCAGGTTGAGTTTTGTGTTCCTGACACAGGTGGCAATTTTGGAAGAGTTTTGGGTTTGCAGGCTGAGAGAAAAGGGCTTTTGAGCAGAAATAAAGAGCTGTAAAAGTTCCCCTTTCCCTTTTTTTTCTTTCCCTCTGAAGGGGTGGAGGAACTTTGGCCCTTTCATCATGTCCCACCACCCAACTGAACCCCCTCATGAAGAAGAACTCCCAAATTTCTCCATGGTCTTGGAGATTCCTGGGACAACAGCAAGGAGATAACTGGGCCTCTCTATTCTCCCTGATGCCACATTGGCCACATGGCACTGCCCATGGCACTGCCCATGGCACTGCCCTCCTTTCCACACACAGAGATGTTCCTGGTCCCAATCCAACCCCAGAGTCCCTGCTGTGCCCGAGCGGGGCTGAGAAGTGTCACACTCAGGGACTGGGGCACAAAAGCCACTCTGCTTAATGTCACAGGCACAGCTGGGACAATGGATGGGACCTGAGTGTTGGGTGTTGGGTGTTTGGTGTTGGATGTTTGGTGTTGAGTGTTGGGTGTTGGGTGTTGGGTGTTGAGTGTTGGGTGTTTGGTGTTGGATGTTTGGTGTTTGGTGTTGGGTGTTGGGTGTTGGGTGTTTGGTGTTGGATGTTTGGTGTTTGGTGTTGGGTGTTGGGTGTTGGGTGTTTGGTGTTGGATGTTTGGTGTTTGGTGTTGGGTGTTGGGTGTTTGGTGTTGGATGTTTGGTGTTTGGTGTTGGGTGTTGGGTGTTGGGTGTTTGGTGTTGGATGTTTGGTGTTTGGTGTTGGGTGTTGGGTGTTTGGTGTTGGATGTTGGGTGTTGAGTGTTGGGTGGTGGGTGGTGGGTGTTTGGTGTTGGATGTTTGGTGTTGAGTGTTGGGTGTTGAGTGTTGGGTGTTTGGTGTTGGATGTTGGGTGTTGAGTGTTGGGTGGTGGGTGGTGGGTGTTTGGTGTTGGGTGTTGGGTGTTGGGTGTTTGGGTGTTGGGTGTTTGGTGTTGGATGTTGGGTGTTGAGTGTTGGGTGGTGGGTGGTGGGTGTTTGGTGTTGGGTGTTGGGTGTTGAGTGTTGGGTGTTTGGAGTTGTGTGTTGGGTGTTGGTTGTTTGGGTGTTGGCTGTTTGGTGTTGGGTGTTGAGTATTGGGTGTTTGAGTGTTGGCTGTTTGGTGTTGGGTGTTTGGGTGCAGCCCCCTGTGCTTTGGTGCCACCACCCAGGGCAATGCTTTGCCCTCCTCTCCTTCTGCAGATGCTCCAGGGAGCTGATCTCAAATAATGGTGGTGAGGCATCCCTGAACTTTGGGTCTTCTTTGCCCATAAAACCGCCTGGCAGAGCAGAGTTGTTTGAACACAACAGGAATTCTGGGCTTGGAGATGTGATGGAAATGTATCTTCACCCCTCAAAACTGCTGGGGAGAAGCTGGAGAGGTGATGCAGGAGCTGGGTTTGGTTGGAGGAGAGGGAAGGGGAAAGGAAAACAAGACATAAAGGCTTTTGTGAGGTGCCTTTTAGAGAATCCCAGAATGGTTTGGGTGGGAAAGGACCTGAAAGATCAACCAGTTCCACCTCCTGCCAAGGGCAGGGACACCTTCCAGGGTGCTCAGAGCCTCATCCAACTTGGTTCTGGACACTCCCAGGGATAGGGCAGCCACAGCTTGTCTGGGCAACCTGTGCCAGGGCCTGCCCACCCTCCCAGCCAGGAATTCCTTCCCAACATCTAAATCTACTTTGCTTCAGCTTCAGGCCATTTCTACCACTCCATACCCTTGTCCCAAGTCCCTCCCCAGCTCTTCTGGAGCCCCTTTAGGCACTGGAAGATGCTCTCAGGTCTCCCTGGAGCCTTCTCCTCTTCATGCTGGAGAGATAGCGCTGGAGGGATACTGGAGTTTGGTGGCCTTTGGACTTCCAGCCTGTTCTTGTGATCCCCTGGAGGTCTTTCCCTCACTCCTTGGGCTCTGCAGCCCTTTGGGACCGTCCCTTCCAACCCTTCAGTGGCTGGTCCTGCTTTGCTGTGTCTCACAAACGAAACCCTGTTGTAATGTCTCCACCTGATGCTGTTTCCAGCACCCAAAGGTCTCTTTGCCACATGGAGGGTCTGTCTGTGGTGACCAGAGGAGCTCTGGGTTCTTGTTCCTTGGGACAGAATTCCTGAAACCCAAGGACAACTCTGGGCCTCTTGTTCCTTGGGACAGAATTCCTGAAGCCCAAGGACAGCTCTGGGCTTCTCCTTCCTTGGGACAGAATTCCTGAAACCCAAGGACAACTCTGGGCTTCTTGTTCCTTGGGACAGAATTCCTGAAGCCCAAGGACAGCTCTGGGCTTCTTGTTCCTTGGGACAGAATTCCTGAAGCCCAAGGACAACTCTGAGTTTCTTGTTCCTTGGGACAGAATTCCTGAAGCCCAAGGACAGCTCTGAGTTTCTTGTTCCTTGGGACAGAATTCCTGAAGCCCAAGGACAGCTCTGGGCTTTGGAAGGAGGGTCTGTCCCTGGCTGTTCATCCCTCCCATGGAAGGATTCCTGCTCCCCCTCCATCCCACCCTGCCCTGCTCAGCTCTGAAGCCCATCCCACCTCTCCCTTTTCTCCAGAGCTCCTGGAGCTCCCTGTCCACAGGCAGGGCATTCAGGCTGGCAGTTTAATGAGCTGCCTTTATGGGCTGCCCACCATTCCCTGGCTCCACTCTACGTGGGTCTCACCCATGCCAGGGCTGCCACGTGGGGATTATGACTCTGCAACATTCCCTTTTAAACCCCCCGAGAGACTTTATTAAACCTTTCCTGTGAGAGGACAGGGAGTGTGAGACAGAGGGGCAGACACAGGAGCACCAGAACAGGGCTTGACTTTGTATGTGGACTGAGCTCCTGCTCTCCCCCATCCCCTTTCCCTCCTCCTCAGCCCATAAACCAGCCCCTGGCATCAATGCCCTGTGTGTGTGCAAATAAAGGCTGATCAGGTCATTTCTGTGCCTTTCTGTTTGATGCCTGCCCGGGGTTAGGGGAGGGGCAGGGCAAGTGCCCCATCCTGGTTGGAATTTGGGGGGTTTGGGATGGTAGATCCATGGATGGGATGGGGGGGACACGGTCACTGAGGGGTGTTTGTGGGGTGTGGTTGGGGTTGTCAATAAAGGGGCTTGACAGACATTTCCACTCTTCGTTTGCTTTCCCAGTGAGGGAAGGGACAGTTGGGCCGAGCTGGTGGTGGGGAGTGGGTGGGAAGGAGAGAAATGGAGGAGATGCACCATGGAGAGGGAAGTTAGACAAGGGTTGGAGGGACAGGACACAGGGAATGGCTTCCCATTGCCAGAGGGCAGGGACAGGTGGGATATTGGGGAGGGATTCCTGGCTGGGAGGGTGGGCAGGGACTGGGATGGATTTCCCAGAGCAGCTGTGGCTGCCCCAGCCCTGGGAGTGTCCAAGGCCAGGCTGGAGCACCCTGGGACAGTGGGAGGTGTCCCTGGGACAGTGGGAGGTGTCCCTGCCCATGGCAGGGGTGGCACTGGATGATCTTGAAGGTCCCTTCCAACCCAAACCATTCTGGGATTCTGTAATTACACATCCTGGAGAACAGGAACTGTCAGGCAAACTCACCCTGAGGAGCTCCAGTCCTTCATCTCTGGGAAGGACTTTCCAGGAGATGTGTGTTCCATGGGGACATTTCACCCCATGCAAGAAACAGGAAGGGCTTTTACTGGCCCAGACCTTTTCTGAGGAGTCAGAAAGGTCTATTTCCCATGAATGTTTGGGAATATAATCCCGGAATCCCAGTGGGTTTGGGTTGGAAGGGACCTTAAAGATCACCTTGTTCTACTCTCTGCCATGGACAGGGACACCTCCCACTAGTCCAGGTTGCTCCAACCCCTGTCCAACCTGGCCTGGGACACTTCCAGGTGTGGGATTCTCCCATGTCTCCAGGTGCCCTTTCAGGGAGGCTTCCCTGAACCTACAGAACCTGGCACAGAACCTGCTGTAGGTACAAGGGGTTGTGTCTGGCCCCATAACTTGTGGGGCTGCCAGATGTGCCCCCTCCACACCTCCTGCTGCCAAGAGCCAAACAGCAGCTTGTGGTGGCCATCCTGGAAAGCAGCTGAAGGCTCAGCTCCTGCTCTGGTTGGGTTGAAAGTCCATGTTTGCAGTTCCAGCAGCTGCTGGTGGAAGATGTAGATGGAGCAGAGCCCACATGAGTGGGGTTGTTTCTTCCTTTGTAGGTTCATTGGGAGCTTCATCCCCTGAAAGTTTGGGGTAAAACCTTTGGGTTTATACAAATCCACAAAGTTGAACCAAAGTCTTGCCTTGGATCTGTTGAGGTTCCTCACACCCATCAGAGGGACAATTCCTCTGCTTTCCTTGCCTCATTTTCCATCTTCAGAGAACAATCCTGGGCTTAATTCCCCATTTTCACTCCTTGGTGTGTCCAAGATCTGCCCTGTGGGTGATTCCTGATCTCCATAAGGTTGTTCCTCACAGTTCAGTGATGGAATCCTGAGACAGCCAAAAACCTCAGGAGAAAGGATTCAGTTTAATCTAAAATTTCCATCCATTTAATTTAAACTCCCATCCAGAATTTTGCCTAAACCGTTGGAATAAACAAACAAATAAACAAATAAATCTCCAGCAATTCACTTTGGGCTTTTTTTTTTTTTTTTTGAGGACAACTTTGGAGTTGTTTGAATGGAATGATTTGTCTACATCTGATTGGGGGAAAAAAAAAAACCCTTTTAGGAGATTCTGAGACTTCATATCCTCCAGTTATTTGAAATAGTGGCTCATAAATTGCCTTAATTGCCACAGAATTGTCGTGTCCCAGTTTGGATATCAGGAAAAATGCCCATCTATGGAATTTATGGAGCTATTCCTGTGTGGAAAAGCTTTACTGAGGCTTTTCTTACCTTGATGTGGCAGAGGTGGTGGGGACAGTGGAGCTGGAATTGGCTCCTGGTGGCCACTCCTGCCCATAGATGGGATGGAACACCCTGAGCCTGTTCCCAAGGGCTTCAAAAACAGAGAAAAAAAAAAGGAAAATGTGCCCAAAATCCAACCCAAGGGACTCAGAATGGAGGACTTGGGGTTGGTGGCACATCTGATGAACATCCGCCCACCACAGGTGGCCTTTCTGGGAGTGACCAGGTCAGGCTCATTAAATGGGGCTACCTGGCTGTCCTAGTTCAGCAGGAGGGACCAGCTAACCCTGTGTGGGGGTGATCAAAGCTGTGTATTCTACCCCCTCTATCATTCCCCAAGGTCAATGGGCCATTAGCAGCAGCTGCCCAGGGAGCCATTATCACCTTCACACCCAGCCTGAGGGGGGCGGAGCTGCCAATGGGTCATCAACGGTCCAACAACACCCCCTGGCTCAGAGTTAATCACCCATGTGTGAGTCCCCGCCCAGGGGGAGGGACTGGGTGCTCCCTGAGGGTACATAAGGGGTGGGTAAGAAGACCTCAGGAACCTCTCGTCGGATCCAGAGGAGCAGCAGGACCTCGACAGGAAGAGATCCCCGCTCTCGCCCAGACCACAGCCCTCGCCTGCACCAACAGGTTTTTCTTTTCCTTTTGCTCTGGACTTGGGGGAACCACAGGGGTCTCAGCACAAGGGCAAACAAACCCCCTTGGGTTTGTGCCCCAGGACACTGGGTTATACTGCTGGGGTTTGTGAGTTGAAAGCAATTTCCCTTGTGTGCCAGTGTTGTTATTGTAATATTATTATTAAATTTTAGGTCTGACTTATAATCTCTCTCGTGGTGAGTTCATTTCCCCTGCTGGTTCACCTTTAAACCAGCACACTGGCAAAAATAGATCAATAAACCCACCATTTTTAATTAATATATTCCTTAAATAATTGTGGCATGTACAAAACCTGGGTGTTAATTAAAGCTGGAGCTTCACCTCAAGGGCTGAGTAGAAGCCAAGCCTGAACATGATGGATTAAGGCTGGAATTAAAGGTGTCCTTTCTTTCCCTGAGCATTTTAGGCTTGACTTGGAGCTCCTGCAGTTACCAAAGACAAAGTTTTTACCCCCAAATGAGTCCACCAAGCTTTCAAAAGTTGAACTTTGCATCTTCTTCCAGATCCCACTGTCCTCCTGCTCCCAGATGGAGCTTCAGTGGAACTTAACTGTCCAATAAAAGCTCTAATTGATGTCTTAGTTTTCCAGTTTGGACTCTGGCAGGCATGGATGTGATTTCAGGGCCACATTCCTCATGGAACACCCTCAAGGGGTGAGGAGAAACATCTGACCTGAGCTTTTCAGACAGCAATAATTGTCCTCTGGGGACTCCCCAAACTCCTCCAAGCACAAGAACTGGCAAGAATAAAGGACGTGTGACTTATAAAAGCACCGACCTGCTGCTTAATGAGACTTCACCCATAAAATAAAATGGTAAATTTATAGTAAGATTTGGGCCCAGTGACTTAGACATTGAACTTCTGAGCAAAAAATCCTGCTTGGAAATAAATTTATTTCCATTTCATGCCACCGAGTTCATTGTGGGGTTGGATCCAAGGGGTCTCTGTCACCACAGAGGTGTAAGAAAAGTCACCATTCCCTGGAGAATCCAAAAAACAAGGCATTGAAACCTCCAAAGCAGAACTCTGGCAAAAGAACCACCTCAAATCTGACCCAATAATAGGGTTTAATCTTTTCAACAACCTCGTGGTGACTTTGCCAAATCAGATGGTCCCAACCAGCCAAAAAAACCTCCCAGTGCTGCCAAAGCTTTGCAGCCAAATTCCCCAAACTGAGCATTTGATCCTGTTCTCTCCTGGAATGAGCCAAACAGAGAGAAGGATCCACTTTATTCTGCTTTTTGAGCACATCAGACACTTCAATGGGAGGACTTTCAGTGATGCAGAAAGGACTAAAAAGGGTCTGAAGACGATCTGGAGAAAATGAAACCCCCTTTTATTTGGTTCTTTTTGCTCCAGTTCAACTCAAAGAGGCTTTTCCAAACTCTGTTCAACATTCACAGTTCCAAGGAAAGGAAAGGAAAGGAAAGGAAAGGAAGGAAAGGAAAGGAAAGGAAAGGAAAGGAAAGGAAAGGAAAGGAAAGGAAAGGAAAGGAAAAGGAAAGGAAAGGAAAGAAAGGAAAAGGAAAGGAAAGGAAAGGAAAGGAAAGGAAAGGAAAGGAAAGGAAAGGAAAGGAAAAGGAAAGGAAAGGAAAGGAAAGGAAGGAAAGGAAAGGAGAGAAAGGAAAGGAAAGGAAAGGAAAGGAAAGGGAAAGGAAAGGAAAGGAAAGGAGGGGCTGAATGGAAACCCTTTGGTGTAAAAAAAAAAGTGGGAACTATAAAAAAAGATGGGCAGGGATTTGGTTGAAATGCAGAAAAAAAAGTCACAGGGAACATCTGAGAAGGTTGAATTGTCCATTTGGTGAAGGTCAAAGTGGTCCAGAGTGAGGAGAAGCATCAGAGAAGTGCAAATAATGGCCTGCAAAGAGACATGAATCAAAGCACTGGAGATTGCCAAGGAAAAGCCTGGAAAGGAGCTTTCAAAACCCTCCAAGATCACTGAGGAGTTCAAAGAAATGTTCTATTTTCTTCATCCACTGCAGCCAGAAGGAGGGAAAAGGAACTTAATGATGGAAATAATCATTGAGGGATTGCTGGAGAAGAGACTCCAGATGATGAGAGCAATTAAACATTGGGATTTCTCTGAATTTTAAGAACAGATTGGATGTAAATCATGTTCAGGTGGGGCTGATTCAACCCTGGGGCTCTGACGTGGAATGAGACTGTCCTGAGTAGAAAGATGGTGGGTTTGTACACACAAGATGTGCCACATTTCCAGGACTGGAAGTCCTGAGACTTGTTTAAATGGTTTATAAAAATTTGGGGCTGGAGGATGCTCTTTTTTCTTTAGAATTTGCTGTTTCAGAGCTTCTCATGTCAAATTTCCAGCCCTTGTTCTGCCAATGAAAAGAAATTGAGGGGGGGAAATGGTTTAAAACCTGATTTGAAAGTTGATTTCTTTGTGGGGGAAAAAAATGACATCTTCATGCAAGTGATGAGGCCTTCCAAAATTTAGGTGGTTTTTAAAGGATCATGGAATGGTTGGGGTTGGAAGGGACCTTGAAGAACATCAATCCCACCCCCTGCCATGGGCAGGGACACCTCCCACTGTCCCAGGGACACCTCCCACTGTCCCAGGGTGCTCCAGCCTGCCCTTGGACACTCCCAGGGCTGGGGCAGCCACAGCTGCTCTGGGAAATCCATCCCAGTCCCTGCCCACCCTCCCAGCCAGGAATTCCTTCCCAATATCCCACCCAAACCTTCCTTCCCCTGCCTGTCTCCTCCTTCTCCTCCATCCCCTGTTGTTCTGTCACAAAAACTCCCAAACCCACCAAAACAAAGGTTTGGCATCTTGAGTTGATGACTCAGGTCAAAAGCCATCAATGGAACCCTTTGGTCTGAATTAAATCCCTTTTTATCTAATCCTGAATCCTTGAATGGTTTGGGTTGGAAGGGACCTTAAAGGTCATCCAGTTCCAGGGACCCCTCCCACTGTCCCAGGGACACCTCCCACTGTCCCAGGGTGCTCCAACCTGGCCTTGGACACTCCCAGGGCTGGGGCAGCCAGAGCTGCTCTGGGAAATCCATCCCAGTCCCTGCCCACCCTCCCAGCCAGGAATCCCTTCCCAATATCCCACCAGATCTCTCATCTTTTAGTTTAAAACTGTTCCTAGAATGTCACCTAAAAGCTGTTGAGTTGGGAACCTCCAGGACAGGGACACAATTCCAGGACAGAGGAGCCACCAAACCCTTCTCTGAAAGAGGTTTCTGCTCGAGGGAGACCTTTATGAGAGTCAAACTATCCAAGTCTCCAATAACAGCCCAAATCTGGGCGTTCCCCTGATCCAAACAACACCCACAGACACCCAGAGGTGGCCCCAGCACGGCCTTGGAGAGAACACACATGGCCAAGAGACCCTTTGCTGGAGGCTCCACAGATTGCAGATGGAGAGGAGATGGGAACAGGGCAGGAGACACTGAGAATGTTGGGATAAAGGAATTCAGGGAATCCCAGAATGGTTCAGGTTGGGAAGGACCTTAAGGATCATCCAGTGCCACCCCTGCCATGGGCAGGGACACCTCCCACTGTCCCAGGGACACCTCCCACTGTCCCAGGGTGCTCCAACCTGGCCTTGGACACTCCCAGGGCTGGGGCAGCCACAGCTGCTCTGGGAAATCCATCCCAGTCCCTGCCCACCCTCCCAGCCAGGAATTCCTTCCCAAAATCTAAACCTAAATGTTCCTCCTTTCAGCCCTTTCAGCTCAAACCCAACCCTTTGGGTTTGCCCTCAGCTCTGGAGCACAGAAATGTGGAAGTTTGTTGCACACCAAGATCAGGGAGAAGGAGAGTTTTTGGCATAACCTGGAAGTTCAAAGGCGACTGTGACACTCAGACAGAGCTGAGTGAGCCCTGGGTGGACCTCTCAGGACCTTTGGGGGGGGAAAGTTCTCCTTGCAGCAGCTCTGAAGGAGGCTGGTGGCTGACTCAGGAGAGAAGAGATGAGATCATTTGAGATCATCTTTGTGAAACTCCCTGACTCAAAGAGGAAATGTTGACAACATCAAAGTGATGAAATGCAGAGCCACTTGTTGGA
Source organism: Pithys albifrons albifrons (assembly GCF_047495875.1). Taxonomy (NCBI): domain Eukaryota; kingdom Metazoa; phylum Chordata; class Aves; order Passeriformes; family Thamnophilidae; genus Pithys; species Pithys albifrons. The sequence continues at coordinate 2,027,480 of NC_092464.1, read as the reverse complement.
GGGTTTCAACCTCAACTGGAGATTGGCATCAGGGTGGTTTCAAGCTGGTACCAGCTCCAGCCCACCTGCAGGGCTGTCTGGTGACCTCTCCTGTCTGCTTCTCACCCTTTTTAATCTGTTTTTTTGGAGGGGGAAAGGTTTGGTGGCCTTTTTTTGTCACTGTTTGTAGAGGGGTGTTCATCTTTTTCTCTTTCAGTAGGATTTTGTACAAGGGGTGTGTCATTTCTGGGCAAACACGTTGTCAGGTTGGGGTTTCATCATGGACAGAGAGTGAAGAAAAGGTGAAAAGGGATGATTGGAGAACCAGGACACCAAGTTGGGAGGGAGTGTCGAGCTGCTGGAAGGCAGGAGGGCTCTGCAAAGGGAGCTGGATGGACTGGAGAGATGGGCTGATTGCAATGGGATGGAGTTGAACAAGGCCAAGTGCAGGTCCTGCCCTTTGGCCACCCCAACCCCCTGCAGCGCTCCAGGCTGGGCACAGAGTGGCTGGAGAGCAGCCAGGCAGAGGGACCTGGGGGGACTGAGGGACAGGAAGCTCAACAGGAGCCACCAGTGTGCCCAGGTGGCCAAGAAGGCCAAGGGGATCCTGGCCTGGATCCAAAGTAGCGTGGCCAGCAGGCCCAGGGCAGTGACCCTTCCCCTGGACTCTGCCTTGGGGAGGCCACACCTTGAGTGTTGTGTTCAGTTCTGGGCCCCTCAGTTGAGGAAAGATCTTGAGGGGCTGGAGTGGGGCCAGAGACAGAGAATCCACCTCCAGGGACAGAGAATTCACCATGTCTTGATCCAACGCCACTGTGATCACCAGCCCAGGGCACAGAGTGCCCTGGGCTGATGATCACAGTAGGGTTGGATCAAGGAGTGGATTTGATGATCTCAGAGGTCTCTTCCAACCCAAGTGAGAAGAGCAACGAGGCTGGAGAAGGGACTGGAGCACAAGTGCTGTGGGGAGAGGCTGAGGGAGCTGGGGGTGTTCAGCCTGGAGAAGAGGAGGCTCAGAGGTGACCTCAGCACTGTCTGGAACTGCCTGAAGGGAAGTTCTGGCCAGGTGGGGGTTGGTCTCTTCTCCCAGGCACTCAGCAATAGGACAAGGGGGCACGATGGGCTCAAGCTCTGCCAGGGGAAATTGAAGTTGGAGAGCAGAAAGAAATTCTTTGCAGAGAGAGTGCTCAGGGATTGGAATGGGCTGCCCAGAGAGGGGGTGGATTCCCCATCCCTGGAGGGTTTTCAGCTGAGCTTGGCCGTGGCACTGAGTGCCATGATCTGGTAAAGGGACTGGAGTTGGACCAAGGGTTGGACTTGATGATCTCGGAGGTCTTTTCCAACCCAATCCATTCCATGATTCTCTGATTCTAAAACACCTCCATGTGACCTCCCTACAGCACAGGGATTTCTGGAGCACCTCAGAATGTGGCAAATGGCACTGGAAGAGTCCTTGGGGATGGCTCTTGTCACCCCACCCCGTGCTGAAGCCCCACCTGGCAGATGTTCCAAGGGCTGTGTCTCATTAAGGGTTTAGGTGACACTGCAGAGCTCTGGGAATTCTCAACTTGGAATTGCACACCTGGATAGCAACAGTACAGGGAATTCCAGAGCCTGGAAAACTGGGAAGAAGAGCCAGAAAGCATCTCAGACCCAAGGAGTTGGTGACAATCTAAAGGGTGATGATGTGAAAAAGGACAAGGAGAGGAAACTTCTCCATCACTTTTCCAGGGCAGCAATTCCCATTTATTGAGGATGCTGATCCCAAGACACTTCTCATTGAGATCTTGCCTCCCTCTGACCACAGAGAAGACGGGACCTTCCCTGCCCCAGGAAATTAAGGGGCTCAGAGACCTTCCTGGGTCCTTCTCTGGGAAGAAATCAGAAACTCCAGAACTTGCACTTTCTAATCCGAGCACTTTGGAATTTTTAAAGCCCACAAAGAGAGTCACGATATTTGCAGTGGGGGCTGACTTTGAACCCAAGCCTTTGAAGGATGATACAGGGTGGGTTTTTCTGCCAAAACCCCAAGCCCTGCCTTCTCATTTGAGTGAGCCCCCAGGCTTTTATAGCCACCTTTGAACCCAGAAGTGGCCCAGCTGTGCTCTTTAATGTCACCACCCTGCAGCCTTAACAAAACGCCCAGAGCCACCAATGTCATCAAGCTCTGGGCACAGATGAATTTCCACATCCCTCATCCCACATCCAGCAGCCCTTCCAGAGCCCAGAACAACAACAAAAAACAAAGTCTGGCCAGAAAAGCAGCTTGAAAAACAAACCTGGTGAGGTTTGAAACTCTCTCCCCTCTCTGGTTTCTCTCAATGGCTTCCAGATTGCAACCTTCTGATTTGGGAAATGAGAGACGTGCTCCTCCTTCCCCTTAATTGCCAGGGACACCAATTAGGGGGTTGGATGGAACCCTTTTATGTGTGTCCTCCCCAAAAGTTCTGCTGCTGGAGCTTGGCCAAGCCTTTGGTGGATGATGCAGGAGCTGGAAGAGAAGGGAGATGATTTTCCCATTAAGGCTTTGGCTCTGAGGAGCCAACAGGAGTAAAAGATTAACTTTGCTCGCTGAAGAATCCACGATGACTCAAAGGAACAGATCTTTGGGGAGAGAGGGTTGTATTCCTAGAGAATCCCTTCCCTAACTGCAACCATTCCAGCTCTCAAAGCTGTGCCCCAAAAATGGGATGTGTCCTTTTTCAGACAGCCAAGAGGCCAAAGGAAAGTCCCTGGAAGGTCTGGAGAGAGCAAAGGGGGATTCGATCCACAGGATTTATTTGGTTGTTTTTCTCTGCATAAAATGTTGATCTTGACTAAAATAGAGATGAAAAATCAATAGATAAATAAAAGCCATCAGGGCTGGGGCGTTGCTTGAGGGTTTGTGAGTTGTAGAATCCTAAAATCACAGACTCATAAGATGGCTTGGGTTGGAAAGGCCCTTAGAGACCACCCAGTCCTTATAAATCCTTGATTCCATTTAGAAACTGAAAGGACAGGAAACTGTTGGAAGACAAAGCCCAGTCTGAGTGTGTGGCAAAAGGTGATTTCCCTCTCACTCCCTCACCCCATGTCCATCCCTGCAGCTCCAGAGGGTTCCAAAGCATGTGGAGGAAGGGAACAAGCAAATTCTCCTCAGGGACCTCCTCCCCAAAGGTATTTCCATTAAAATCCTCTTCAGAAATCCCAGTTCCTTGGCAGACACCAAGAAATCCAGACTAAAGGCAGGAGATTCCCTCCCTTCTCTCCTCTTGTGTTTCAAGGCTTTTCCAAGGAGACCAGACCTCAAGTGGCTCTTCCTCTTTCCACAGAATCATAGAATGGATTGGGTTGGAAAAGACCTCTGAGATCATCAAGTCCAACCCTGGGTCCAACTCCAGTCCCTTTACCAGATCATGGCACTCAGTGCCACGGCCAAGCTCAGCTGAAAAACCTCCAGGGATGGGGAATCCACCCCCTCTCTGGGCAGCCCATTCCAATCCCTGAGCACTCTCTCTGCAAAGAATTCCTACCTGATCTCCAACTTCAATTTCCCCTGGCAGAGCTTGAGCCCATCGTGCCCCCTTGTCCTATTGCTGAGTGCCTGGGAGAAGAGACCAACCCCCACCTGGCCAGAACTTCCCTTCAGGCAGTTCCAGACAGTGCTGAGGTCACCTCTGAGCCTCCTCTTCTCCAGGCTAAACACCCCCAGCTCCCTCAGCCTCTCCCCACAGCACTTGTGCTCCAGTCCCTTCTCCAGCCTCGTTGCTCTTCTCAGTTGGCTTGGAAGAGACCTCTGAGATCATCAAATCCACTCCTTGATCCAACCCCACTGTGATCACCAGCCCAGGGCACTCTGTGCCCTGGGCTGGTGATCACAGTAGGGTTGGATCAAGACATGGCTGGATCAAGACATGGCTGGATCAAGACATGGCTGGATCAAGACATGGCTGGATCAAGACATGGTTGGATCAAGACATGGTTGGATCAAGACATGGCTGGATCAAGACATGGCTGGATCAAGACATGGCTGGATCAAGACATGGTTGGATCAAGACATGGCTGGATCAAGACATGGTTGGATCGAGACATGGTGGATTCTCCATCCCTGGAGGTGTTTCAGAGGACACTCAGTGCCACATCCAGTCCCTTCTCCAGCCTCGTTGCTCTTCTCAGTTGGGTTGGAAGAGACCTCTGAGATTATCAACTCCAACCCTTATTATAATCCTAAAATCCAAAAAAACCCCTTATTTTTATTATAAAAAAAATTTTATTATTTATAATTACTTTTATTTATTATAATTCTCAAGTCCAACCCACAGCCTCGCTCTGAACCGCGTGAGCTTTTAAATTATCTCTTCTTGTTCTTCTGAGGGATTTCACCACTTTGAAACCTCTTCCTTCAGGCCATCCATTGATAAGAGACAGCACAATTTTCTGCTTGGCTTCCTGTTATTCTCACAGCCAAAACGTTTTGATGATTTGTTTCTTCTCTTCTGGCTGGAGGGTGGTGAGGAATTATCAGCAATCGTTGCGATGAAAGTCCTGATAAGCAAAAAAAAAAAAAAAAAAAAAGAGCAGAGAGGTGGCAACCCCTGCCCAGATCTTTAAAGCTGCAAAGAGATAACAAAGTTGCTTCTGAAGCTTCATTAGAAAAGAAGAATTTGCAGCTTTTCCACCCAGAAAGTGGGGACATGGAAACTTTGGTAGAGTCACGAGTGAGGTGTCAATTTAATTATCAATGTATTTATCAGAGGAAAGCAGAGAAAGATCTGAAGGTTCTCTGAAATGGAGAATTGTCTCATGACTTGACCAGGATTTCGATCAGGGGCAGAATATTTCTCAGTCTGTCAGTTTAGAAAAGAATTAAATGTGAGTCAAAAAACCTTTGTAAAGAAGGATTTGGTCATGCAAAGTGGGCAGAGTTCCCAGGCAATGTTAAAACATTTAAAAAGTGTCTAAATATTAAAGTTTTAATCTGAGTTTGGGGGTTTATCAAACCCATCACAAAGAGCCAGAGAATCCTCCCACTTGCCAAAGGTCCTGCCGGTCAAACCAGGTGGGATTTGGAATTCTTGGTGATTGATTTTGATTATTACAGTAATTATTTCACATTTATTGACACCATCCCCAGAAACAGCTCTCAAAAAATCCATTTAGGTATTTACTGACCTTCCAAACCACAGAATCACAGAATGGATTGGGTTGGAAAAGACCTCCCAGATCATCAAGTCCAACCCTTGATCCAACTCCAGTCCCTTTACCAGATCATGGCACTCAGTGCCACGGCCAAGCTCAGCTGAAAAACCTCCAGGGATGGGGAATCCACCCCCTCTCTGGGCAGCCCATTCCAATCCCTGAGCACTCTCTCTGCAAAGAATTTCTTTCTGCTCTCCAACTTCAATTTCCCCTGGCAGAGCTTGAGCCCATCGTGCCCCCTTGTCCTATTGCTGAGTGCCTGGGAGAAGAGACCAACCCCCACCTGGCCAGAACTTCCCTTCAGGCAGTTCCAGACAGTGCTGAGGTCACCTCTGAGCCTCCTCTTCTCCAGGCTGAACACCCCCAGCTCCCTCAGCCTCTCCCCACAGCACTTGTGCTCCACTCCCTTCTCCAGCCTCCTTGCTCTTCTCACTTGGGTTGGAAGAGACCTCTGAGATCATCAAATCCAACCCTTGATCCAACCCCACTGTGATCACCAGCCCAGGGCACTGAGTGCCCTGGGCTGGTGATCACAGTAGGATTGGATCAAGACATGTTGGATTCTCTGTCCCTGGAGGTGGATTCTCTGTCTCTGGCCCCGCTCCAGCCCCTCAATCTCTTTCCTCAACTGAGGGGCCCAGAACTGAACACAACACTCAAGGTGTGGCCTCCCCAAGGCAGAGTCCAGGGGAAGGGTCACTGCCCTGGGCCTGCTGGCCACGCTACTTTGGATCCAGGCCAGGATCCCCTTGGCCTTCTTGGCCACCTGGGCACACTGGTGGCTCCTGTTGAGCTTCCTGTCCCTCAGTCCCCCCAGGTCCCTCTGCCTGGCTGCTCTCCAGCCACTCTGTGCCCAGCCTGGAGCGCTCCATGACTTCCCTTTCCTTCTTGGTCTTCAACACCTTGTTTGTTTCCAGCTCAAGGTGAACCATCAACATGCAGGAAACAGCAAATATTTAATTCTTCCATGAAGGCAAGACTGGGCCAAGGCCCTTCAGAGAATGGTTTGATGGGAATGGAGTTTGGATTCCCACCTTTGGATGGGAATGGATTTTGGATTCCCATATTTTGATGGGAATGGAGTTTGAATTCCCTCCTCTGGATGTTCAATGGAGTTTGGATTCCCACCTTTGGATGGGAATGGAGTTTGGATTCCCACCTTTGGATGGGAATGGAGTTTGGATTCCACCTTTTGATGGGAATTGAGTTTGGATTCTCACCTTTTCATGGGAATGGAGTTTGGATTCCCACCTTTTGATGGGAATGGAGTTTGGATTCCAACCTTTGGATGGGAATTGAGTTTGGATTCCCACCTTTTGATGCTGAATGGAGTTTGGATTCCCCCCTTTGGATGGGAATGGACTTTGGAGTCCCCCCTTTTGATGGGAATGGACTTTGGATTCCCACCTTTGGATGGGAATGGACTTTGGATTCCCACCTCTTGATGGGAATGAAGTTTTGAGTCCCACCTTATCCCACTCCCCAGGACAAACTCATGTTTTGCTCCATCCACAACCACCAAAGGTCTTGTCCTACCTCAGTTCCTCCCCATTAAACCAAGCCCTGATCTTGGGCTCAGCTCCTCAGAAGGTCAATAGTTGTCCCTCACTGAAGGGGACCTTTCAGGGACCACCTTCCCTCCCTCCCACTCTCCTTCCATTCTTCAAAGGTTAAAAAAAAGAGTCACTAATTCTGCCATAAATCAAAAAAAAAACACTGACAGGCAAGAAATTGGAGAGCTCTTGACATCTGGCAACCAACTGGCTCTGGCTGAGCTGGAGCAGCTGAGAGAGCCCAGAGAAAAGGAGCTCCTCTCCCCAGCCCTGGAATGTGGCATTCCAGATAATTCCCTGCATATCTGATGTGGAAAGGAAAGAATCCAATGTGCCTTTTTGCCCACGGGCACCTTGTGTTGGTTGTGCTCTCACCAACTTGGCAGTTCTTTATTCCAAACCATCTCAGCAGGGCCAGTCCTGGGGAAGGAGTTGGAGGAGCTGCCTCCAAAAAAAAAAAAAAGAAACAACTACCAGGTGATGTTTCTTCTAAATGGGATGTTAAGTCAAGCCTGGACAAGAAAAGTGCATTAAAGAGCATTGGGAAATTTATTTTTTTTTGGATGTAACTGGGGGAAAGTTCCTCTCCAAAGCTGCTCTGTGTTCTCTCTGGAGAAGGACTTGGGACAAGGGGTGGAAGGACAGGACACAGGGAATGGCTTCCCACTGCCAGAGGGATATTGGGAAGGAATTTTTGGCTGTGAGTGAGGATGGGGAGAGACTGGTATGGATTTCCCACAGGAGCTCTGGCTGCCCCATCCCTGGGAGTGTCCAAGGGCAGGTTTGGGGCTCATGAGGAGCCCTGAAAACTGATGTTGGGCTTTCTGCAAAGAACAGGAAGGCCTAAGATTGGGAACCCAAAAGCCAAGGTGGGCAAGTTCAAAGGTTCAAAGTCATTTCCTCTGAGATAATATCATGGAGAGTCCTCTGGCACCTCTGCAGTGCCAGGGCTTGGTGGACCTCAGGGCTTGGTGGACCTCAGGGCTTGGTGGACCTCAGGTCTCATCCTATCTCCCAATTCTTCCATGTCTTCAACTCCACTCAAATCCCTATCAAACAGGTTATAAACCTGCTCTTGGGAGGTTATTGTGGAATTACAGCATCATTTAGGTGGGAAAAGCCCTCTAAGGTTATGGAGTCCAACTGCCCCCCAGCACTGCCAAGGCCACCACTGACCATGTCCCCAAGTGCCACATCCACAGGGCTGTGAAATCCCTCCAGGGATGGGGATCCACCCCTGCCCTGGGCAGCTGTGCCAGGGCTGGACAGCCCTTCCCAGGAGGAATTTCCCCAATGTCCCACCTGCCCCTGCCCTGGCCCAGCCTGAGGCCGTGCCCTCTGCTCCTGTCCCTGTGCCCTCTGCTCCTGTGCCCTGTCCCTGTCCCTGTCCCTGCTCCCTGTCCCTGTTCCCTCTGCTCCTGTCCCTGTCCCTGTCCCTGTTCCCTGTCCCTGTTCCCTCTGCTCCTGTCCCTGTCCCTGTCCCTGCTCCCTGTCCCTGTTCCCTCTGCTCCTGTCCCTGTCCCTGTCCCTGCTCCCTGTCCCTGTCCCTGTTCCCTGTCCCTGTTCCCTCTGCTCCTGTCCCTGTTCCCTCTGCTCCTGTCCCTGTTCCCTGTCCCTGTTCCCTGTCCCTGTTCCCTGTCCCTGTTCCCTCTGCTCCTGTCCCTGTTCCCTGTTCCTGTTCCCTGTCCCTGTCCCTGCTCCTGTCCCTGTTCCCTGTTCCCTGTTCCCTGTTCCCTGTCCCTGTTCCCTGTTCCCTGTCCCTGTTCCCAACCCCCTGTCCCGGCACCCCCTCCTGGCAGGGATTGCAGAGCCAGAAGGTGCCCCCTGAGCCTCCTTTTCTCCAGCTCAGCCCCCACCAGCTCCCTCAGCCCCTCCTGCTGCTCCAGCCCCTTCCCAGCTCCAGTCCCTGCCCTGGACACCTCCAGCCCCTCCAGGTCTGTCCTGAGGGTCCCAAAACTGCCCCAGGACTTGAGGTGTGCCCAGCCCAGGGAATTCTTCACACTTCATGTGCTTTATTGGGTGAAGACTCACAGACACCCCTGTTTGTTTGCCATGACATGCTGGTGAGCACAGAGGGCTCTGCCAGGGGAAATTGAAGTTGGAGATGAAAAAAAAAGTTCTTTGCAGAGAGAGTGCTCAGGGATTGGAATGGGCTGCCCAGAGAGGGGGTGGATTCCCCATCCCTGGAGGGTTTTCAGCTGAGCTTGGCCGTGGCACTGAGTGCCATGATCTGGTAAAGGGACTGGAGTTGGACCAAGGCTTGGACTTGATGATCTCGGAGGTCTTTTCCAACCCAATTAATTCTATGATTCTATGAGGGCACCCCACCAACATGTTGATCCCACCACATTTCTGTGTCTCCTCCCACACAGGGTGGGGCAGAAGGAGTGAGAGCCCCTCTGGTGCCTTATCAGTGGTGGCACAGGAAGCCCAGGCAGAGCGTGCAGGGGGCAATTCGGGGAAGGGAAGGATGTGGTTGGAAGCAGAGCAGCAACACCAGCACTTATCAGACACCCTGATCTTCAGACACTCCCCTGTGAGCCTGGCAAGGTGGCAAAGGCTGTCCCTTCTACCCCTGCCCAGGTCACACGGGGAGAGCAGGGGCAGAGCTGCAGTTTGTCTCATTTTCAGAGTGGCCCCATTTTTGGCTTCCTGTTTTTGAGCAAAACCACTTTGTGGAGAGAACAGAAGCACTTCCAGCGTGATGGGGCAAGCAGATGTCACATCAAACCCTTCTCATGCTGCTGCTGGACCTGACCCTTGACTCAGTCATAGAATCACAGAATGGATTGGGTTGGAAAAGACCTCCAAGATCATCAAGTCCAACCCTGGGTCCAACTCCAGTCCCTTTACCAGATCATGGCACTCAGTGCCACGGCCAAGCTCAGCTGAAAAACCTCCAGGGATGGGGAATCCACCCCCTCTCTGGGCAGCCCATTCCAATCCCTGAGCACTCTCTCTGCAAAGAATTTCTTTCTGTTCTCCAACTCCAATTTCCCCTGGCAGAGCTTGAGCCCATCGTGCCCCCTTGTCCTATTGCTGAGTGCCTGGGAGAAGAGACCAACCCCCACCTGGCCAGAACTTCCCTTCAGGCAGTTCCAGACAGTGCTGAGGTCACCTCTGAGCCTCCTCTTCTCCAGGCTGAACACCCCCAGCTCCCTCAGCCTCTCCCCACAGCACTTGTGCTCCAGTCCCTTCTCCAGCCTCGTTGCTCTTCTCAGTTGGGTTGGAAGAGACCTCTGAGATCATCAAGTCCAACCCTTGATCCAACCCCACTGTGATCACCAGCCCATCACAGTGGGGTTGGATCAAGACATGGTGGATTCTCACTCAGTACCACATCCATAGAATGGATTGGGTTGGAAAAGACCTCCCAGATCATCAAGTCCAACCCTTGGTCCAACTCCAGTCCCTTTACCAGATCATGGCACTCAGTGCCACGGCCAAGCTCAGCTGAAAACCCTCCAGGGATGGGGAATCCACCCCCTCTCTGGGCAGCCCATTCCAATCCCTGAGCACTCTCTCTGCAAAGAATTTCTTTCTGATCTCCAACTTCAATTTCCCCTGGCAGAGCTTGAGCCCATCGTGCCCCCTTGTCCTATTGCTGAGTGCCTGGGAGAAGAGACCAACCCCCACCTGGCCAGAACTTCCCTTCAGGCAGTTCCAGACAGTGCTGAGGTCAATCCAGTGCCAAATCTGTTAATTAATGGAATCAGGAACCTTTCACCCTCCTCTTCAGCTAAAAAAGCAATTAATGAGGCACAAACTCATTGATTGATTCCCATCCACTTGTATTTTAGTGCTTAATTGTTTGCAGTTCTCTGGGTGTTCAGAGAGATGGTTTTTCCTGTCAGTGCCAAGTCCATCCATGCTCTGGGTACCCCCTGCCTGCTGTTTGCTGGGATGGCATCAGGAATGAGGGCACAAGGCAGAGCTGGAATGTTGTCCTTGGCACACTCAGAGCCTTCAGCACCATCAGCATCTGCCCCTGACGAGGCCTCAGGGGACAAAGAGCCATTTTGGGGAAATGGGCAATTTAAAAATGGAGAAATTAAAACCAGCAAGGCCACAAAAAAACCCCTTTTTAGCTGCAAATGAGCAGGGCAGTAAATTCCCTGCACTCCTGGGTCAGTCTCCTGCTCTGTTATTGCCACTTTAGCAGATTTTTGGGCTTGTTTTTGGTCATTTCTCACCCTTCAAGGGTGTTGGATTAAATGACCTTCAAAGGTCCCTTCCAACCCAAACCATCCTATGAGTTTATAATAAAAGCAGCATTTTTTTCTAATATAACACCCTCTATTTAATATGACGCTCCAATTTTCCTCTTCCATTCAACATCTAAGCCCCAAACTGAGGAGAAATAAGCCACAGGGCACAGCTGGGAACTTAATTTGGCATTAATTAGGTTCCAGTTTGCTTAATTTGTGTTGTTTGATGGCCAGAGTGGAGATCAAACATTACAAACTGCAGAGGGTGATGCAGGTCGGGGTTGGTGGAGCTGCCTGACCTTCTCCTGGGACACGGCGTGGGAAAGGAGCTGCTCCACTGGGACAGCCACCCCTGTGCTCACTGGCACTTCTGCTCCACACCATTTACTCATGGTAAATATTCATATCAGATTTATTTATGTTTATTACATTCACATTTATTCGTTCCCCCCTTCCCATCTCCCTCTGTCGCTTCTGCCTCTCGTAGAGCCACTTCTTCCCCTCCCAGCTGCAAATACCAGTTACCAACAACTATTTAATTTAATTTAATTTAATTTAATTTAATTTAATTTAATTTTATTTTATTTTATTTTATTTTATTTTATTTTATTAGTTTTATTTATTTTTATTTTATTTTGATTTATTTCATTTTATTTTATTTTATTCTTTTATTTTGTTTTAGTTTATTTTGCTTTATTTCATTTAATTTTATTTCATTTTAGTTTGTTCTATTTTGTTTCATTTAATTTAATTTTATTTTATTTTATTTTATTGTTTCATTTTGTTTTGTTCTGGGTTATTTTATTTTATTTCATTTTATTTCATTTCATTTATTTCATATTATTTTATTTTATTTCATTTTATTTCATTTCATAATATTTTATTTTATTTTATTTTATTTCATTATATTTTATTTTATTTTTTAAATTTTATTTTATTTTATTTTATTTTTTCTTTTTTGTTCTGTTTTATTTTGTTTTACTTCATTTTATTTTATTTTATTTTATTTTGTATTATTAATTTTATTTGATTTTATTTTATTATTTCATTTTGGTTTGTTCTGGTTTGTTTTATTTTATTTTATTTCATTTCATTTTATTTCATTTCATTTTATTTCATTTTATTTCATTTTATTTTATTTTATTTTATTTTATTTCGTTTTCTTAATTTTATTTTAGTTTATTTTATTATTTCATTTTGTTTTGTCCTGGTTTGTTTTATTTTATTTCATTTTATTTTATTTCATTTTATTTTATTTCATTTTATTTCATTTCATTTTATTTCATTTTATTTTATTTTATTTTATTTCATATTATTTTATTTTATTTCATTTCATTTAATTATATTTTTTATTTTATTTTATTATATTTCATTTTTTTCATTTTATTTTATTTTATTTTGTTTTATTTTTTTAATTTTATTTTGCTTTATTTTATTTTATTTATTTTATTTTAATTTATTTATTTTATTATTTCATTTGAGTTTGTTCTTTTATTTTATTTTATTTTATTTTATTTTAATTTATTTATTTTATTTTATTTTATTTTGTTTTATTTTATTTTATTTTATTTATTTCATTAAAATAAAACGACGCTGCAGATCCTGCAGGCAGAGCTGCTTCCAGGTGCCCATTCCCTGCCCAGCTGCTGTCCTGCCCCTGGGCACAGCACGGAATCTCAGGGGAGGTCCTTGCTTGGGGCAGGACACTCGGAGCAGGTTCCTCTTGTCCTCCCTGCCCGAGTTGTGCCACTCAGGGTGGGAGGGTGAGGGTGGGACTCGTGTCCCTCTGACCACTGCAAGCTCATGGAATCCTGGACTGGATTGGGCTGGTGGAGACCTTTAAAGCCCATCCAGTGCCAGCCCTGCCATGGGCAGGGACACCTCCCACTGTCCCAGGGACACCTCCCACTGTCCCAGGGTGCTCCAGCCTGGCCTTGGACACTCCCAGGGCTGGGGCAGCCACAGCTGCTCTGGGAAATCCATCCCAGTCCCTGCCCACCCTCCCAGCCAGCAATTCCTTCCCAATATCCCACCTAAATCTCCACTTTTCCAGTGGGAAGCCATTCCCTGTGTCCTGTCCCTCCCTCCCTTGTCCCCAGTCCCTCTCCAGCTCTCCTGGAGCCCCTTCAGGCCCTGCCAGGGGCTCTCAGGTGTCCCTGGAGCCTTCTCTTCTCCAGGTGACCCCCCCAGCTCTCCCAGTCTGGCTCCAGCCCAGAGGGGCTCCAGCCCTGGGGCATCTCCGGGGTCTCCTCTGGACTCTCCAGCAGCTCCATGTCCTTGGGCTGTTGTTCCTAGGGCTGGGGGGCAGCTCTGCAGGGTTCGGGGTCTCCCCTCAGGGGGCAGAGGGGCACAATCCCCTGCCTCCAGTCCCTTTTCCAGCAGAAAATTCCAGCTTTCTCACAGCCAGCCAAACCCTTTCCCTGGCCCAGTGAGACCATTCCCAAACCCCCCTTTTGGTCCTTGTCCCATCACAAGTCCCAGTTCAAACGGCAGTTCCAGCAGCTCCTCCAAGCTCTGCAGGACATTTTCCCCTTCATATTATGATATTTACCAGAAAAACACCCCAAGAGTCCCAATAAAACTCCTGCTGGATTTATTCCCTGATTGTTGGAGAGCACAAAATGCCCAATAAAAAGTTTTCAACCACAGCCCAACCTCCCCCAGCCCTTTCCAAGATCCATCTGCGGTGGACGGAGCTTTATGGAGTAAAACAACATCTTGGAGGCATTTGGAGCTCCCAAGTGGAACTAATAAGGGCAAAGCTGGGCTGTTACTAATGAGTTTTCCCTCTGGAGAATCCACAGGACTGAGGAAAAGTGGAAGCTGGATGAGATCATTCCACCCAGGTGCCACCAGGAAGGGTTTTTCCTGGGAGAGTTCCGTTGGCAGCTGCAGGATTTTGACCTGTTGTTCCTTAAAATGACAACAGGAGAGGAGGGAGAGAAGGATTTGATGTTCCTCTGTGATTAACAGGGAATTATGGCCTGGTTGGGGAACCAGAGGTGGTTGGTGCCCAGGGAATCCTTGGCATGATCATCATTTGGTTCCACCAAAGGCTGGGAAAGGGAAAAGCTCCTCAGTTGGTCTCTGTTGGAGTTCGGTTCAGGTTGTGCCAGACAAAGAGCCATTCCATGAAGTTTATTCCTGGAAATGTCTGGAAGTCTCAGGGGGGTCTGAAAAATCAGGAAAAGCTTCTCCTGACTGGGGTGGCTGAGGGTGCAGCTGCTCCTGGTGGGAAAAGCAGGGCAGGTGTTTGGGATCAGTGAAAGTCCCCTGGAAGGTTCTTCTGAAGGTCCTACTGGAAGGTTCTGAAGGTCCTACTGGAAGGTTCTGAAGGTCCTACTGGAAGGTTCTTCCGAAGGTCCTACTGGAAGGTTCTGAAGGTCCTACTGGAAGGTTCTGAAGGTCCTACTGGAAGGTTCTGAAAGTCCTACTGGAAGGTTCTTCCGAAGGTCCTACTGGAAGGTTCTGAAAGTCCTACTGGAAGGTTCTGAAGGTCCTACTGGAAGGTTCTTCCGAAGGTCCTACTGGAATGTTCTGAAGGTCCTACTGGAAGGTAGTTCTGTGCCTCAGCCCCCTGAAGGTGCTGCTCTTCTTTAGTCCCACACTGGCTAAAACTTGGCAAAATCAGTAGGAATTTGGCTGATGAAGGACCTTTGAGTTTGGCTGATGAAGGACCTCGATGGGATCGTGGAACTCCAGAATGGTTTGTGTTGGAAAGAACCTTAAAGGTCATCCAGTTCCACGCCCTGCCAGGGGCAGGGACACCTTTGGATGGCTACAAAGAAGAGGATAATGGGAATCCTTTTCTTGTCCTCTTCCCTTCCTCTGTCCCAGAGCAGGAGAAGGTCATGGCACAAGAGGAACGGGCAGGAACTGATGCCCAGGAAGTTCCACCTGGACAGGAGGCAGAACTTGTTCCTGTGCAGTGACCCAGCCCTGGCCAGGCTGCCCAGAGAGGGGTGGAGTCTCCTCACTGGGGATATCCCAGACCCATCTGGACACAATCCATGTGCTCTGGGATGGCTCTGCTGGAGCAGGGGGGTGGGATCTCCTCACTGGGGATATCCCAGACCCATCTGGACACAATCCATGTGCTCTGGAATGGCCCTGCTGGAGCAGAGGGATGGGGTCTCCTCTCTGGGGATATCCCAGACCCATCTGGACACAATCCATGTGCTCTGGGATGGTTCTGATGGAGCAGGGGGGTGGGATCTCCTCACTGGGGATATCCCAGACCCATCTGGACACAATCCATGTGCTCTGGGATGGCCCTGATGGAGCAGGGGGGTGGGGTCTCCTCACTGGGGATATCCCAGACCCATCTGGACACCAATCCATGTGCTCTGGGATGGCCCTGCTGGAGCAGGGAGGTGGGGTCTCCTCACTGGGGATATCCCAGACCCATCTGGACACAATCCATGTGCTCTGGGATGGTTCTGCTGGAGCAGAGGGGTGGGATCTCCTCACTGGGGATATCCCAGACCCATCTGGACACAATCCATGTGCTCTGGGATGGCTCTGATGGAGCAGGGAGGTGGCACCAGATGGGGCACTGTGGGCCCTTCCCAACCAACCCATCCTGGGCTTCTCGCTTGGACATCATGTTGGTCATTCCTCGTCGGTTCTGGGACAGTGTCCAACCAATTAACTGGATCAGGAACTGATTGGCAGGTGCAGGAATGGAAGTGGATCCAGGTGAAGGGTTTCTTTGGGAATTAACACCCCAAAGGCCTCTGTTTCCTGCCAGGAATGCTGGATCTGATGGATGATGGGGATGGAACAGCACGGCATGGAGGGCTCCTCCCTACTCTCCTGGTCCTTCCCACTGACTCAGAGCAGGGATAGGTGGGATATTGGGAAGGAATTCCTGGCCGGGAGGGTGGGGAGGGACTGAAATGGAATTCCTAGAGAAGCTGTGGCTGCCCCATCCCTGGAAGTGTCCAAGGCCAGGTTGGAGCAACTGGGATAGTGGGAGGTGTCCCTGCCCATGGCAGGGGAGGCACTGGATGGGCTTTCAGGTCCATTCCAGCCCAAACCATTCCATGATTCTCTGTCTAATGAACATTCCAGGGAGCATAGAAGGGAACGATGGAGGGAGAAGTCCCCCAAAAATCCATGTTGGTGCCTCCTCAGCCACTGGGAGGGGGAAGCTCAGCCTGGGCTGGGTTTGGTCCCTTCTCCACCCCAAAGCCCCTCTGAGATCTCTCCTGCTCAGCAACAGCAGCAAAATGCTCCAAAAAAAGGGGGAGAATTCCCAAGTCCTGGATAAAACCAGGCTTGGGATCATGTTCCCAAGGCTGAGCTGGACATGGATCTCCCCGCTCTGCCTTCCCGGGAATTCCGAGCCGAAGGAATTCCTGCGGGTGAATGGCTTCGGGCACCGATCTCTAGAGGGCTCCCTCCCCACGCTGATCCCGAAGAACTCTGGATTTATCCCAGGAATTCACCGGCAGCAGCTGCACCTTTATGGTCACGGCACAGTAAAATTGGAGGCATTAATGGGGGAGTGAAACTCGAGCAGCAAATGCTGGAGAGGGAGCTTGGGAAGCAGCGGGAATGGTGCTGGGAAAAGGCATGGGAAGCTCCCGAGGCTTGGGCAGCCCAGGGATGAGGGGATTGAGGAAAAAATTCCATGGCTGGAGAAAGGTGGATTTATGAGAAGAATTGATTAGTCTGGGAGGAAAATCGATTAATTGATATTGGGAAAAACTACATAACACGAGTCTGGGTGTTCCTGGGATTCCACAGGGATATCCACCAGGGAATGCAGTGCTAGGCTGGGATGGAGGGAAAAGCCTCTGGTTGGGTTTCCCTTCCCTGTGGAAGGTCCTTTCCTCTCCTTGGGATCTCTCCTGGAGTGGCAAATCCCAAGACAAGGCAAAGCATGAAGAGGAAATAAATGGCACCATGAGGAAGAGCAGGTTGGATTGGGGTGGATTTCCAGGGATGTTCCCGAGTTTGGGAGGTGAAGTTTGTGAGCCTGGAACTGCAATTAGGAAGTTATTTAATAAATAATTGCTGTGTATTTTAGTTGTAGGGTCTTTCCATGCAATCCCAGAATGGGTTGGGTTGGAAGGGACCTTGGAGATCATCCCATTCCATCCCATCCATGGGCAGGGAAAGGTCCCACCATCTCAGGTTGCTCCAGCCTGGCCTGGGACACTTCCAGGGATGGAGCAGCCGCAGCTCCTCTGGGATTTGGCCACATCTCCCTCCTCTGGAGAGCAGGAGGTGTTTGCTGAAGATCCACACGGGAGGTTTCCACCGTCAGGGATCAAATCCCGCTCCTGCCGTTGTCATCCCACTCTATGTGTGTCCACACTTCAATCCCAAAGGCTGGAGGAGCAAATTCCCGGGTCTTTGGAGGCACCAAAAGTGCTGGAAAAGCAACTTCATCCATGGCAGTGACTCTGAGAAAGCTCCAGAATTCCTACAGGTGACGGAGAGTGAGGACAAGGGAAAAGCTTGGGATAAATCCAATAAACAGAGAGCCCAGCCTGGATCTCCCTGTGGGAGCTCCTGAGGGAACAGTGGAGAATATTCCATCAATCAGCAGCCCCTCATCCCGTCATCCGGGGCGTTTCCAGGTGTTTTCCAGGTGTTTTCCAGGTGTTTTCCAGGAGTTTTCCTGGTGTTTTCCAGGAGTTTTCCAGGTGTTTTCCTGGTTGTTTTCCAGGAGTTTTCCTGGTGTTTTCCAGGTGTTTTCCAGGTGTTTTCCAGGTGTTTTCCGGGTGTTTTACAGGAGTTTTCCAGGTGTTTTCCTGGTGTTTTCCAGGAGATTTCCAGGTGTTTTCCAGGTGTTTTCCTGGTGTTTTCCAGGTGTTTTTCAGGAGTTTTCCTGGTGTTTTCCAGGTGTTTTCCTGGTGTTTTCCAGGTGTTTTCCTGGTTGTTTTCCAGGTGTTTTCCAGGAGTTTTCCTGGTGTTTTCCAGGTGTTTTCCTGGTGTTTTCCAGGAGTTTTCCTGGTGTTTTCCAGGAGTTTTCCAGGAGTTTTCCTGGTGTTTTCCAGGTGTTTTCCAGGAGTTTTCCTGGTGTTTCCCAGGAGTTTTCCTGGTGTTTTCCAGCTGCTCCAAGCCCTGCAGAGCCTTTGTAGGAAGCACCAACTTGGCTGACAATGAGGAGAAATCCAGAAATCCCACGTGGTCCCTGGAATGGGCTGAAATCCGGAGGCTTTTAGTGCAGGATTGGACCCCCCTCCAGACTGGGAGTGGCACAAGGAAAAACATGGAATGGGAAGGGCTGAGAATTCCTTGGATTCTGCTGAGGCTTTGGATGTTTGTTAATGGTTATATTTCCCCAGGGGTCTGTGTTGGGTCCAGTCCTGTTTAACATCTTGATTGATGATTTAGATGAGGGGATTGAGTCCATCAGCAGCAAATTTGCTGATGACACCAAGTTGGGAGGGAGTGTCGAGCTGCTGGAAGGCAGGAGGGCTCTGCAGAGGGATCTGGATGGACTGGAGAGATGGGCTGATTGCAATGGGATGGAGTTCAACAAGGCCAAGTGCAGGTCCTGCCCTTTGGCCACCCCAACCCCCTGCAGCGCTCCAGGCTGGGCACAGAGTGGCTGGAGAGCAGCCAGGCAGAGGGACCTGGGGGGACTGAGGGACAGGAAGCTCAACAGGAGCCACCAGTGTGCCCAGGTGGCCAAGAAGGCCAAGGGGATCCTGGCCTGGATCCAAAGTAGCGTGGCCAGCAGGCCCAGGGCAGTGACCCTTCCCCTGGACTCTGCCTTGGGGAGGCCACACCTTGAGTGTTGTGTTCAGTTCTGGGCCCCTCAGTTGAGGAAAGAGATTGAGGGGCTGGAGCGGGGCCAGAGACAGAGAATCCACCTCCAGGGACAGAGAATTCACCATGTCTTGATCCAACCTCACTGTGATCGCCAGCCCAGGGCACTGAGTGCCCTGGGCTGGCGATCACAGTGGGATTGGACCAAAGGTTGGATTTCATGATCTCAGAGGTCTCTTCCAACCCAAGTGAGAAGAGCAACGAGGCTGGAGAAGGGACTGGAGCACAAGTGCTGTGGGGAGAGGCTGAGGGAGCTGGGGGTGTTCAGCCTGGAGAAGAGGAGGCTCAGAGGTGACCTCAGCACTGTCTGGAACTGCCTGAAGGGAAGTTCTGGCCAGGTGGAGGTTGGTCTCTTCTCCCAGGCACTCAGCAATAGGACAAGGGGGCACGATGGGTTCAAGCTCTGCCAGGGGAAATTGAAGTTGGAGATCAGAAAGAAATTCTTTGCAGAGAGAGTGCTCAGGGATTGGAATGGGCTGCCCAGAGAGGGGGTGGATTCCCCATCCCTGGAGGGTTTTCAGCTGAGCTTGGCCGTGGCACTGAGTGCCATGATCTGGTAAAGGGACTGGAGTTGGACCAAGGGTTGGACTTGATGATCTCGGAGGGCTTTTCCAACCCAATCCATTCTATGATTCTGTGATTTTCATTTTTATTATTTCCATATTATTTATTTTATTTATGATTTTTATTTTCAATTTTGGAAATCTATCTTTTATGAATTTTATTTAATTTCTCTTTAAATGTCTTTATTATATTTATTTCTGTTCTGATCATTTATTTATATTTAGTTTATTATTTAAAACTTTATTATGATATTCATGTTACTGTTATAATATATTAATATTGTAATATTAATATATTTAAATGGATTTATGTTATAATTTTATTTATATTTATAGTTTATTGTTTTAAATTTTATTATGATGTCCCTCTTACTATTATAATATAATTATATTAATATTGCAATATTAATAAATTTAAATACATTTATGTTAAAAATTTATTTATATTTATAGTTTATTATTTTAAATTTTATTATGATGTTCCTGTTATTATTATAATTATATCAATTTTGTAATATTAATATTTTTAATTAATTTACGTTAAAATAATTTTATTTATATTTATTATTTTAAATTTTATTATGATATTCCTGTTACTATTATAATGTAATTATATTAATATTGTAATACTAATATATTTAAATGCCTTTATTATATTTATTTATGTTATAATAATGTCATTTATATAGTTGATTTATTTATTATTTTAAATTTTATTGATATATTCATATTACTATTATAGTTATATTAATATCGTAGCATTAATATATTGAAATGTATTTATTATTTTTATTTGTTATAATAATTTTATTTATATTTATAGTTCATTATTTTAAATTTAATTGTTATATTCATATTAATATTATAATATAGTTATATTGATATTGCATTATTATTGTAATATTAATGTATTAAAATGTATTTATTATATTGTTTATCTTGTGATAATTTTATACATCTTTATAGTTTATTAATTTATTATTTGAAATTTTATTAGGATTTTTATGTTACTGTTACAATAAGGTTGGATTAATATTGTAATATTAATATATTGAAATATATTTATATAATAATTTTATTTATATTTATAGCTTATTATTTTAAATTTTATTATGATGTTCATGTTACTCTTCTAATATAATTTTATTAATATTGTAATATTAATATATTTAAATGTCTTTATTATATTTATTCCTGTTATAAGGTCATTTATATTTATAGTTAATTTATTTATTATTTTAAAATTTATTGTTATGTTCATATTATTATTATATAGTTACATTAATGTAGAATTAATATATTAAATATATTTATTTTTTATTGGTTTTAATAATTTGATTTATATTTATAGTTCATTTATTAATTTAAATTTTATTATGATATTCATATTAATATTATAATATAGTTTAATTAATATTGTAGTATTATTTTAATATTAATGTATTAAAATGAATTTATTATATTGTTTATCATGTAATAATTTTATACGTCTTTATAGTTTATTAATTTATTATTTGAAATTTTATTATGATATTCATATTACTATTGTAATATATTTATATCCATATTGTCATTTTAATATATTTAAATTTATTTATTGTATTTATTTATGTTCTAACTTATTTATTTTTATAGTTTATGATTTTAAATCTTACAATAATATATTACTTTTATAATATAGTTACATTATTGTAATATTAATATATTTCAACGTTATTATTGTATTTTTCTTCTAATTTATTTACTTTTATATTTTATTTATGATTTTAAATCTTATTACAATATATTACTATTATAGTTATTTTAGTATTGTAATATTAATATATTTAAATGTATTTATTACATTTATTTATGTTGTGATAATTTTATATATTTATCCTTTTTATTGGTTGTTTTAAATTTAATTATAATATTCACATTACTATTATAGTAGAGTTATATTAATATTGCAATATAAATATATTTAAATGTATAACATTTATTTTTAATATTTTTAATATTTATAGGTTTTATTTATTGTTTTATTTTTTAGTATGATATTTATATTACTGCTATAATATAGTTATATTAATATTGTAATATTCGTATATTTAAATGTATTCTATTTATAATATTTTAAATATTTACAGGTTTTATTTATTGTTTTAGATTTTATTATGAAATTTTATTATGATATTTTATTATATATTCCTACTATAATATATAATTATGATATTATAATATAATATATAATACTGTAATATTAATATTTTTAAATATATTACATTTATTTATAATATTTTTATATTTATAGGTTTTATTTATTGTTTTAGATTTCATTATGATATTTTATTATGATATTTTATTAAATATTATTACTATAA
Source organism: Pithys albifrons albifrons (assembly GCF_047495875.1). NCBI lineage: Eukaryota > Metazoa > Chordata > Aves > Passeriformes > Thamnophilidae > Pithys > Pithys albifrons. Next base: position 2,005,848 of record NC_092464.1, on the reverse strand, counting down.
TATAGTTATATTAATATTGCAATATTATTATCTTTAAATATATTATATTTATTTATAATATTTTTAATATTTATATATTTTTTTAGATTTTATTGTGATCTTTTATTAAGATATTTTATTGTATATTCCTACTATAATATAGTCATATTAATATTGTAATATAAATATATTTAAATGTATTACATTTATTTATAATATTTTTATATTTATAGGTTTTATTTATTGTTTTAGATTTTATTATGATATTTTATTGTATATTACTACTATACAACAGTCAAATTAATATTGTAATATTAATATTTTTAAATATATTTATTAATAATATTTTAATAATTCTAGGTTTTATTTATTGTTTTATATTTTATTATGATATTTTACTATATATTGTTACTATAATATAGTCATATTAATATTGTAATATTATTATATTTAAATATATCATATTTATTTATAATATTTTTACTATTTATAATTTTTATTTATTATTTTAGATTTTATTATGATATTTCATTATGATATTTTATTGTATATTACTACTATATTTCAGTTATATTAATATTGCAATATTATTATATTTAAATATATTATATTTATTTATAATATTTTTAATATTTATAGTTTTTATTTATTGTTTTATATTTTATTATGATGTTTTATTATGATAATTTCGTATATATTATTACTATAATATAGTTATACTAATATTGTAATATTGATATATTTAAATATATTATATTTATTTATAATATTTTTTAATATTTATAGTCTTTATTTATTGATTCATATTTTACTGTGATATTTTCTTATATATTATTACTATAATATAGGTATATTAATATTGCAATATTAATATATTTTAATATATTACATTTATTTATAATATTTTTATATTTATAGTTTTTATTTATTGTTTTAGATTTTATTATGATATTTCATTATGATATTTTATTATATATTATTACTATAACATTGTTATATTAATATTGTAATATTAATATATTTAGATATATTTTATTTATTTGTAATATTTTAATATTTATAGTTTTTATTTATTGTTTTATATTTCATTATGATATTTGATTATATATTGTTACTATAATATAGTTATATTAATATTGTAATATTATTATATTTAAATATATTATATTAATTTATAATATTTTAAATATTTATCGTTTTTATTTATTGTTTTTTATCTTATCATGATATTTTAATATGATATTTTATTATATATCTTTACTATAATATAAATATATTAATATTGTAATGTTAATATATTTAAATTTATTACATTTATTTATAATGTTTTTATATTTATAGTTTTTATTTATTGTTTTAGATTTCATTATGATATTTTATTATATATTATTACTATAATATAGTTATACTAATATCTAAATATTAATATATTTAGATATATTTTATTTATTTATAATATTTTAATGTTTATAGTTTTTATTTATTGTTTTATATCTTGTTATGATATTTTATTATGATATTTTATTATATATTATTACTATAATATAAATACATTAATATTATAATGTTAATATAATTAAATATATTATATTTATTTATAATATTTTTAATATTTATAGTTTTTATTTATTGTTTTATATTTTACTGATATATTTTATTATATATTATTACTATAATATAGTTATATTAATATTGTAATATTATTATATTTAAATATATTCTATTTATTTATAATATTTTTTATATTTATAGTTTTTATTTATTGTTTTATATTTTACTATGACATTTTATTATATATTATTACTATAACATAGTTATAGTAATATTGTAATATTATTATATTTAAATATATTTATCAATAATATTTTTAATATTTATAGGTTTTATTTATTGTTTTATATTTTTTATATTTTATTATGATATTTTATTATTTATTACTATTATGATATAATATTGTAATATTATTATAGTTAAAGGTATTTATTAAAAAATTTTATATATTTATAGTTATTATTTTAAACTTTCTAATATTCATAATAATATTAATAAATCATTCTATTAATATTTTAGTGTTAATAAATTTCTATAATCTTTATATTTTAAGGTGGTTTTTTTGGTCTAAATTTATCTGAAAGGGAGAAAAAATGAGATTTTTTTTCCCATTTCGTGTCCTGGGAGAGGCTCCATCCCAGGGGAGCTGAAACCGCTCCCAGAAAACCTTTGGAAAACGCCCCGAAAGGAGGAAAATCCCCCCAAAAGTCCCAAAATTCCCGAGTTTATTCCGAATAATCCGGGCGGAGCCTTCGGTGCCCACGCGGGGCTGCCCTTGGCACTGCCAGGGAATCCATCCGGAATTCCCAGCGGGATGGGCCGGGAGGGGCAACTCCTTCAGGCTCCGCTGAACCCCCAGGAATTCCCAGATTATAATCCCTTCAATCTTCGCTGAATGCCCAGGAATTCCCAGGTTATAATCCCTTCACATTCCAGTGAACCCCCAGGAATTCCCAGATTATGATCCCTTCAGTTTCCAGTGAGCCCCCAGGAATTCCCAGGTTATAATCCCTTCATCTTTCAGTGAACCCCCAGGAATTCCCAGATTAAAACTCCTTCAATTTTCAGTGAACCCCCAGGAATTCCCAGGTTATAATCCCTTCAGTTTCCAGTGAACTCCCGGGAATTCCCAGAATATAATCCCTTCACATTCCAGTGAACCCCCAGGAATTCCCAGGTTATAATCCCTTCAATTTCTGGTGAACCCTCAGGAATTCTCAGATTATAATCCCTTCATCTTTCAGTGAACCCCCAGGAATTTCCAGGTTATAATCCCTTACCATTCCAGTGAACCCCCAGGAATTCCCAGGTTATAATTCCTTCACTTTCCAGTGAACCCCCAGGAATTCCCAGATTATAATTCCTTCAATTTCCAGTGAACCCCCAGGAATTCCCAGATTATAATCCCTTCACATTCCAGTGAACCCCCAGGAATTCCCAGGTTATAATCCCTTAACATTCCAGTGAGCCACCAGGAATTCCCAGGTTATAATCCCTTAACATTCCAGTGAGCCACCAGGAATTCCCAGGTTATAATTCCTTCAATTTCCAGTGAACCCTCAGGAATTCCCAGATTATAATGCTTCAGCTTCCAGTGAACCGCCAGGAATTCCCAGATTATAATTCCTTCAATTTTTAGTGAACCTCCAGGAATTTCCAGGTTATAATTCCTTCAATTTTCAGTGAACCCTCAGGAATTCCCAGATTATAATGCTTCAGCTTCCAGTGAACCGCCAGGAATTCCCAGATTATAATTCCTTCAACCTTCGCTGAATGCCCAGGAATTCCCAGATTATAATCCCTTCAATTTCCAGTGAACCCCCAGGAATTCCCAGATTATAATCCCTTCATCTTCCAGTGAACCCCCAGGAATTCCCAGATTATAATCCCTTCATCTTCCAGTGAACCCCCAGGAATTCCCAGATTATAATTCCTTCACATTCCAGTGAACCCTCAGGAATTCCGAGGTTATAATTCCTTCACATTCCAGTGAACCCCCAGGAATTCCCAGGTTATAATTCCTTCACTTTCCAGTGAACCCTCAGGAATTCCCAGATTATAATTCCTTCAATTTTTCGTGAACCTCCAGGAATTCCCAGGTTATAATTCCTTCGATTTTCAGTGAACCCTCAGGAATTCCCAGATTATAATCCCTTCACATTCCAGTGAACCCCCGGAATTCCCTGGTTATAATCCCTCCAATTTCCAGTGAACCCCCAGGAATTCCCAGGTTATAATCCCTTAACATTCCAGTGAACCCCCTGGAATTCCCAGATTATAATCCCTTCAATTTCCAGTGAGCCCCCAGGAATTCCCAGATTATAATTCCTTCAATTTTTAGTGAACCTCCAGGAATTTCCAGGTTATAATCCCTTACCATTCCAGTGAACCCCCAGGAATTCCCAGGTTATAATTCCTTCACTTTCCAGTGAACCCCCAGGAATTCCCAGATTATAATCCCTTCAATTTCCAGTGAGCCCCCAGGAATTCCCAGATTATAATTCCTTCAATTTTTAGTGAACCTCCAGGAATTTCCAGGTTATAATTCCTTCAATTTTCAGTGAACCCTCAGGAATTCCCAGATTATAATCCCTTCAGCTTCCAGTGAACCCCCAGGAATTCCCAGATTATAATTCCTTCACATTCCAGTGAACCCCCAGGAATTCCCATATTATAATCCCTTCATCTTCCAGTGAACCCCCAGGAATTCCCAGACCATAATTCCTTGAGTTTCTTTCCAGTGAACCCCCAGAATTCCCAGGTTGTAATCACTTCAGTTTCCAGTGAATCCTCAGGAATTCCCAGGTTATAATTCCTTCACATTCCAGTGAACCCCCAGGAATTCCCAGATTATAATTCCTTCACATTCAAGTGAATCCTCAGGAATTCCCAGATTATAATCCCTTCATCTTCCAGTGAACTCCCAGGAATTCCCAGATTCTCCCAGAATCCATCCCGGCTCTGGGACTGCTGTGAGTGGAGCCGCTGGGATGGCAGAGGGAGGGAGGGAGGGAGGGAATGATGGCAGGGAGGGCACCCGGAGCAATCCCTGCCTCTGGAATGGGGAAAGTGCTCACTGAATTCCCAACGTGCACAACTCCTGGGATTTTCCATCTTCCCCGTGGGAATGTTCAACTCTGCCCTTCCCAATCCCTGCCTGGGCAGGTTTGGAGTGCAGGAAAGGGGGAAATGCCCGCGGGAGTTGGATGGTTGGCATGGAACCCCCTGGCACAGCCCCTGGAGATGCTGCACATTCCCTGGATTCAGAGCCAGCAAAACTCATGGAGATATCCCAGCCCAGGTGGGTTGTCCAGAGAGAAGATCCTTGAGGAGCAGGAAAGGAGCTGCCAAGGGCATGGAATTGTGTCCCTGGAACTTTGGGATCGGGGCAGGGAGAGGGAAGGGCTGCCCTGCCCCATGCCCAGGTGGCACATCCCAGCGGGACACACCGGGAACAAGGAAAGAGGGAGAAACCTGTCCTGGGATTGGCCCAGGATAAACCCTGCCCTGGGATCAGCCCTGGATGAACCCTGGCCTGGGATTGGCCCAGGATAAATCCTGCCCTGGGATTGGCCCAGGATAAACCCGCCCTGGGATTGGCCCAGGATAAACCCTGCCCTGGGATCAGTTTGGGATAAACCCTGCACTGGGATCAGCCCTGGATAAACCCTGCCCTGGGATTGGCCCAGGATAAACCCTGCCCTGGGATTGGCCCTGGATAAACCCTGCCCTGGGATCAGTTTGGGATAAACCCTGCCCTGGGATCAGCCCTGGATAAACCCTGCCTTGGGATCAGCCCTGGATAAACCCTGCCCTGGGATTGGCTCAGGATGAACCCAGCCCTGGGACTGGGTTGGGATAAACCCTGCCCTGGGATCAGTTTGGGATAAACCCTGCCCTGGGATCAGCCCTGGATAAACCCTGTCCTGGGATCAGTTTGGGATACCCTGCCCTGGGATCAGCCCTGGATGAACCCTGGCCTGGGATTGGCCCAGGATAAACCCTGCCCTGGGATCAGTTTGGGATAAACCCTGCCCTGGGATCAGCTCAGGATAAACCCTGCCCTGGGATCGGCTCAGGATAAACCCTGCCCTGGGATTGGCCCAGGATAAACCCTGCCCTGGGATCAGCTCAGGATAGACCCTGCCCTGGGATTGGCCCAGGATAAACCCTGCCCTGGGATCAGCTCAGGATAAACCCTGTCCTGGGATCAGCCCTGGATAAACCCTGCCCTGGGATCAGCTCAGGATAAACCCTGTCCTGGGATTGGCTCAGGATGAACCCAGCCCTGGGATCAGTTTGGGATAAACCCTGCCCTGGGATCAGCTCAGGATAAACCCTGCCCTGGGATTGGGTTGGGATAAACCCTGATCTGGGATCAGCTCAGGATAAACCCTGCCCTGGGATTGGGTCGGGATAAATCCTGCCCTGGGATCAGTTTGGGATAAGCCCTGCCCTGGGATCAGCTCAGACCTTCATCCCACATGAAAACACCCTAGAAAATTCCCAATATTCCACTCCCTGGAGATGCCCAAACCAGAAGCATCCTCAGACCAGGCTCCTCCTGCTGTGGGCACAGAGCATCCAACTCTTCCAAACAAGGGGATCCTCCTTTTCCAAAGGTTTATTTCCCTCCCAGTTGTGTCTCTCTTACTTCCTTTCCCCCCTTGTCCACCCCACTTTAAATTCCTGATATTCCCCCAAATTGCCATTAGTTACTTCCTTGGAGCAACCTGGGACAGTGGGAATTGTCCCTGCCCTTGGCAGGGGGTGGGAGGAGATGGCCTTGAAGATTCCTGGGAAGTGCCTTGAAGGTCCCTTCCAACCCAGACCAGCCTGGAATTCTCCCATGGAAAAAGACAGGAAGAGCCTTTGGAATCCCAACAACTTCATCAGTGAAACTGCTGCAAATGTTGATTTTTATGCTGTGATTTTTTTTATTTTCTTTTTTTTTTTTATTTTCTTTTTCTTCCTGCAAAAAGAATACCTTGAAGAGCAGTGGAAGGAGTGACAGATCTGCAGCAGTGGCAGTGAACAGCCCTCCCCAAATTCCTGGCTGGAAAAGGGATTGAAGGAAAAAACTGGGGAAGGTTCCCAGGCCAAAGCCCTGGGGCAGCTGAAAAGCCAAATGAAAAGGGGAAAAGAGCTGAATCTCTCCTATTAAACCCAAACCCCAAACCATAATGAAAACACTAAAGGCAATGATTGATGTGACAACTGGGCAGCTTTCCCTGAAGACACCAATTCCCAGCAGGGCAATCAAGTTTGTCTTAAAAATGATAAATAGGGTTACCACTAACCTAAGAATGTCCCTTGATCCCACCAGGCTCCATCTCCTCCAACACTGGCTGCTTCATGGGGAAAAAAAAACCCCATTTAAATAAACAAACAATATAAAACAAAACCCACAGTCCCAGGCCGGATTTTTCCAGGTTCCCTCAGTCTTTCTTGGCTGTTCAGGTCCCTCCCTGGTGTCCAGGTGTAAACAATTCCCAAAAAGAGGCGTCTGTGTCCCAGAATTCCAGCAAAGGTAGCGCTTTGTCTTCCTTGCCCAAGAAGGGTGTCTTTGTGTGGAGTTTCTCCACCAACTTGGCCATGTTTGGGCCTTTTGATTATTTTTCCCCTCGGGTTTTTTTAAACATTCCCTTCCCCTTCCATTGGTGGCTCTGGAGACCTTAATGAGCTTCTTCTTCCTCCTGCGCAAGACTCTGCTCATCTTTTCCAGCTCCTGCTCCCCACAGATCCCACATTCCTTGGCAAAGCTTTGCCTTTCATTCCTGCAGCCCTTGTGTCCACCTTGGAGCTGGGCTGGGCCTGTCCAGGTTCTCCAGGCCAGGAGGAAAAGGGATCTTGGGCATGGATATGATGGAGGGAAGGACCCCACGTTTGTCCTCAAGGAGAAACCTGCGGATGTCGGTTCTGGGTCCTCACTGGGAAGGGGCAGTGGGTGGGAGGTGATGGCCTGAGGGACAGGACACAGGGAATGGCTTCCCACTGCCAGAGAGGAGGGATAGGTGGGATATTGGGAAGGAATTCCTGGCTGGGAGGGTGGGGAGGAGCTGGGATGGATTTCCCAGAGCAGCTGTGGCTGTCCCAGCCCTGGGAGTGTCCAAGGCCAGGTTGGAGCAACCTGGGACAGTGGGAGGTGTCCTTGCCCATGGCAGGGGTGGGATGGGATGATCCTTAAGGTCCTTCCCACCCAAACCATTGTACATTCCATGCTTTTACCATCCCAGCCCAGACCTGCTCCCTGCTGGAGTTGGGATCTCCTCCCACCTCAGCAGATGTTCCTTTCCATCTTCCCAACATTTGCTGCTGTTGTTTTGGTTGAACTTCCAAAAGAAACCACCCCCATCCCAGCAGTCCCAAAGTGCCTGCTCAGAGTGGCCCTGAAGGGCATGTCCAACATTCCCATGCCCTGCTCTTCCATCCCATTTCCCTTCTCCTGGACCTTGCTGTGCTGCAGGAGCCCAACACCTTCCAGAGCTTCTGCCCTGCCCTGGAGAGCAGCTGGAAGGGGCAGCACAGACAGGAACACTCATGGAATGAGGTTCTTTTCCTTCCAATCCAGCCCAAACCTCCAAGGTGACCATTCCAGCCCAGCCCAATCCACCATTCCAGACCATTCCAGTCCAGACCATTCCATCATTCCAGCCCAGACCATCCCACCATTCCAGCCCAGATCATTCCACCAACCCAGTCCAGACCATTCCACCATCCCAGCCCAGATCATTCCTCCATTCCAGTCTAGATCATTCCAGCCCAGACAATTCCACCAGCCCAGCCCAGCCCATTCCACCATTCCAGTCCAGCCCATCCCAGTCCAGCCCATCCCACCATTCCAGCCCAGACCTTTCCACCGTTCCAGTCCAGCCCATCCCACCATTCCAGCTCAGCCCATTCCACCATTCCAGCCCAGATCATTCCAGCCCAGACAATTCCACCAGTCCAGCCCAGCTCAGCCCATTCCAGCATTCCAGCCCAGCCCATTCCACCATTCTAGACCATTCCAGCCCAGATCCTTCCACCATTCCAGTCCAGCCCATTCCACCATTCCAGATCATTCCAGTTCAGATCCTTCCACCATTCCACCATTGCAAACCATTCCAGCTCAGACCATTCCACCATCCCAGTCCAGGCCATTCCACCATTCCAGCCCAGACCATTCCAGCCCAGATCCTTCCACCATTCCAGTCCAGCCCATTCCACCATTCCAGACCATTCCAGTCCAGATCCTTCCACCGTTCCACCATTGCAAACCATTCCAGCTCAGACCATTCCACCATTCCAGTCTAGATCATTCCACCATTCCAGTCTAGATCATTCCAGCCCAGCCCATTCCACCATTCCAGCCCAGCCCATTCCACCATTCCAGCCCATTCCACCATTCCAGTCCAGCCCATTCCACCATTCCAGCCCAGCCCATTCCACCATCCCACCATTCCAGCCCAGCCCATTCCACCATTCCAGCCCAGATCATTCCAGCCCAGACAATTCCACCAGTCCAGCCCAGCTCAGCCCATTCCAGCATTCCAGCCCAGCCCATTCCACCATTCTAGACCATTCCAGCCCAGATCCTTCCACCATTCCAGTCCAGCCCATTCCACCATTCCAGACCATTCCAGCCCAGATCCTTCCACCGTTCCACCATTGCAAACCATTCCAGCTCAGACCATTCCACCATCCCAGTCCAGGCCATTCCACCATTCCAGCCCAGACCATTCCAGCCCAGATCCTTCCACCATTCCAGTCCAGCCCATTCCACCATCCCAGTCCAGGCCATTCCACCATTCCAGTCTAGATCATTCCACCATTCCAGTCTAGATCATTCCAGCCCAGACAATTCCACCAGCCCAGCCCAGCCCATTCCAACATTCCAGCCCAGCCCATTCCACCATTCCAGCCCAGACCATTCCACCATTCCAGCCCAGACCATTCCACCATTCCAGCCCAGACCATTCCACCATTCCAGCCCAGACCATTTCAGCCCAGACCATCCCACCATTCCAGCCCAGCCCATTCCACCATTCCAGCCCAGATCATTCCAGCCCAGACAATTCCACCAGTCCAGCCCAGCCCAGCCCATTCCACCATTCTAGACCATTCCAGCCCAGATCCTTCCACCATTCCAGTCCAGCCCATTCCACCATTCCAGCCCAGCCCATTCCACCATTCCAGCCCAGATCATTCCACCATTCCCACTTAGGACTCCTGATGGAGCCCCTGGTTGTCCCCCCCCCGCCACCCCCTCCTGGTGTGACAGGCTTGGGATTGAGATCCAAGCCCAGTTGAATGGAGTTCCATTGGGCTGATGGAATTCCAAAGGGAAACTGGTGCCTGCTGGTTTGACTGGATGATTCTATCGTGTCCAGGGCCACAGATTTGGTGTCCCATCTCCCAACTTCTGCTGTCTGGGTGAGCCTGGACCCACTGCAGGTCCCTCTGTGGGGAACAGAGAAGCTGATCCATCTCCTGGAGCATGGGATGGAGCTGGGAATGTGCCTCTGGTGGGCTGAGGAGCAGAGACAGGAGCAGAGAGGGTGGAACATGGCCAAGTTCTGGAGGTGGAACAGGAGGGACAAAGCCAGCCCAGATCTCCTGGAACTCCATCCCAGCCCCTCAGGTGGGTCCAGCCTGCTCTGTGTCCACCTGGATTGTAGGACCACCTGAGCTTCCCTGTCTGTGAGACAACACCGGTGTCTAATTACTCAAAGGATTAATTATTAAATACTCAAAGGATTATTTAAGTAATTACTGAAAGGATTAAGAGTTAATTATTGAGGGGTCAGGATTTGTGTCCCATCCATTGCTGAGAACCTTCAGTATCTTCCCTAGAACTTCATTTTCTGGGAAGTCTGGAAGTTCTTTCCTTTCCATAGCTGAGCTCTTTCCATCACTGATTTTATGGAGTTCAATCCCAGACAGATTGAGGGTTCAAATCCCTTTTTATAAGGAATTTTCTTTCTTGGTTTTCCCAATTTTTTTTTTTGTCAGACAAAAACTATTCAAAATCCAGAGGGAAGTCAAACAAAAAGAGAAACAGAGGAGAGCAGTGAAGGACATGGATCAAAATCCCTGTCCTGTCATTCCTTCAGCTCAGAAAGCCTGGAATTCCTGTGGGAAATACCAACAGAGCAGGAATAAAGGGAGCAGCACCACGGTGGGAAGGGACAGGTGTGGGAGGACTGGCCCAGGATTTCTGTGGATCTCGTTGTTTCCAGAGAGTTCCCCGTGGAGAGGGATGGAACATCCACCAGGGGATTGTAGAATCCCAGGATGGTTTGGTGGGAAGGGACCTTAAAGCCCCTTCAGTGTCACCCCTGCCATGGGCAGGGACACCTCCCACTGTCCCAGGGTGCTCCAACCTGGCCTTGGACACTCCCAGGGCTGGGGCAGCCACAGCTGCTCTGGGAAATCCATCCCAGTCCCTGCCCACCCTCCCAGCCAGCAATTCCTTCCCAATATCCCATCTAAACCAAATCTCTTTTAATTTGAAGCCATTCCCTGTGTCCTGTCCTTCCATCCTTTGTAAACAGTCTCTCTCCATCTTTCCTGGAGCTCCTTCAGGTCCTGGAGGGCCACAGTGAGGTCACCCCAAAGCCACCAGGTTGAACAATCAATCCCAGCTCTCCCAGCAGAGCTGCTCCATCCTCTGCCCACCCTGGTGCCTCCTCTGGGCTCTCTCCAGCAGCTCCCTGGGAAACGTCCTCTGCTCATTAAAAATGCTCATGAAATCCTAAACAGCCTGTCCTGAGTTCTTATGGATCATCCCATCCCACCCCTGCCATGGGCAGGGACACCTCCCCCTGTCCCAGGGGCACCTCCCACTGTCCCAGGGACCCCTCCCACTGTCCCAGGGTGCTCCAACCTGGCCTTGGACACTCCCAGGGCTGGGGCAGCCACAGCTGCTCTGGGAAATCCATCCCAGCCTCTCCCCACCCACCCAGCCAGGAATTCCTTCCCAATATCCCACCCAAACCTTCCTTCCCCTGCCTGTCTCCTCCTTCTCCTCCATCCCCTGTTGTTCTGTCACAAAAACTCCCAAACCCACCAAAACAAAGGTTTGGCTTCTTGAGTTGATGACTCAGGTCAAAAGCCATCAATGGAACCCTTTGGTCTGAATTAAATCCCTTTTTATCTGATCCTGAATCCTTGAATGGTTTGGGTTGGAAGGGACCTTAAAGGTCATCCAGTTCCAGGGACACCTCCCACTGTCCCAGGGTGCTCCAGCCTGGCCTTGGACACTCCCAGGGATGGGGCAGCCACAGCTGCTCTGGGAAATCCATCCCAGTCCCTCCCCACCCTCCCAGCCAGGAATCCCTTCCCAATATCCCACCCACCCCTCCTCTCTGTCCCTTTGAAGCCGTTCCCTGTGTCCTGTGACTCCATCCCTTGGCCAAAGTCCTTCTCCAGCAGCTTTTAGTGGAGATTTCAATGGAAAATCTGACGGAGAAACCCAAATCCTGCCCTTCCAAACTGACAGAGCCCCATTTTTTCTGTCCTTTAGTTGAGGTGCAACACCTGCTGTGAGTCCCACCAGTGAGAGAGTCCCCAAAAAATCCCAATCCAAACATTCTTCTGCATTTTCCCTCTCAAGTGCCTTTTTTCCCCCATCTTTGATTCCTCCTTGGAGCATTTATGGGACATTTCCATCACCTTGGATTCCTCCTTGGAGCATTTAAAGGACATTTCTATGGATTCCTCCTTGGAGCATTTAAAGGACATTTCTATGGATTCTTCCTTGGAGCATTTAAAGGACATTTCCCCCAACTTGGATTCCTCCTTGGAGCATTTATGGGACATTTCCATCAACTTGGATTCCTTCTTGGAGCATTTATGGGACATTTCCCCGATCTTTGATTCCTCCTTGGAGCATTTATGGGACATTTCCATCAACTTGGATTCCTCCTTGGAGCATTTAAAGGACATTTCCCCCAACTTGGATTCCTCCTTGGAGCATTTATGGGACATTTCCATCAACTTGGATTCCTCCTTGGAGCATTTAAGGGACATTTCCCCCAACTTGGATTCCTCCTTGGAGCATTTATGGGACATTTCCATCAACTTGGATTCCTCCTTGGAGCATTTAAGGGACATTTCTATGGATTCCTCCTTGGAGCATTTAAAGGACATTTCTATGGATTCCTCCTTGGAGCATTTAAAGGACATTTCCCTCAACTTGGATTCCTCCTTGGAGCATTTATGGGACATTTCCCCCATCTTGGATTCCTCCTTGGAGCATTTAAAGGACATTTCTATCAACTTGGATTCCTCCTTGGAGCATTTATGGGACATTTCCCCCAACTTCAGAGACCAAACAATAATATTTTCTTTATTACAAATGGAAATATTTCAATTTCCTTCCTGGAGAGGGTGAAAGGGAAACTTTCAGGAAACATAAATAAAGGAATAACACCCAAACTGAAGGAACACTTTGTTGTGTTGGTGCCTGATCCCTTTGGGATCAAAGCTGGGAATTAAAGTGGCAAAATGCGGTGGGAAGATCCTTTCTGTTCCCAAATTCTGCCACCTTGGCACAAACTCTGCTGCATTTTCATGCAAGTCCATCCCTCCCAGCTCATTTTCCAGGTCCTCCAGCTGGGAATGTTCCCCCCTCTGGCTTTGGGAGGCTTCAGGATCCACCCCAAGCCTTGGATTTTCCCTGCCCAGCCCCTGGAGTTGGCATCTTGTGCCCGGGGCAGGTTCCGTGGGCAGCTGGAATGCTGTGGGCAGGATCTCCTGGCCAATTAGCCCTGGGGGTTGTTAATGAGCCCCCAGTGGCTCTGGCCGTGCCCAGAACGTGCCTGTGGCATCTCCTCTTGGCTTGGCAGCAGCTCCAGCCCCTCCTCAATCCCCCACTGTTCTCTCCTCACCTCCCCTTTCCCTCCAGCTTCGCCTTTTCCCTGGAATTCTGCAGCTCTTTGCAGCTCCAGCCCCTCCTCAATCCCCCACTGTTCTCTCCTCACCTCCCCTTTCCCTCCAGCTTCGCCTTTTCCCTGGAATTCTGCAGCTCTTTGCAGCTCCAGCCCCTCCTCAATCCCCCACTGTTCTCTCCTCACCTCCCCTTTCCCTCCAGCTTCGCCTTTTCCCTGGAATTCTGCAGCTCTTTGCAGCTCCAGCCCCTCCTCAAACCCCCACTGTTCTCTCCTCACCTCCCCTTTCCCTCCAGCTTCGCCTTTTCCCTGGAATTCCGCAGCTCCTTGCAGCTCCAGCCCCTCCTCAATCCCCCACTGTTCTCTCCTCACCTCCCCTTTCCCTCCAGCTTCGCCTTTTCCCTGGAATTCTGCAGCTCTTTGCAGCTCCAGCCCCTCCTCAATCCCCCACTGTTCTCTCCTCACCTCCCCTTTCCCTCCAGCTTCGCCTTTTCCCTGGAATTCTGCAGCTCTTTGCAGCTCCAGCCCCTCCTCAATCCCCCACTGTTCTCTCCTCACCTCCCCTTTCCCTCCAGCTTCGCCTTTTCCCTGGAATTCTGCAGCTCTTTCCAGGAGGAAATAGTGACCGACTTACTGAGCCAGCTGGATCCTAACAGGTCTATGGGACCAGATGGGATCCATCCCAGGGTGATGAGGGAGCTGGCAGAAGAGCTTGCCAAGCCGCTCTCCATCATCTTCCAACAGTCCTGGCTCTCTGGGGAGGTCCCAGGTGATTGGAGGTTGGCCAATGTCACCCCAATCCACAAAAAGGGCTGCAAGCAGGACCCTGGTAACTGCAGGCCTGTCAGCCTGACCCCCGTGCCTGGCAGGGTTATGGAGCAGTTCATCCTGAGTGCAATCACACAGCACCTTCAGGGTGGACAAGGGATCAGACCCAGCCAGCAGGGGTTTGGGAGGGGCAGGTCCTGTCTGACCAACCTGATCTCTTTTTACCATCAGGTGACCCACCTGGTGGATGAGGGGAAGGCTGTGGGTGTGTCTGTCTGGACTTCAGCAAGGCCTTTGACACTGTCTCCCATAATATACTCCTGGAAAAGCTGGTGGCCCATGGCCTGGACAGGTGTACCCTCTGCTGGGTCAGGAGCTGATCCAGAGAGTGCTGGTGAATGGAGCTGCATCCAGCTGGTCACCAGTGGTGTCCCCAGGGGTCTGTGTTGGGTCCAGTCCTGTTTAACATCTTGATTGATGATTTAGATGAGGGGATTGAGTCCATCAGCAGCAAATTTGCTGCTGACACCAAGTTGGGAGGGAGTGTCGAGCTGCTGGAAGGCAGGAGGGCTCTGCAGAGGGATCTGGATGGACTGGAGAGATGGGCTGATTGCAATGGGATGGAGTTGAACAAGGCCAAGTGCAGGTCCTGCCCTTTGGCCACCCCAAGCCCCTGCAGCGCTCCAGGCTGGGCACAGAGTGGCTGGAGAGCAGCCAGGCAGAGGGACCTGGGGGGACTGAGGGACAGGAAGCTCAACAGGAGCCACCAGTGTGCCCAGGTGGCCAAGAAGGCCAAGGGGATCCTGGCCTGGATCCAAAGTAGCGTGGCCAGCAGGCCCAGGGCAGTGACCCTTCCCCTGGACTCTGCCTTGGGGAGGCCACACCTTGAGTGTTGTGTTCAGTTCTGGGCCCCTGAGTTGAGGCAAGAGATTGAGGGGCTGGAGCGGGGCCAGAGAAGAGCAACGAGGCTGGAGAAGGGACTGGAGCACAAGTGCTGTGGGGAGAGGCTGAGGGAGCTGGGGGTGTTCAGCCTGGAGAAGAGGAGGCTCAGAGGTGACCTCAGCACTGTCTGGAACTGCCTGAAGGGAAGTTCTGGCCAGCTGGGGGTTGGTCTCTTCTCCCAGGCACTCAGCAATAGGACAAGGGGGCACGATGGGCTCAAGCTCTGCCAGGGGAAATTCAAGTTGGAGATCAGGAAGAAATTCTTTGCAGAGAGAGTGCTCAGGGATTGGAATGGGCTGCCCAGAGAGGGGGTGGATTCCCCATGCCTGGAGGGTTTTCAGCTGAGCTTGGCCGTGGCACTGAGTGCCATGATCTGGTAAAGGGACTGGGGTGGACCAAGGGTTGGACTCGATCTTGGAGGTCTTTTCCAACCCAATCCATTCTATGATTCTATTATTCTATGCTGTTGCTGCCCAGGTTTGCTCCTCCTTGGGGTGAACGAGGATCATTCTCTGCATTAAATTTGGTTTTTCTCCTTCCCACCTTTTTTCCCCTCTCCCTCCAAGCCTCTTTTTTTCCAGCTTTTCCACTCCCGTGGCTGTGCCAGCAGCTCCCATGGGTGCCCCCTGTGCCTCAGGGGCTCAGCCCCACCCAGGAATCTCCAGTGCAACCACAAATAACTCAGGAAATTTTTGCTCTTATATTTTTCTTGGATTACAGGCATTAATTAGAACCTTATTACATTACAGGCATTCATTATATTTTTCATTTATTTAATTCCTTGGCATAATTTTATTACAATATCCCTTGTCCTATAAATGTTTATTATTTTTAGAAATCTTCTGAATTTAGAAATAATGTTTATGAAGAGTATTTATGAAATCCTCCAGTTAAGGCCCTGCCTGAGGAGGGGCAGCCCCAGAGCCCAGAGGCAGCAGACTGGGAAATCCTTCCCTTCCAGGACCTTCCCCATTTCTCTCCCAGCCTGGGAAATCCTTCCCTTCCAGGACCTCCCTAATTTCTATCCCAGCCTGGAAAATCCTTCCCTTCCAGGACCTCCCTAATTTCTATCCCGGCCTGGAAAATCCTTCCCTTCCAGGACCTCCCTAATTTCTATCCCAGCCTGGGAAATCCTTCCCTTCCAGGACCTTCCCCATTTCTCTCCCAGCCTGCGAAATCCTTCCCTTCCAGGACCTTCCCCATTTCTCTCCCAGCCTGGGAAATCCTTCCCTTCCAGGACCTTCCCCATTTCTCTCCCAGCCTGGGAAATCCTTCCCTTCCAGGACCTTCCCCATTTCTCTCCCAGCCTGGGAAATCCTTCCCTTCCAGGACCTTCCCCATTTCTCTCCCAGCCTGGGAAATCCTTCCCTTCCAGGACCTTCCCCATTTCTCTCCCAGCCTGGGAAATCCTTCCCTTCCAGGACCTTCCCCATTTCTCTCCCAGCCTGGGAAATCCTTCCCTTCCAGGACCTCCCTAATTTCTCTCCCAGCCTGGGAAATCCTTCCCTTCCAGGACCTCCCTAATTTCTCTCCCAGCCTGGGAAACTCTTCCCTTCCAGGACCTCCCTAATTTCTCTCCCAGCCTGGGAAACTCTTCCCTTCCAGGACCTCCCTAATTTCTCTCCCAGCCTGGGAAACTCTTCCCTTCCAGGACCTCCCTAATTTCTCTCCCAGCCTGGGAAACTCTTCCCTTCCAGGACCTCCCTAATTTTTGTCCCAGCTTGGGAAATTGTGCTGGTTTAAAGGTGAACCAGCAGGGGAAATGAACTCACCACGAGAGAGATTATAAGTCAGAGCTAAAATTTAATAATAATATCACAATAACAACACTGACACACAAGGGAAATTGCTTTCAACTCACAAAACCCCAGCAGTATAACCCAGTGTCCTGGGGCACAAACCCAAGGGGGTTTGTTTGCCCTTGTGCTGAGACCCCTGTGGTTCCCCCAAGTCCAGAGCAAAAGGAAAAGAAAAACCTGTTGGTGCAGGCGAGGGCTGTGGTCTGGGTGAGAGCGGGGATCTCCTCCTGTCAAGGTCCTGCTGCTGCTCTGGATCCAACGAGAAGTTCCCGAGGTCTTCTTACCCACCACTTATGTACCCTCAGGGAGCACCCAGTCCCTCCCCCTGGGCGGGGACTCACACAATGGGTGATTAACTCTGGGCTCCAGGGGTGTTGTTGGACCGTTGATGGCCCATTGGCAGCTCCGCCCCCTCAGGCTGAGTGTGAAGGTGATAATGGCTCCCTGGGCAGCTGCTGCTAATGGCCCATTGTCCTTGGGGAATGATAGAGGGGGTAGAATACACAGCTTTGATCACCCCCACACAGGGTTAGCTGGTCCCTCCTGCTGAACTAGGACAGAAATCCTTCAGGGTGTGGTGGATCATCTCAGAGCAATCGTTTTCTCGCCCAGAAATTCGCTCTGGTGGCCATTCATGGCTTGGTGTCAACGAGTGGGGAGGATAAAACACAGAAAATGAGAGAAAACCAACAAAACCCCTAAATCAGGAACATCATTCCTGGCAGGCTGTTAAGGGTCTGACTGGTTATCCCTGACTTAATTCCTTGTCCCACAGAGACAAAAAATGACTCAAAAAAAAAAAGGAGTTTATTCCTATCACTTTGGGGATGATGTCATAAAAATCCTCAATTCTGTGGCAGAGGAATTTGGGGTCAGGATGTGGCACATCCATGTTCTTCAGGAGGGCTCCTGGGGGGAAAAGGGAGGAGCTTCTCAGGTTCAACTCAGCTCAGGGAATTAAATTATCCCAAATCCATGACGTGCCAAGAGCACCAGGAATGGGGTTGGTGGAGCAGCTCCACCTCCCTCCCCTCTGTTGGGATGTTTGCTGGAGATGCAGAGCAGCAATCCCAGATATTCCCAGCTCAGATCCTGGATTTCTGCTCTGCCTCTGGGACATCACAGAGTATTATGGTCTGGCAAAAGCTGGAAGGATTTGGGCTCTGTTTCCATGCAAAGGGGCCTTAGACTGGTCTCCAGCTTATTTTGGTGGTGGTTTGACAGGGGAGGTTGCAAAGATGATCCCAAGTCTGGATTGAGGAAGATTTTGCTGCATTTAGACCTGGAATAGACAACCCTCAGTGCTCTAAGAGTGAGAAGGACAAGCCACGAGTTCTCCTCAAAGCCCAACCCAAGGAGAGAAGTTTGGGGGTTACAAAGCCCTTCATGCTTTTCTAAATAGGTCTTTAAAAAATAGGTCTTTCCCAAAGCCTCTCTTAGGGCTTTGCCATGAGCTGCCAACTGTGCCTGAGAACTTGGAGCTTGTTTGGTTCCTCCTTCCTGGCTGGACTGGGATAAGTGCCAATGAACAGGTGGAAAACCACATTGGAAGGTCCATCCCAATCCCTGGGACGTGGCTGAGGGACCAGTTTATCCCTGTCCCTCTTTGTGAGGCACAGACTGTGGGATGGGATGAGCTTCCCACCATCTGTGTGAGGGAAAAATGCACCTCTGGACCTTTTATCCAACAGTGTCTGAGAAGTTGGAGCTTGTTTGGTTCCTCCTTCCTGGCTGGACTGGGATAAGTGCCAATGAACAGGTGGAAAACCACGTTGGAAGGTCCATCCCAATCCCTGGGACGTGGCTGAGGGACCAGTTTATCCCTGTCCCTCTTTGTGAGGCACAGAATGTGGGATGGGAGGAGTTTCCCACCATCTGTGTGAGGGAAAAATGCACCTCTGGACCTTTTTTCCAACAGTGTCTGAGAAGTTGGAGCTTGTTTGGTTCCTCCTTCTTGGCTGGACTGGGATAAGTGCCAATGAACAGGTGGAAAACCACATTGGAAGGTCCATCCCAACCCCTGTGTCACCAGGACATGACTGAGGGACCAGTTTATCCCTGTCCCTTTTTGTGAGACACAGAATGTGGGATGGGAGGAGTTTCCCACCATCTCTGTGAGGGAAAAATGCACCTCTGGACCTTTTTTCCAACAGTGTCTGAGAACTTGGAGCTTGTTTGGTTCCTCCTTCCTGGCTGGACTGGGATAAGTGCCAATGAACAGGTGGAAAACCACATTGGAAGGTCCATCCCAATCCCTGGGACGTGGCTGAGGGACCAGTTTATCCCTGTCCCTCTTTGTGAGACACAGAATGTGGGATGGGATTAATTTTCCACCATCTGTGTGAGTGACTTTGCCAAAGCACTTGGCCAAACAGAGAGAAATTGGTGGAAAAGGGGAAAATGCAGTTCTGGAGCTTTTTGCCAACAGTGTCTGAGAACTCGGAGCTTTTTTGGTAGATCCTTTCTGGCTGGACTGGGATAAGTGCCAATGAACAGGTGGAAAACCACACTGGAAGGTCCATCCCAATCCCTGGGACGTGGCTGAGGGACACATTTATCCCTGTCCCTCTCTGTGAGGCACAGAATGTGGGATGGGAGGAGTTTCCCACCATCTGTGTGAGGGAAAAATGCACCTCTGGACCTTTTATCCAACAGTGTCTGAGAACTTGGAGCTTGTTTGGTTCCTCCTTCCTGGCTGGACTGGGATAAGTGCCAATGAACAGGTGGAAAACCACACTGGAAGGTCCATCCCAATCCCTGTGTCACCAGGACATGACTGAGGGACCAGTTTATCCCTGTCCCTCTTTGTGAGACACAGAATGTGGGATGGGATTAATTTTCCACCATCTGTGTGAGTGACTTTGCCAAAGCACTTGGCCAAACAGAGAGAAATTGGTGGAAAAGGGGAAAATGCAGTTCTGGAGCTTTTATCCAACAGTGTCTGAGAACTTGGAGCTTTTTTGGTAGATCCTTTCTGGCTGGACTGGGATAAGTGCCAATGAACAGGTGGAAAACCACACTGGAAGGTCCATCCCAATCCCTGGGATGTGGCTGAGGGACCAGTTTATCCCTGTCCCTCTTTGTGAGGCACAGACTGTGGGATGGGAGGAGTTTCCCACCATCTGGGGTGGTGACCTCACCAAACCCTTTGCCAAACACGGAGGAACTGGTGGAACACGGAAAAACGCAGTTGTGGACCTTTTGGATTCCATCCTGGAGCCTCTTTGCATCCAAAGCCCAAACCAAGGAGTGGGTTTGGAGGTGGTGACGGACACAGATGGGGAGGGAGGGGCAGAGCCCTCCGACCGCAGCACATCTGGCTTTGTGCAGGCACATCTGGATGGGGTGGATCCTGCTGCCAACATGGGAAATGTGGAGGCAAGATGTGCTCCCTCCTGGGAGCTGTGCCAGGAGTGCTGGGGGGTGGCGGTGACACCAGGGCTGTGGTGGCCTCCTGAGGGACACACTCCATGGGATCTGGGATGGCTGGAGTGGGATCTGGGGTGGCTGGAATGGTATCATGGATGGATGCAGTGGGATCTGGGATGGCTGAAATGGGATCTGGGATGGATGCAGTGGGATCTGGGATGGCTGGAATGGTATCATAGATGGCTGGAATCGGATCTCGGATGGCTGGAAAAGGATCTGGGATGGTTGGAATGGGACCTGGGATGGCTGGAGAGGGATCTGGGATGTCTTGAATGGGATTCGGGATGGCTGGAGAGGGATCTGCGATGGCTGGAATGGGATCTGGGATGGATGCAGTGGTACCTGGGATGGCTGGAGTGGGATCTGGGATGGATGCAGTGGTACCTGGGATGGCTGGAGTGGGATCTGGGATGGATGCAGTGGTACCTGGGATGGCTGGAGTGGGATCTGGGATGGATGCAGTGGTACCTGGGATGGCTGGAGTGGGATCTGGGATGGATGCAGTGGGATCTGGGATGGATGCAGTGGGATCCGGGATAGCTGGAGAGGGATCTGTGATGGATGCAGTGGGATCTGGGATGGCTGGAGAGGGATCTGGGATGGCTGGAGAGGGATCTGGGATGGCTGGAGAGGGATCTGGGATGGATGCAGTGGGATCTGGGATGGCTGGAGAGGGATCTGGGATGGCTGGAGAGGGATCTGGGATGGCTGGAGAGGGATCTGGGATGGCTGGAATGGGATCTGGGATGGATGCAGTGGGATCCCCAGGGATTTTTTTATATCAGGGATTTTTTTATATCAGGGATTTTTTTTATCCCAGGATTTTTTTTATCCCAGGGATTTTTTATCTCAGGGATTATTTTTTATCCCAGGCATTTTTCTATCCCAGGGATTTTTTTTATCCCAGGAATTTTTTATCCAAGGGATTTTTTTATCCCAGGATTTTTTATCCTAGGAATATTTTTATCCAAGGGACTTTTTCTATCCCATGATTTTTTTATCCCAGGGATTTTTTTTTAATCCCAGGGATTTTTTTTATCTCAGGGATTTTTTTAACCCAGAAATTTTTTTATCCAAGGGATATTTTTGTCCCAGGAATTTTTTTATCCAAGGGATTTTTTTTTTATCTCAGGAATTTTTTATCCCAGGGACTTTTTTATTTCAGGGATTTTTTTTATCCAAGGGATTTTTTTTAATCCCAGGGATTTTTTTTAACCCAGAAATTTTTTTTATCCAAGGGATATTTATCCCAGGAATTTTTTTTATCCAAGGGATTTTTTTTATCCCAGATTTTTTTTTCCCAGGGACTTTTTTATTTCAGGGATTTTTTTTTTATCCAAGGGATTTTTTTTTTTTATCCAAAGGATTTTTTTTTTTTATCCAAGGAATTTTTTTATCCCAGGGACTTTTTTATTTCAGGGAATTTATTTTATCCCAGGGGTTCTTTTTAATCCCAGGGAATTTTTTATCCCAAGGATTTTTTATCTCAGGGATTTTTTTTTTTATCTCAGGGATTTCTTTTTATTCCAGGGATTTTTTTTATCCCAGGAATTTTTTAGCCAAGGGATTTTTCTATTCCAGGATTATTTTATCCCAGGGATTTTTTTATTTCAGGGATTTTTTTTTATCCAAGGGATTTTTTATCCCAGTATTCTTTTTATCCCAGGAATTTTTTTATCCAAGGGATTTTTTTATCACAGGATTATTTTATCCCAGGATTTTTTTTTTCTCAGGGATTTTTTTTTTCATCCCAGGGATTATTTTTTATCCCAGCAATTTTTTTATCCAAGGGATATTTTTATCCCAGGAATTTTTTTATCCAAGGGATTTTTTTTATCCCAGGAATTTTTTTATCCAAGGGATTTTTTTTATCCCAGGAATGTTTTTATCCAAGGGATTTTTTTATCCAAGTATTTTTTTTATCCCAGGGATTTTTTTAGCCCAGAATTTTTTTATCCCAGGATTTTTTTATCCCAGGATTTATTTATCTCAGGGATTTCTCTATCCCAGGGCCCTTTCCATCTCCATTAAGGTTGGGACAAACCCTCCCAGCAGCAAAGCTCACCTGACTCGTGTGTGACAATAGAAATTCCAAAGAAGCGTCCCTGGATCATCCCAGCTGGAACAACACAACCCATAAAAACCATCAGCAGCAAAGCCCCGCCTGCTTTTAATTAACGAGGCCATTTGCATAATCAATCACCGCGGGGGGAGTTCTGCCCTGGCAAAGCCAAGTGCCCATTTCCAGACTCTGTGGTCCTGGGCAGACCTTTCCCCCCACCCCGTGCTCCTCTGAGAGGTCCCACACGCTCCGTGTCCCCCTCCAGGTCACTCTGGGGATCCACCAAAGCTCTGGGAGATGTTGGGAATTGTCACCACCTGGTTGTTCTGCCCTCCTGTGCCGTGAGAGGCTCGGCCACCCAAACCACCCTCCCGAAAACAAGCGCGGTGGTTTCCAAACATCGCCGTGGTTTTGTTCTCGTCCTTCCCGAGTCGCTCCCGTTGTCACCAAACTTTATCCTGGCCAGAAAATGGGTTTGCAAGGAGAGAACCCGCCAAGAGGAATTCACGGGCTGTGATGTCACACTCGGCTCTCCCGCGGGGCTGAAGCGTCTTGGGAGTTGTCACAGCCCGACTCTTCCTCTCCGGCTTTCATGGAGCTCCTCTGGAGCTGCTGCGAGATCAGTGACAGCGGCTGGAGCATGTCCAGGGAAGGGAATGGAGCTGGGAAAAGGCTGGAGGTGTACAGGGCAGGGAATGGAGCTGGGACAGCGGCTGGAGCATGTCCAGGGCAGGGAATGGAGCTGGGACAGCGCCTGGAGCGTGTCCAGGGCAGGGAATGGAGCTGGGAAGGGGCTGGAGTGTGTCCAGGGCAGGGAATGGAGCTGGGAAAAGGCTGGAGGTGTACAGGGCAGGGAATGGAGCTGGAAAGGGGCTGGAGCATGTCCAGGGCAGGGAATGGAGCTGGGACAGTGGCTGGAATGGTGTTCAGGGCAGGGAATGGAGCTGGGAAGGGGCTGGAGCGTGTCCAGGGCAGGGAATGGAGCTGGGACAGTGGCTGGAATGGTGTCCAGGGCAGGGAATGGAGCTGGGAAGGGGCTGGAGCGTGTTCAGGGCAGGGAATGGAGCTGGGAAGGGGCTGGAGCGTGTTCAGGGCAGGGAATGGAGCTGGGAAGGGGCTGGAGCGTGTCTAGGGCAGGGAATGAAGTTGGGACAGGGGTTGGAGCGTGTCCACGGCAGGGAATGGAGCTGGGACAGTGGCTGGAGCATGTTCAGGGCAGGGAGTGGAGTTGGGAAGGATCTGGAGCGAGTCCAAGGCAGGGAATGGAGCTGGGACAGCGCCTGGAGCATGTCCAGGGCAGGGAATGGAGCTGGGAAGGGGCTGGAGCGTGTCCAGGGCAGGGAATGGAGCTGGGACAGTGGCTGGAGCATGTCCAGGGCAGGGAATGGAGCTGGGAAAAGGCTGGAGTGTGTCCAGGGCAGGGAATGGAGCTGGGAAAAGGCTGGAGTGTGTCCAGGGCAGGGAATGGAGCTGGGACAGCGGCTGGAGCATGTCCAGGGCAGGGAATGGAGCTGGGAAAAGGCTGAAGTGTGTCCAGGGCAGGGAATGGAGCTGGGAAGGGGCTGGAGTGTGTCCAGGGCAGGGAATGGAGCTGGGACAGGGGTTGGAGCGTGTCCAGGGCAGGGAATGGAGCTGGGAAGGGTCTGGAGGTGTCCAGGACAGGGAATGGAGCTGGGATAGCGGCTGAAGCATGTCCAGGGCAGGGAATGGAGCTGGGAAGGATCTGGAGCGTGTCCAGGGCAGGGAATGGAGCTGGGAAGGGGCTGGAGCGTGTCCAGGGCAGGGAATGGAGCTGGGACAGCGCCTGGAGCATGTCCAGGGTAGGGAATGGAGCTGGGAAGGGGCTGGAGCATGTCCAGGGCAGGGAATGGAGCTGGGAAGGGGCTGGAGCATGTCCAGGGCAGGGAATGGAGCTGGGAAGGGTCTGGAGGTGTCCAGGGCAGGGAATGGAGCTGGGACAGTGGCTGGAGCATGTCCAGGGCAGGGAATGGAGCTGGGAAAAGGCAGGAGTGTGTCCAGGGCAGGGAATGGAGCTGGGAAAGGGCTGGAGCATGTCCAGGGCAGGGAATGGAGCTGGGAAAGGTCTGGAGGTGTCCAGGGCAGGGAATGGAGCTGGGAAGGGGCTGGAGCGTGTCCAGGGCAGGAAATGAAGCTGGGAAGAGGCTGGAGCGTGTCCAGGGCAGGGAATGGAGCTGGGAAGGGGCTGGAGCAGCAGGAGGGGCTGAGGGAGCTGGGGAAGGGTCTGGAGAACCAGGAGGGACTGAGGGAGCTGGGAAGGGGCTGGAGCAGCAGGAGGGGCTGAGGGAGCTGGGGGGGCTCAGCTGGAGAAAAGGAGGCTCAGGGGGGACCTTCTGGCTCTGCAATCCCTGCCAGGAGGGGGAGCTGGGACAGGGGGTCGGGAACAGGGACAGGGAACAGGGACAGGAGCAGAGGGGACAGGGACAGGAACAGGAACAGGGAACAGGGACAGGGAACAGAGAACAGGGACAGGGGCAGAGGGAACAGGGACAGGGAACAGGGACAGGAGCAGACGGAACAGGGACAGGAGCAAAGTGCACAGGGACAGGGCACAGGGACAGGACACAGGGACAGGAGCAGAGGGAACAGGGACAGGGCACAGGGACATAGAACAGGGACAAGAGCAGAGGAAACAGGGACAGGAGCAGAAGGAACAGGGATAGGGAACAGGGACAGGACAATAAGAAGGCTCAGGTTGGACATCAGCAGGAATTTCTCCCTCGAAAGGATGGTCAGGCATTGGAAGGGGCTGCCCAGGGAGGTGGTGGAGTCCCCATCCCTGGAGGTGCCCAAGGCCACGTTGTGGGCACATGAAGAGGTGGGATGACAACGGCAGGACGAGGATTTGATCCCTGGTGGCAGAAACCTCCCATGTGGATCTTCAGCAAACACCTCCTGCTCTGCAGAGGAGGGAGATGTGGCCAAATCCCAGAGAAACTGCGGCTGCTCCATCCCTGGAAGTGTCCAAGGCCAGGCTGGAGCAACCTGGGGCAGTGGGAGGTGTCCCTGCCTGTGGCAGGGGGTGGCGCTGAATGGGCTTTAATGTCCCTCCCAACCCAAAGCATTCCATGACTCCACGTGCAGTGCCACCTCCCAGCAGCCCAAGCTCTGGAGACAAGTTTGATTTCCAGCAGCAGATGTTTTGAAGTCTCCAGATGTTCTTCTCACCTCTCACTCCCTAATTTATTTCTAATAAAATAACTGACCTTCCTTTCTGCTCCACGTGCCCAAAGCTCCAAAGGACATTCCCTGGTGGCCCTGCTTGGTGCTGATGCTGCTGTGTGTCCACAGCTCCCTCCCTGTGCTGGGACCTTCTGCCCTCCTGGAGCTGCTCAGGGTTCAGAACAACGGGATTATTGCTGGGGTTTCAAATAACCTCCTCGGGATGTGGTTCCTCTCCAGACTAATCAGTTCCACAAGTGCAAGGAGTGGGATAAGGAGGGAGCTGAAGGCAAGCCAAGGCTTCCCTGAAAAGCCTCCTCCAGCTCCAGCTGCTCCTCCAGGGAAGGAGAGTTTGGGGTTCTCCAGGGAATTCTGCCTGGCTCAGGTTTCCCCTCCCTTCCCCAAACCCCCCTTTCCTTCCTGCTCCAGCTTTCCCTCCTTTCCCCATTATTGCTGTTTTTTCCAGAAGTGCTTTCCTGGCTCCCTGAACCCCTCAGGTCACCCCCAGCTTTCTGCACCTCAGGTCACACTCACTGGGAAGGAAGGTCCAAGCACTCCAAGATTTCCAGCATTTCCTTTGCACTCTGGAGGGGCTTTCACTGCTGCAGTAGCTGGAGAGGCTGTTCCAGAGGGCTGGGGGCAAACAGCCCCTCCCAACCTCCCCCCAAAACTGCTTTTCCCTGGTTTTAAATTGCTGCAGCACTAAATTTAAGCCTGGCTGTCTGCTCAGTCTGGCCCAACACCCCCAGCTCCAGTAGGGCTGGTCTAGAGAGGGAAAGGCTATTTTAGGTCTGTCTGTAACACAGATGGGGCTTTTCTTGGAGGTTGGAGGAGTTCAGGCAGGAGTTCAGCAGTAAATTTAGGAATTTAGCACTTTTGCTGAGGAGGAAAAGGGTCCAGAATGTCCCCCCATCAAAATCAGGCAAAGTAAACCCAGATTTAATCTCCCTTTTCCCTGGATTTTCAAAGGACAAACCAAGGGGATGTTTCTGCTTTCTCAGCTGGTTGGAGACTTTCCTCTCCATTAGAGCTGCAGGGGTGGGAATTCCAGGCAGAATTTTACACCAGGAGCTGCAAACTGATTGAAATGTGTGCAAGGAGAGGGGCAGGAGGTGGAGGAGTTTGCCCAACGTCTCATCATTGAAACATCTCCAAGATTTCTCTTTCTAGGAAGGACAAAATTCTCCTCTCCAGGCTTTTCTTCTCCCCTTCCAATCTTGGAAATCTGTCGTGTTCACCCAAAACTTTGTGGTTCCAAAAGCAATGGGAGAGAAGAGACACCTGAATCTCCTCTTTGGAGCTGCCACTTAACCCAGAGAGAAGGTTGTGGATAAAGCCAGGCTGTTATTCCTGCTCTTTAAAGGCTCTGCAATGAGGTTTCGTTTCTCCTCTTGGTATTTAAATGACATTTGTGAGTGGCTTTATTCTTGTAGTATTCTTGTCTTTAAACATTTTTGCATGGGAATGGGGCTGGAAAACAAAAGGGACAGGAGGCTTGGATGGAGGAAAATGAAATGCTCATGTGGTTATGTGGGGAGTGATGCCAGAAATTCGAGTTTTAGGACAGCTATGAAGTTTATGCTGGGAAGAATAATAATAGATGGTGTTTTGAAGTGTGTCATTCATGCACTCCCTGCCCAAGTGCTTGTCAGCCCCGTGGGCACCTCAGAGGAGATGGAAGAGCCTGGAAATAACCCCTGAGAGGAACCTGAGCACTCTTGGATTGTCTGGATCTTTAGACACAAATCCAGCTGAAATTAAACCCCCTCAGGCAGCGCTTTGGGGAGTTTTGCAGGAGGGGATGGAAAACAGGTCATTAAACCACAGGATCATCATGGAATGGTTTGGGTTGGAGGGACCTTAAAGATCATCCCATTCCACCCTCTGCCATGGGCAGGGACACCTCCCACTGTCCCAGGGTGCTCCAGCCTGGCCTTGGACACTCCCAGGGCTGGGGCAGCCACAGCTGCTCTGGGAAATCCATCCCAGTCCCTGCCCACCCTCCCAGTCAGGAATTCCTTCCCAACATCCCATCTAAATCTCCACTTTTCCAGTGGGAAGCCATTCCCTGTGTCCTGTCCCTCCCTCCCTTGTCCCCAGTCTCTCTCCAGCTCTCCTGGAGCCCCTTCAGGCCCTGCCAGGGGCTCTCAGGTGTCCCTGGAGCCTTCTCTTCTCCAGGTGACCCCCCAGCTCTCCCAGCCTGGCTCCAGCCCAGAGGGGCTCCAGCCCTGGGGCATCTCCGGGGCCTCCTCTGGACTCTGACCAGAAACTCAGAAGGAAAATCCATCTTTTCCCACATTCCTGCAGCTTGAGGAGCATTTCCCTCCCGGAGGTGCCCCTGGAGCTCCCCCAGCAGCTCCTGGGGAGGTGTCAGGATGTGGTGCAATGGCAACATCAAGTTCACTCTGAATCCTTTTGGACCCAGAGGAAAGTCAGCAAAGCTCCTTCTGAGATCCAGGAGGTCTCTGCAGAGGTGAAGAGCTGGCCAGGCCACATCTGGAGCGAGGAACAGCTGGCCAGGCCACATCTGGAGTGGAGGAACAGCTGGCCAGGCCACACCTGGAATGGGGAAGAGCTGGCCAGGCCACATCTGGAGTGGGGGAACAGCTGCTTTGCCAGGAG
This sequence comes from Pithys albifrons albifrons, assembly GCF_047495875.1. Classification (NCBI taxonomy): domain Eukaryota; kingdom Metazoa; phylum Chordata; class Aves; order Passeriformes; family Thamnophilidae; genus Pithys; species Pithys albifrons. The sequence goes on along the minus strand of NC_092464.1, from coordinate 1,977,643 downwards.
GGACAGGGAGGGAGCACTGAGGGGATGCCTCGAGCAGAGCCCAACTTGGGGTCGCTGCATTTGCTGAGGAAGCCAAAAATCCTCCAAACCCATCCTGGTGAGGGAACCTCTGAACATTCCCACTCCTTCATCAAACAGCCAATTTCTTGGGGCTGGGACCCTCTTCTGACCCATTCCAAGCAGTGATTCCTCCTCCACAGGCAGTGACAGCCAGACAGAGTTACAGAAGGTGCAGACCCATCATGGTTTAATACGAGTCTGTCAGTCCCTCTGGGATACACAGCCAGCTCTGAGCACCCCCAAAGTCACCACTTTTCCCCCCAGTTCTTTGTCCCCAATGTCACTCCATCCCAGGAGACCATAAAGGCTGATAATGGAGAGATGTGTGTTCCTCAGGCACATTTTCCACATCCATTCAGACAAAGCCAGACTTAACCAAAGACCATTAAAAAAAAATATAAATCCAAAATCTAACCCAAAAATCTGGATGATCCTTAAGGGTCCTTTCAACCCAAACCACTCTGGGATTGAAGAGGTCATGATGTGTTGGAAGACACTCAAACTGCAACACCCTGAACTCAGGGCAATAAATGGAGTTAAAATACCAACATTTGTCTGCAGTGTTGGCAGCTCAGCCCCTGAGTGGCTGCTGAGGATTGATGGGCACTCACTGCAACCTCAGCAGAGTGGAAATGCTGCAGGTCACACCCAGCAAGGGCAGGGCTGGTGGGCCAGAGTCAACCATCTCAGCCAGAGGAGGACAAACACTGAGCACTGCTGAAGTGGCAATAAAACATCCCTCAGAGGACAAGGCTCCTCTTCCCATCCCATCCCTCTGAGGACAAGGCTCCTGTTCCCATCCTATCCCTCTGAGGACAAGGCTCCTGTTCCCATCCCATGCCATCCCTCTGAGGACAAGGCTCCTGTTCCCATCCCAGCCCTCTGAGGACAAGGCTCCTGTTCCCATCCCAGCCCTCTGAGGAAAAGGCTCCTCTTCCCATCCCATCCCTCTGAGGACAAGGCTCCTATTCCCATCATCACATCCCTCAGAGGACAAGGCTCCTGTTCCCATCCCAGCCCTCTGAGGACAAGGCTCCTGTTCCCATCCCATCCCATCCCCGTGAGGACAAGGCTCCTGTTCCCATCCCATCCCATCCCCGTGAGGACAAGGCTCCTGTTCCCATCACATCCCAGTGAGGACAAGGCTCCTGTTCCCATCATCACATCCCTCTGAGGACAAGGCTCCTGTTCCCATTCCATCCCTCTGAGAATGAGGCTCCTGTTCCTGTCCCATCCCATCCCTCTGAGGAAAAGGCTCCTCTTCCCATCCCATCCCAGTGAGGACAAGGCTCCTGTTCCCATCCAGCCCTCTGAGGACAAGGCTCCTGTTCCCATCCTATCCCTCTGAGGACAAGGCTCCTGTTCCCATCATCACATCCCTCAGAGGACAAGGCTCCTGTTCCCATCCCATCCCTCTGAGGACAAGGCTCCTGTTCCCATCCCATCCCATCCCTCTGAGGAAAAGGCTCCTCTTCCCATCCCATCCCAGTGAGGACAAGGCTCCTGTTCCCATCCCATCCCTGTGAGGAAAAGGCTCCTCTTCCCATCATCACATCCGTCTGAGGATGAGGCTCCTGTTGCTATCACAGCCCAGGGAGGACAAGGCTCCTGTTCCCATCACATTCCAGTGAGGACAAGGCTCCTGTTCCCATCCCATCCCTCTGAGGACAAGGCTCCTGTTCCCATCCCATCCCTCTGAGGACAAGGCTCCTGTTCCCATCCCATCCCAGTGAGGACAAGGGTCCTGTTCCCATCATCACATCCCTCTGAGGAAAAGGCTCCTCTTCCCATCCCATCCCTGTGAGGATGAGGCTCCTCTTCCCATCCCATCCCTCTGAGGACAAGGCTCCTCTTCCCATCCCAGCCCTCTGAGGAAAAGACTCCTCTTCCCATCCCATCCCTCTGAGGACAAGGCTCCTGTTCCCATCATCACAACCCTCTGAGGACAAGGCTCCTGTTCCCATCCCATCCCTCTGAGGACAAGGCTCCTCTTCCCATCCCAGCCCTCTGAGGACAAGGCTCCTGTTCCCATCCCATCCCTCTGAGGACAAGGCTCCTCTTCCCATCCCATCCCTGTGAGGATGAGGCTCCTCTTCCCATCCCATCCCTCTGAGGACAAGGCTCCTGTTCCCATTCCAGCCCTCTGAGGAAAAGGCTCCTCTTCCCATCCCATCCCTCTGAGGACAAGGCTCCTGTTCCCATCCCAGCCCTCTGAGGAAAAGACTCCTCTTCCCATCCCATCCCTCTGAGGACAAGGCTCCTGTTCCCATTCCAGCCCTCTGAGGAAAAGGCTCCTCTTCCCATCCCATCCCTCTGAGGACAAGGCTCCTGTTCCCATCCCAGCCCTCTGAGGAAAAGACTCCTCTTCCCATCCCATCCCTCTGAGGACAAGGCTCCTGTTCCCATTCCAGCCCTCTGAGGAAAAGGCTCCTCTTCCCATCCCATCCCTCTGAGGACAAGGCTCCTGTTCCCATCATCACAACCCTCTGAGGACAAGGCTCCTGTTCCCATCACATCCCAGTAAGGACAAGGCTCCTCTTCCCATCATCACTTTGTGGATCACTGATGAAGGAGAGACATCTGGATGTGCTGTCTGACACCTCATCCCTGAGGAAGGAGATGGAACCTCCCTCAGAAATCGTTGTCTTTGCCGGGATGGGTGTTCAGATCTGCTTCAGATCCAGGATCCTTGGTGGTGGCTGATGTTCCTCACAGACTGTGTGACCAGACCTTCAGTGACACGCAGGGCCCAATACTTGGGGCACCTTGGGAGAACCCTGGGAAGATGCTGGGGGGTGATGGGAATGAGACGTGGAAGGAACACGAGACTGAGATATGGGAATGGCTTGGGATTGAGACATGGAAACAATATGGGAATGAGACGTGGGAATTACATGGAAATGGCTTGGGAATGAGACATGGAAATGACATGGGGATGAACCATGGAAATGATATGGGAATGAGACATGGAAATGACATGGGAATGAGACATGGGAATGAGACATGGGAATGACATGGGAATGAGACATGGAAATGAGACATGGGAATGACATGGGAATGAGACATGGGAATGAGACATTGGAATGAGACATGGAAATGAGACATGGGAATGAGACATGGGAATGAGACATGGGAATGAGACATGGGAGTGAGACATGGGAGTGAGACATGGGAATGAGACATGGAAACAACATGGGAATGAGACATGGGAATGACATGGGAATGAGACATGGAAATGAGACATGGGAATGAGACATGGGAATGACATGGGAATGAGACATGGGAATGAGACATGGGAATGAGACATGGGAATGAGACATGGGAATGACATGGGAATGACATGGGAATGAGACATGGGAATGAGACATGGGAATGAGACATGGGAGTGAGACATGGGAATGAGACATGGAAACAACATGGGAATGAGACATGGGAATGACATGGGAATGAGACATGGAAATGAGACATGGGAATGACATGGGAATGAGACATGGGAATGAGACATTGGAATGAGACATGGGAATGAGACATGGGAATGACATGGGAATGAGAATGGGAATGAGACATGGGAATGACATGGGAATGAGAATGGGAATGAGACATGGGAATGAGACATGGAAACAACATGGGAATGAGACATGGGAATGAGGCATGGGAGTGAGACATGGGAAGGACATGGGAGTGAGACATGGAAACAACATGGGAATGAGACGTGGAAAGGACATGGAAGTGAGACATGGAAACAACATGGGAGTGAGACAGGACACACAGAGAGGATGCTCCACCAGGGTGGTCCTTGCTGGGTATTTGCTCAGCCCTTTGGCCACAGCAGAAGCTCCTGCCTGGCCAGTGTGTGCTGGGATTGGCTCCACAGGAGCCCACAGGGCCAGGCCACAGAAACCCACCTCTGGCTATAGAAGTGCTTCCAGGTGTTGGTCATTCCATGGGGGAAGCAGGAAAGGGGAGATGAACCAGAGCAGCCCTGGGGGAAGATCCTTCAGGGGCGAGATATTCCAGCACCATCCCTGTGCCTCAGGGCTTGAGGGAAGAGGAGGCAGAAGAAGCTGCTGAGCAGCCCAAATACTTTCCTGGTGCCTTGCACCTTGTGTGCTTTTCCTGGGAATTAGCATCTGCTGCTGATTAGCTGAATATGTTAATGAGCCTCTCAGGCTGGGGCTGGGTGGTCTTTGATGGGGATTCCTGGAGGTCCCTCCAGCAGCCAGCACGGGCTTTCCCACTTCTCCTGCTTTCCCTGCCTTAAAATCTGATCCTTTCCTGCATCCTGAGTGTTCCCCCTTCCCGTGCCTTGGGATGGAGCCTGGAATCTCCCAAGAGGAGCCACCACGGAACAGGAGCCACCACGGGACAGGAGCTGCTGCAAGGCCACTGTCCTGCTGGGTGGGAGCTTTCCAGCTGCTGCTCTCGTGTCTGGGATGGAGTCCAAGCCCTGGAGGAGGGGGGGGCTGTTTTCCAGAGAATCCCTGGGAGACTCTGGAGTTCTCCCTCCAGCCTTTCTGAGGTTTTTTCCCCCCTTCTGTTTCAATTATCTCCCTCTTTGAGAGCGAGAACAATAATCATGTGGGCACAGAGACTGAGCTTGCAGAGCTGAGGGGGAACAGCAGAGCTTTAAAATCCACATGGGTGGTTTCCAGGCAGAGAAAGCAAAGAGGGAGGTTTGAGTGGTGGCCCCTCTCCCTCCGATGTCACAGCTCATTATCACGTGATGTGACACTAAAGGCAAACAAACCACTGAAACAAATGTCAAAGCAAAACGAAGCTGTGAGGGAATAAAGCACTTCCCAGTCTGGATCTGGAGGTGTCCTGAGAGGGGCAATTTATGGAAGGAAGGACACAGAGCATGAGCTGCAGGATGAGCAAATCACTCCAAGGAGCATCCCGGGGTGGGTGCACTGGGTGGGTGCAGAGAGGATTTAGTGGGTCCTGGTGCTGCTCCTCGTGCAAGGAACTGTTCCTGGTGGCATTTGGGCACTGGGCATGGGGCAGGGACATCCAGAGAGAGGCACAGCTTGGACTAGGATGTCCCACAACAGGGAGGTCACACAACAAGGAAGACACAAACCAGGATGTGACATTCCCAGCGTGGAGGGTTCCTGGAACCAACTCCCTGTAGAAGTCCTGGGGAACTCGGAGCTTCTGGCAAGGCCAAATTCACCACCATTGCAGCCAGGGGAGACCAGAAGGGAGAGGGACACCCTGCCAGGGGAGAGGGACAGCCAGCCAGGGGAGGCCAGAAAGGAGAGGGACCCCCAGCCAAGGGAGGCCAGAAGGGAGAGGGACAGCCAGCCAGGGGAGGCCAGAAGGGAGAGGGACCCCCAGCCAAGGGAGGCCAGATGGGAGAGGGACCCCCAGCCAGAGGAGGCCAGAAGGGAGAGGGACAACCAGCCAGGGGAGGCCAGAAAGGAGAGGGACACCCAGCCAAGGGAAGCCAGAAGGGAGAGGGACACCCAGCCAGGGGAGGCCAGAAGGGAGAGGGTCACCCAGCCAAGGGAGAGGGACACTCAGCCAAGGGAGAGGGACACCCAGCCAAGGGAAGCCAGAAGGGAGAGGGACACCCAGCCAGGGGAGGCCAGAAGGGAGAGGGTCACCCAGCCAAGGGAGAGGGACACTCAGCCAAGGGAGAGGGACACCCAGCCAAGGGAAGCCAGAAGGGAGAGGGACACCCAGCCAAGGGAAGCCAGAAGGGAGAGGGACGCCCAGCCAGGGGAGAGTGACACCCAGCCAGAGGAGGCCAGAAGGGAGAGGGACACCCAGTCAAGGCTGGTGTGACAGCACGGAGGGAGGGAGGGTCAGCCTTGTGGGCAGCTCTGATGTGGCTTTGCCAAGGTGGGCATTTGGCACAGGGTGGGCTCCATGGGCTGGCAGGGCTTTGCCAAGGTGGGCATCGGGCACAGGGTGGGCTCCAGGGGCTGGGAGGGCTTTGGCAAGGTGGGCATCATGCACAGGGTGGGCTCCATGGGCCGTCAGGGCTTTGGCAAGGTGGGCATCGGGCACAGGGTGGGCTCCATGGGCTGGGAGGGCTTTGGCAAGGTGGGCATCGGGCACAGGGTGGGCTCCATGGCCTGTCAGGGCTTTTCCAAGGTGGGCATCGGGCACAGGGTGGGCTCCAGGGGCTGGGAGAGCTTTGCCAAGGTGGGCATCAGGCACAGGGTGGGCTCCATGGGCTGGCAGGGCTTTGCCAAGGTGGGCATCGGGCACAGGGTGAACTCCATGGACTGACAGGACTTTTCCAGCCTCAGGGATTCTGGGATTCTGGGATTCCCTGTGCAGTTCTGGTTTGCACCAAATGTTCCCTGCAGGGCTTTGAATCTGAGCTTTAGAAAATGGGTGGTGTGTTTGTGTCACAGCCCAAGGCTGGAGGTGCTGGCAGAACTTCCTACCCCCAGTTTGCACCCAGGAGGACAAGGCAGGAGTGGGACAACTCCCAGAAAAGGCCACTGAGAGCTCAGCTGAGGGACACCTGGATTTCCTCCTGGATAAATCCACACCAACAGCACACACTTGGCTCCTGGTTTCTCAGCCTGGGTTCTTTGCTGGGTTTGTGGCACCAAGAATCTCCCAAATTTAATGGGAACAAAGACTCTTCAACCTCTGTCCCAGGGAGTTCAGAAACAGGGAATTTTCCAGGGTTCAGTTCCTGGATGAGAAGACATAATAAAATACTCTCAGATTGGGCTTAATTCACCTGTTCAAGCCAACCAGGTGTGTCCTGGTGGGAACAGGAGCAGTTGGTGCTCATGGAAACAGCTTGGGAGGTTGGTGAGTGCAGGGAGAAGGAGGACATGGAGTGTCATCAGTAGAAACATCTCCAGGAGGGGAAAATGAGCAGTAACCTCTGTAGCCTTTTCTGATTTCTGCTGGTTTTTATATGGATTTGGGTCTTTAGCTGCTTCCAGGCCTTTGGAGACTCCCCCTGTGGAACAGGCTGGGTGTGAACAAGGAAGGACAGAGAGATGCAGAGAGAGGGATGGTCAGAGGTGGGGGGTGGAATATTTGGGTGCACAAAGTACTGGGGACAACAACAGAATCACTTCAGTGCTGCTGGGAGAGACCTCTGGGCATCTCCTCAAGGCTGGAGGCTGGACAAGTGTCCTCTGACCTGGGCAAGGCTGGTGAGCCTGGAGAGGGATGGAAATACATGGATTTACCAGGGAAAAGGCCATTAGCTGAGGAAATGAATGAGTTCTGAGGGTCTAAACTAATCAGGGATGTTTGGAGGAGGAAGAGGCTCAGCTAATTGGATTTGGTCCAAAGGGGAAATGCAATCCAGGGATAATGAGGGCTGGTTGTTTATCCCCTGTCCTGAAGGAGTGGTCTGGGAAGGGAATAAAGAGACAATCAGAGCTGTGTCTCTGTCATAACAATGTCCAAAGAGCCTCTCCTGGATTTGTGGGGTTTAATTAAATCTATAGCTCTGACCTCATGTAATCACCATCCTTCGAGCTCCAGAGTCATCTCTGAGCTCTGCCACGTTGGGTTGGAGGACCATAAATCTTCTGGAAGGGAATTGAGTCTTATTAAAATCCAGGACTCAATTCTGGAGCCGAATTCTCCTCCCAGAATTGCCCTGATTTAGGGGCTCTCGGGCCTGGACGCCACACTCGAAGTCATCAGGAAAATAATCCAATCAAAAAGTGGTTTCTCATTTTTAATAGTGCTCCATGAGCTCATTAAAGACGAAGCTCTGTCAGGAACCCTCCTGACTCTCAGCTGAGTGCCCTTGCTGGGCTCAGTTTGGGCTGGAAGGAACACAAAGCTCTTTTTTTTTTGCAGCACAAACTGTTTTCCCAAACCAGCAGGACTTGCAGTTTCTTGCAGCTTTTTGCATCCACACTGGGGGGTTCAGCTCAGGGCACGGGGGGTTCAATCCCAGCTCTCACAGCAGGACCATGTCCAGTCTTTGATCCACCAGGACCTCCAAGTCCTTCCCTTCAAGGTTCCAGGGCTGGTTGAACATGAATTCCACTGGTCTGAAATGAATTCCACTGGTCTGAACATGAATTCCACTGGTCTGAACATGAATTCCACTGGGAACATGAACCCCCCAGGCCCTCGAAGAGGGGCTTTATTTTCCCTGCAGACACACCTGGCAGGCAGATTTGGGCACAGAGAAAAGGAGTAGAAGGGCCCCAAATCTCACCTGCAATGGGAAGAAAAGGCACCACCAACCTGGACCTCGTGCTCAACAAAATGGAATGGTGGATTCTGGAGCCATTTAGTTTTGGAGTGGATAAAAGAGAGGAAAAGGCTGCAGGAGGAAGGAATTCCAAGGAGTTCTTGGAAGTCCTGAGCAGTGTGAGCAGGGGCTGACACTCTGGAAAGGGCTCCCCCAGTGAGGTTTCACCAGGATTGGGTTTCAGCCTCACCACGGGCAGCGTTTGCTGTGTCAGCTCCGTGCCCTGCCAGGGCAGAGCTCCAGGGAACTCCCTGGCACTGTCTGGGCTGTGCTGGCTGAGGGGATCCCGTGGCTGTGGAGGGAATGACGAGCCCCTCGTGACAGGGACACGTGTGAGGTGGGAAAGGCTCAGTCTGTGAGGTGAGAAAGGCTCAGTGTGAGTGTGAGGTGGGAAAGGCTCAGTGTGAGTGTGAGGTGGGAAAGGCTCAGTGTGAGTGTGAGGTGGGAAAGGGTCAGTGTGAGTGTGAGGTGGGAAAGGTTCAGTCTGTGAGGTGGGAAAGGCTCAGTCTGTGAGGTGGGAAACGTTCAGTGTGAGTGAGGTGGGAAAGGCTCAGTGTGAGTGTGAGGTGGGAAAGGCTCAGTGTGAGTGTGAGGTGGGAAAGGCTCAGTGTGAGTGTGAGGTGGGAAAGGCTCAGTGTGAGTGTGAGGTAGGAAAGGCTCAGTCTGTGAGGTGGGAAAGGCTCAGTGTGAGTGTGAGGTGAGAAAGGCTCAGTGTGAGTGTGAGATGGGAAAGGCTCAGTGTGAGTGTGAGGTGGGAAAGGCTCAGTGTGAGTGTGAGGTGAGAAAGGCTCAGTGTGAGTGTGAGGTGGGAAAGGCTCAGTGTGAGTGTGAGGTGGGAAAGGCTCAGTGTGAGTGTGAGGTGAGAAAGGCTCAGTGTGAGTGTGAGGTGGGAAAGGCTCAGTGTGAGTGTGAGGTGGGAAAGGCTCAGTGTGAGTGAGGTGGGAAAGGCTCAGTGTGAGTGTGAGGTGGGAAAGGCTCAGTCTGTGAGGTGGGAAAGGCTCAGTGTGAGTGTGAGGTGGGAAAGGCTCAGTGTGAGTGTGAGGTGGGAAAGGCTCAGTCTGTGAGGTGGGAAAGGCTCAGTGTGAGTGTGAGGTGGGAAAGGCTCAGTCTGTGAGGTGGGAAAGGCTCAGTCTGTGAGGTGGGAAAGGCTCAGTCTGTGAGGTGGGAAAGGCTCAGTGTGAGTGTGAGGTGAGAAAGGCTCAGTGTGAGTGTGAGATGGGAAAGGCTCAGTGTGAGTGTGAGGTGGGAAAGGCTCAGTGTGTGAGGTGAGAAAGGCTCAGTGTGAGTGTGAGGTGGGAAAGGCTCAGTGTGAGTGTGAGGTGGGAAAGGCTCAGTGTGAGTGAGGTGGGAAAGGCTCAGTGTGAGTGTGAGGTGGGAAAGGCTCAGTCTGTGAGGTGGGAAAGGCTCAGTGTGAGTGTGAGGTGGGAAAGGCTCAGTCTGTGAGGTGGGAAAGGCTCAGTGTGAGTGTGAGGTGGGAAAGGCTCAGTGTGAGTGAGGTAGGAAAGGCTCAGTGTGAGTGTGAGGTGGGAAAGGCTCAGTGTGAGTGAGGTGGGAAAGGCTCAGTGTGAGTGTGAGGTGGGAAAGGCTCAGTGTGAGTGAGGTGGGAAAGGCTCAGTGTGAGTGTGAGGTGGGAAAGGCTCAGCCTGACTGTGAGGTGGGAAAGGCTCAGAGTGAGTGTGAGGTGGGAAAGGCTCAGTCTGTGAGGGTGAGGCGGGAAAGGCTCAGTCTGTGAGGTGGGAAAGGCTCAGCCTGTGACATGAGAAAGGCTCAGTGTGAGTGTGAGGTGGGAAAGGCTCAGTCTGTGAGGTGGGAAAGGCTCAGTTTGTGAGGTGGGAATGGCTCAGTGTGAGTGTGAGGTGGGAAAGGCTCAGTGTGAGTGAGGTGGGAAAGGCTCAGTGTGAGTGTGAGGTGGGAAAGGCTCAGTCTGTGTGAGGTGGGAAAGGCTCAGTGTGAGTGAGGTGGGAAAGGCTCAGTGTGAGTGTGAGGTGGGAAAGGCTCAGTCTGTGTGAGGTGGGAAAGGCTCAGTGCGAGTGTGAGGTGGGAAAGGCTCAGTGTGAGTGTGAGGTGGGAAAGGCTCAGTCTGTGAGGTGGGAAAGGCTCAGTCTGTGAGGTGGGAAAGGCTCAGCCTGTGAGGTGGGAAAGGCTCAGTGTGAGTGTGAGGTGGGAAAGGCTCAGTCTGTGAGGTGGGAAAGGTTCAGTCTGTGAGGTGGGAAAGGCTCAGTGTGAGTGTGAGGTGGGAAAGGCTCAGTGTGAGTGTGAGGTGGGAAAGGTTCAGTCTGTGAGGCAGGAAAGGCTCAGTCTGTGAGGTGGGAAAGGTTCAGTCTGTGAGGTGGGAATGGTTCAGTCTGTGAGGTGGGAAAGGCTCAGTGTGAGTGTGAGGTGGGAAAGGCTCAGTCTGTGAGGTGGGAAAGGCTCAGTGTGAGTGTGAGGTGGGAAAGGTTCAGCCTGTGAGGTGGGAAAGGCTCAGTGTGAGTGAGGTGGGAAAGGCTCAGTCTGTGAGGTAGGAAAGGCTCAGTGTGAGTGTGAGGTGGGAAAGGCTCAGTGTGAGTGTGAGGTGGGAAAGGTTCAGCCTGTGAGGTGGGAAAGGCTCAGTGTGAGTGAGGTGGGAAAGGCTCAGTGTGAGTGAGGTAGGAAAGGCTCAGTCTGTGAGGTGGGAAAGGCTCAGTCTGTGAGGTGGGAAAGGCTCAGTCTGTGAGGTGGGAAAGGCTCAGTGTGAGTGAGGTGGGAAAGTCTCAGTGTGAGTGTGAGGTGGGAAAGGCTCAGTCTGTGAGATGGGAAAGGCTCAGCCTGTGAGGTGGGAAAGGCTCAGTCTGTGTGAGGTGGGAAAGGCTCAGTCTGTGAGGTGGGAAAGGCTCAGTCTGTGAGGTGGGAAAGGCTCAGCTTTACTGAACTGCAGCACCCAAAAGACTCTTTTCCACTGGGATGGTCCTTCTCCTCCTTAGGCTGGGCCTGGGGTCATCCATGCTGTGCTTGGGAAGAACTAAGGCCAAACTTTATTTGCAACTAAAAGAGAGGAGATTCAGAGCAGATAAAAGGAAGGAAATTTTCATGAAGGAGATGATGCCTTGGAATGGATTTCCCAGAGCAGCTGTGGCTGCCCCATCCCTGGAAATGTCCAAGGACAGGTTGGACTAACCTGGGACAGTGGGAGGTGTCCCTGCCCATGGCAGGGGGTGGCACTGGCTGGGCTTTGAGGTTCCTTCCCACCCAACCCATGCTGGGATTCTGTTATTCAGATGCTGTCAGAGCTAATCCAGGGTCAAGGAGAAGGTTGTCAGCAGTGGAACTGGAATGTCTCCAGAAGCTGCATCCCAACAGGAAGCCTGGCTTGGAGCTGGTTTGTTCCTGATGCTCCTGAAACCCACCAACTCCAGCAGGTTTTTAAGCCACCCAGTGGGAGATCTTCCCAAAGGCTTTCCAGAGACAGCTCACCCTCATCTTCCTGTATCTGGAGCAGCTCCAGGAGCTCCTTCCTCCCAAACCCAGAGCAATACTCAACCCACATCCCTCTACGTGTGTCCCTGCAGGAGTTTTTGAGGCTCTGAGGCCTTTGGACAGGAAAAGACACAGGAGAAATATTCCAGGAGCATCAAGAAAGGCTTCTTTTTATTGGAATTCCCTTTTCCACACACCTGTGGTTTGCCATGTCCTGCTCATGCCTTTGGTCCGTGCAGAGAGTGGATGGGGGGGAGGAATGTCCACCAACCACCTGCCTGAGCACACACACATGGAGAAGACTCAGGTTCATCCTTGACTTTCTTGGCTTGGTCCTTCTCCTGGAGTGGGACAAGCTCTTAAAACCCACTTCATGTCAGAGAGGGGGGGGGGGGGAAACACCCCCCAGCTCCTCTCCCAGAGCAGCCAAAGGAGCCAAGGTCTTGGAAACAGCCCTGGAATGGCTGAGTCCTTTCTCCAGTGTCCAAATCCCAACCCTTCTGGTGACCACCATGGCTGGGTCACCCTGAGGCTGCTGAGATGAAGGAGTGGGTTTCAGCAGCAGGTTTGTCTCTTCATTCACCCCCAGCTCATGCAGATGGGAAGGGCTGACAGAGCACTTGGGAACACAGGGATGGGATTGGGGATGGGATTGGGATGGGATTGGGGATGGGATTGGGATGGGATTGGGGATGGGATTGGGGATGGGATTGGGATGGGATTGGGATGGGACTGGGGATGGGATTGGGATGGGATTGGGGATGGGATTGGGATGGGATTGGGGATGGGATTGGGGATGGGATTGGGATGGGATTGGGGATGGGATTGGGATGGGATTGGCTGTGCCTGTCCTTCCTCCTCTGCCACCACCAGACTTCCCTTTCCCACCAGCTCCACCCCACACCCTTCAGAATATTGCACCTCTAACAACAAATGGCTTCTTGTTCCAGGATGGGGATGGAGCAACCTGGGCTGATGGGAGGTGTCCTTGCCCCAACCAGGCTTTGATCCTACAATTCCTCCCTCTCTGCAGCTCTCAGGGAAGAATAATTTAGACAGAGAAAAAGAGAAAGGTGAAGCTTGGCCTGGCTGGAAAGACTCAGGTCTATGTTTAGAAGGACTCCTGTCTGCCCTTATGCTCTGGTTGAAACAGAAGCTGCTTCCCCAGTGAGGTCATTGCTTTGTCTCCTGTTTTAGGCCCCTGCTTGGAGGACACTCCTCAGGTCAGCTCCTCCCAGGGGATCCCAGGGTTCTATTCTGGGGGATGTAACCCCAGGCAATTTGAAGACCCAGCACAAACTAATCCCACCCCTCTCAAACATTTTAATCCTGTGTCTTTTTCGAGCCAAGGGTCTCCCAGGTCCTAAATCCCCACAGGCAGAAGCTGAGCCCAAACCAAAATGATGTTGTCACTGCTGGAGCATTTTGCCCCTCAGACCTTCTCCTGCCCCTGGATTTCTGCTGTGGGGCCCTGCTGTGCTCCTGATCCAAAGGAAAAAGACACCCTGAAAGCCAAGGAAGGTTCTGGGGACAGGGGAGGTGATTTATTGACATCCTCACCCTTCTCCTCTGCAGAACTCATGGGTGAAACCCACCCCGTGGAGATCCACAGGCATTTGGGTGTTGCTTTTCCTGGGGTTGGGATTTCACCCCACACTGATGGGACTGACCCACATTGTGGGTTCTCAAGCTGAGTTTGTCTTAAGGGACCATTTTTCAGGTGAGATTAAAAGGGAAAAGTGCCAGTGGGGATGAAAAGGGAGAGAAAGTTGTACTGACTTTGTTACATCCCCCCTTTGCTCTCTCAAGGCTCTCCCAATTAGGAGAAATCATAATTATGCAATAATTTATCTGCTTGAAATGAAGCCAGATCTGTGAGACTCCCTAATTACCCCTGAGCCTCTGGGGCAGCTCTTCCACCACTTTTCCTTTCAGTCCTGATCCCTGCCAAGCCCTCAGCTCCTTCCCAGCCCTTCCCTGCCCCACTGGAAAATCTGGGAAACCTGTTCTGGATGAGGATAGAGCTCCTTGGGCTCATCATGGAATCAGGGATGGGTCAGGTTGGCAAAGCCCTTCAGGATCATCGACTCCAACCGGGATGGAGTGACCTGGAGCAGGAGGAGAAGCCACGTGGGCAGATGGAACATGAAATGAAAGCAGAATATGAACAGAGACCCAACTCCTGCCCCAAACCCTGCAGAGAAAGGGAAGGTTGTTGGGACTTTGCAGGTCAAAGGGACTGGAGATCTTGGAGTTCAGCTGGAGGGTGGAATTCTGAGCCAAGGTGTGAAAACCCTCCCACTGGAGCCTTCTCTAAGATCTCTTGTAGGGCTCTCCCCACCATGAGGGTCTTTCCTCCACCTGCCTCCCAAATCCTGGGAAAATGGTGATACTGCCTGGAATTTGGGCAGGGTGGGGCTGGTGGGAGGCACTGGGACTTGTGGCTGAAAGGAAGGTCCAGGCTGGCTCAGGCAGAGCCTTTCCATAGGGAAGAACTTCCTGCAACAGGAATTTTGGTGGTTGTTCCTCATTCCTCACTCCTGACCAATTCTGTGTCACACTTGGGAAGGGGCAGAGACCCTTCCCTGGAGGATCAGCCCCAGCACAACTCATTGTTGGCCACCAAGGACTTCAGGTGGTCGTGGCTGCTGAAGATCCACCAGAGAACAACCTTTAGGGACACTCTGCCAAAAGCCCCAGCAAGGGAAACTCTACACAGGAACAAAGTCCTCCTGGCGTCCCCCTCCTGAAGGAGGCAGACATCATTTTGGGGACAACCACACTAGAATTTCCTCATCTGAGCACCCAAGGGAGAAGACAATGCCTTTGGTTGAAATCACCCAACTAAGGTGTGCCCTGGTGTGTGTGTGTGCCCAAAACACAGAGAGCAGCAAAGTTCTGAAGGTGACCATCCAGGAGCAACCCCTGTGCTTTTATCCAACAAACTGTGCCTTTGGATCTCCTGAAGGTGGGTTTGTCTGGATGGACCCCCCAGGCTGAGCTCCTGGGGGCTACAGGCAGAAGGTTGGTGGAGTCTTTCTCCTCAGGAGGGTTTGGAGCAGTTGCCCACAGAAGCTGTGGCTGCCCCAGCCCTGGAAGTGTCCAAGGCCAGGCTGGAGCAACCCGGGCTTGTGGAAGGTGTCCCTGCCCATGGCAGGGGGTGGAACTGAGTGACCTTTGAGGACCCTTCCAACCCAAACCTTCCTGGGTTTCCATGATTGAGTGGAACAGGATTTTCAGAGAAGAAGATGAAAAACAACGTAGAGGTTTCGAAATGAAATGAAGTTTGTTCCCATGAGCAGCCCAGACAGGGAGGGCTGAGTTAGGTCCCCCCTGAACTGATTTTACCCACACCCCTCCCAGGACCTGCCAGTTCCCTGCCCCTGGAGGTTCCCTCTCCAGAGCTTCCCTCTCCAGAGCTGCATCTGCAGGCACAGCAACCTTGTGTGTTCTGGGAAGCCCATTTTCCACCCTCCCATGGCACTGTTCCTGTCCTGCTGCTGGGGCTCAGGAGAAGGAGAGCAGAGTCCTGTGCCCACCTCCTGCCAACCACCCAGCCCACAGGAGACCTTTGCCAAGGAGCTTTCCCAAGGGAGGAGGAATGTGGGACAGGTTGGACCGAGCAGGACCTTTGCCCACATGATGCAGGACCAACGTTGTGTGTGTTACCAGGCAGAGCTGACAGGCAGAGAGCAAACCAAATTGAGGGGGGGATGCCCAGGGTGGCTTCTACCCTCTCAAGGTGGTGGCACTGGACACTCCCTGCGAGGCTCCTGGAGAGCCTCCTGTCCTCCTTGGCTGCCCACGCTCTCCAAGAGCTCCAAGGACCCACGTGGTGCTTCCCAGCCCTCCCTGGTGACCTCCCAGGATCTCTGTGGTCCAGCAGGTGGCAAGGCCATCAGGAGTGGAGAGCCCTGGCCCTTGAACACTGGGGAGATGTGGATCAGAGTCCATGAGTGGGATCCATAACCAGCCCCTGTGGATCAGAGTCCATGAGTGGGATCCATAACCAGCCCCTGTGGATCAGAGTCCATGGGTGGGATCCACAACCAGACAATGTGGATCACCAAGACCATGGGTAGGATCCACAACCAGACACTGTGGATGTGAATCCAGGGATGGGATCCACAACCAGCCCCTGTGGATCTCTGAGTCCATGGGTGGGATCCATAACCAGTCAATATGGATCAGAGTCCATGGATGGGATCCACAACCAGTCCCTGTGGATCACCAAGTCCATAGGTGGGATCCACAACCACCACTGTGGATCAGAGACCATGGGTGGGATCTATGGATGAGATCCACAACCAGCCACTGTGGATCAGAGTCCATGGGTGGGATCTATGGATGAGATCCACAACCAGCCACTGTAGATCAGAGTCCATGGGTGGGATCTATGGATGAGATCCACAACCAGCCACTGTAGATCAGAGACCATGGGTGGGATCTATGGATGAGATCCACAACCAGCCACTGTAGATCAGAGTCCGTGGGTGGGATCCACACCCAGCCATGTGGGTGGCTCCCTTGTTTCCCCCACATAACTCAGCCTCTGGTCCCACAGAGCAGAGGAACTGTGTGGAAACCCCTGGCACTCCACGCGTGGCCTGCTGATGTTCTGCCCACGAAACGCTCTGCCGGACCCTCTGGCATCCTCTGGCTCCCTTTGGTTTCCTCTGTGCCCTCCTGCCCTCACATCACCGTCTCCCTCTCCTCCTCCACGAGCGCCGAGGGCCTGTCCCCGTCGTAGAGGCCGGAGCCATTGAGATATTCCTCGTCCTTGTTGTACTGCTCCGGGCCCGAGGAGGGCATGGAGTTCTCCGAGATGGAGCCGTTCTTGACGTAGCCTGGCAGGTTGCGGTGCCCGTTGAGGGGCCCTGGCAGGAGCCTCGTGTTGAGGTGCAGGGCGAGGGCCCCTCGTGTGGCCACGTTGGTGATGCTGGTGTGGGACACCATTGGTCCATAACTGTAGGTGGTGCTCCCACTCCGGGCTTTCCTTTTGAAGTCAAGGGCCAACGTCCACCTGCTCCACGACTTCTTGATTTCTGCTTGGACCTGAGGGCGAAGGGAAGGGGGAAAAGCTTGAGTGGGAGGAGAGAGGGGCAGAAGGGGGTGGGATGCACAGACAGGATGGGAGGGTGGGATGGTTTGATCCAGGCTTTCCCTGGTAACCAGATGGAACTAGGGAGGGGCTTGTCTCCAGGTGTTCCTCAGGTGGGGTTGTTTGAACCAGGCTTTCCCTGGTAACCAGATGGAACTAGGGAGGGGCTTATCTCCAGGTGTTCCTTGGGTGTGATGGTTTGATCCAGGCTTTCCTGGTAACCAGATGGAACTAGGGAGGGGCTTATCTCCAGGTGTTCCTTGGGTGGGATGGTTTGATCCAGGCTTCCCTGGTAACCAGATGGAACTAGGGAGGGGCTTGTCTCCAGGTATTCCTTGGGTGGGATGGTTTGATCCAGGCTTTCCCTGGTAACCAGATGGAACTAGGGAGGGGCTTGTCTCCCAGGTGTTCCTCAGGTGGGATTGTTTGATCCAGGCTTTCCTGGTAACCAGATGGAACTAGGGAGGGGCTTGTCTCCAGGTGTTCCTCGGGTGGGATGGTTTGATCCAGGCTTTCCTGGTAACCAGATGGAACTAGGGAGGGGCTTGTCTCCAGGTGTTCCTCGGGTGGGATGGTATATCCAGGCTTTCCTGGTAACCAGATGGAACTAGGGAGGGGCTTGTCTCCCAGGTATTCCTTGGGTGGGATGGTTTGATCCAGGCTTTCCCTGGTAACCAGATGGAACTAGGGAGGGGCTTGTCTCCCAGGTATTCCTTGGGTGGGATGGTTTGATCCAGGCTTTCCCTGGTAACCAGATGGAACTAGGGAGGGGTTTGTCTCCCAGGTGTTCCTTGGGTGGGATGGTTTGATCCAGGCTTTCCCTGGTAACCAGATGGAACTAGGGAAGGGCTTGTCTCCCAGGTATTCCTTGGGTTGGATTGTTTGATCCAGGCTTTCCCTGGTAACCAGACGGAACTAGGGAGGGGTTTGTCTCCCAGGTATTCTTTGGATGGGATGGTTTGATCCAGGCTTTCCTGGTAACCAGATGGAACTAGGGAGGGGCTTGTCTCCAGGTGTTCCTTGGGTGGGATGGTATATCCAGGCTTTCCCTGGTAACCAGATGGAACTAGGGAGGGGCTTGTCTCCCAGGTGTTCCTCAGGTGGGATTGTTTGATCCAGGCTTTCCTGGTAACCAGATGGAACTAGGGAGGGGCTTGTCTCCAGGTGTTCCTCGGGTGGGATTATTTGATCCAGGCTTTTCCTGGTAACCAGATGGAACTAGGGAGGGGCTTGTCTCCAGGTGTTCCTCGGGTGGGATGGTTTGATCCAGGCTTTCCCTGGTAACCAGATGGAACTAGGGAGGGGCTTGTCTCCAGGTATTCCTTGGGTGGGATGGTATATCCAGGCTTTCCTGGTAACCAGATGGAACTAGGGAGGGGCTTGTCTCCAGGTATTCCTCACCTGTTTTTCCCCCTCTCACGGGACAAGGGAGGATATGAGACAGGGAGATAGGAAGGGGTTTGTTCGTTGGTTCCTGCAAGGGTTGGGAGCAAGGAGTTTTTGCTGCTCTCAGCCCCTTCTCAGAGCCACACAGAAGATCAAAGACATGAGTGAAAGGATGTGAGAGAGAGGGGCTGGTTTTCTTCTGAGAGTGGTTGGTGGGCTTGTATTGTACTGGTTTACTCTGGGGGTGGGTGGGGGTGTCTGGTACCTATTGCTTCTGTTTTGTCTCTTTGTTGTCCCTGTCTCCCCCTTCTCTTTTCCCTTCCTTTTCCTTTTTCCTACTGTGGGTGCAGATTGTAGGTATATAATTGTAAACATTTATAAATATATATATATATATACCCTGACTTTCAAGTTTTTTCTTTCAAGTTTTTTATTTTTTCCCTTTTTTCCTTTCCCCACTTTGAGGACTGGAGGGAGAAGAAGGGGCAGCTCAGGGGCTGGGAAAGCAAAATGAAACCAAGACAGTGGGGAATTCTGGGGGGAGCTGAACTATGATGGTCCTTGCAGGTCCCTTCCAACTCAGGAGACTCAAAGATTCAATGGAATTGGGAGGAACAGCAAATTCACACTAAATGTCCCCTTTCCACGTGGAATATTTGACAGTGGGAAGCTTGAATGGCTGGAAACATCTGCCTGAAAATGTGGGTGAACTTGGTCCAAGAGCAAATCCCGGACAGAAGCCCCTCAATGGACCATGAAAGTCAAGTATGAGTGGGATGAACCACCTTCAGAGGCACCTGAGTCACCAGGAATTGCCTCTGGAAAGGAGATAATTGACTCTTTTAGACTCAATCTACTACTTTAGACTGATAATACTTTAGACTGAGACTACTTTAGACTGAGTCTAAAATAGATGGTTAAAGTCAGGATGAGCTGAACTCCCCTTATGGTCGAGATTTTGCCTTGGTTTAACGTGTAGAACAAAAACATCCTCTTTGTAGTTGCATTTTCCCTCAAAAGCCACAAGTTTAGGTCCAACCAGGTTTATGCCAGTCCAGGGAAATGTCTTCCCAGTGTGCACCCCCTGACCATCTAATCTGCAGCCAGAGAGGGAATAAATGGAAACAGAGCCATGTCAGAGGACATTACTCTGGCAATAGAAGATAAAAGAGCCTGGACAAGGAGAAGGTTCTCTGGCCAGGCAGCTGCTCCATCAGCTCCTGCCACAGGTCCCAAGTGCTGCAGCACTGAACAGCCCTCGTGCTGGAAATGAGAAAAAAACATCATCTTTTTCTCCATTAGCCACTTCCAGCAGCTGATTTATTGGTGGCACAACCACCTGGGTGTCCTGGATGGCCAAAAACGGGCACTGACAGTGCCAAGCAGGGCTGGGGCACTGTGGGAGTGGGGAGGGGGTGATGTTCATCCCTGCCTGTGGAACTCACCCAAAAAGGAGGGGAACAGCCAGGGGGGAGGTGACTTACCTCTCCATTGCAAAAACAGTATATGATGGCAACAAAAAATCCCTGAAAGGAAGAAAAACCAACAGAGTTGTGAGGATTTGGTTGCCTGGGAGTGTCTCTGCCCAGCACACCCAGACTGCCCTGGCATCGATGCCACCCCTCACCACCCAGCCCTGCTTGCAGAGAATGCCACCCCTCCCTCTCCCCATGGAATTCCTCGTGTTTCCCGCCCCCCCAGTCCCACAATTCCCATACCTGGAAAGAGTTGAACAGCATTTCATAGTGCATTTGAACTTGCCAAAGAATCCCTGACACGTCTGTGTATGGCATGGCCATGAAAACGATGTAGTGAACACCAAAGAGCGGCATGAGGACCAGCGTGGACTTCAGCAGCTTCCTGGGGACAGGCACACACAGGGACACACAGACATCAGTGGCTGGGGTGGCACTGCCCCCCTGGGCAAGCTTGGACAGCTCCTGTTGGCACTGGAACTGTGGCCCCTGCAGTGCCAACCTCTTGTTCTCTTATGGCACATGAGGCAACCCATGGCTTGATGTGCTGCTCAAACCTCTCCCAGGGGCTGATGCTGGAGGCACAGAGGGGTCTGTCCAAGCTCAGCCTTCCAGGTCAGGATCATGGTGGAGGGAGGGAGGGTGACTGAAGGAAATGTGTGTGGCTGTTCCAGCTTGGAATTTCAAGCTGTGGCTTCTCTAATGGCACTTAAGACAACCCAGTCCATCCTCCAGCATGTGCTCCTTGAACCCTCTCTCAGGAGATGCTGCTGGAGGTACAGAGGAGTCTTTTCCAGGCTCAGGCTGTCTCCAGGTTTGGGTCAGGCCATGGTGGAGGGCGGGAGGGTGACTGGAAGGAAATGTGTGCTGCTTTTCCAGCTTGGAATTTCAAGCTGTGGCTTCTCTTACAGCGCGTGGGACAACCCAGTCCATCCTCCACCACGTCTTGATGTGCTACCTAAACCTTTCCCAGGGGGTGATGCTGGAGCTGAAGGCACAGAGATCTCTTTCCAGCCTCAGTCTCCAGGTTTGGGTCAGGTCATGGTCGAGGGTGGGAGGGTGACTGGAAGGAAATGTGTGCTGCTATTCCAGCTTGGAATTTCAAGCTGTGGCTTCTCTTACAGCGCGTGGGACAACCCAGTCCATTCTCCACCACGTCTTGATGTGCTACTTAAACCTTTCCCAGGGAGTGCTGCTGGAGCTTAAGGCACAGAGATGTCATTCCAGCCTCAGCCTATCTCCTGGATTGAGTCAGGATCATGGTGGAAAGTGGAAGGGTGACTGGAAGGGAAATGTGTGTTGCTGTTCCAGCTTGGAATTTCAAGCTGTGGCTTCTCTCATTGGAACATGAGACAACCCAGTCCATTCTCCACCACATCTTGATGTGTTACTTAAACCTTTCCCAGGAGGTGCTGCTGGAGGCACAGAGAAGTCTTTTCCAGCCTCAGAGTGTCTCCAGGTTTGGGTCAGGATCATGGTGGAGGTGGGAGGGTGACTGGGCAGGGAAAGGGGCTGTTATTCCACCCTCAGTCTCTGACTGACACCAAACCCCTTACCCATATCAGAGGGTTCTGCTTCATTCTCTGCCTGGACATGGCCCTACACAACCTGCAGCAGCTGGAGCTGCTCCAGCAGGGAGGGTTGGACTTCATGATCTCCAGAGGGCACTTCCAACCTCAACCACGCTGTGATTTTCCTGCTTGATGAGGCCAGACTTGAAAATCCACCCTGGGCTGGTGGAGAGCAAAGTGCATTTGGGAGCAGAATTATTCCAGCTCTCAGAGGGAAGGGGACAGTGCCTGTGGGGTTGGAAGGTGGACACTCTCAGGAGGTGCTTTGGGCTGCAGCATCACTTGGAAAACCTCCTTCTAAAGCAGCAGCTGCATCTCAGCATCTGTTGGGGCCTGGGGGGAGGTACCACAGAACCCAAGGACTTGGCTGGCTTTGCTCCTGAGGGAACCAGCCTTGCCTGGAAGGGACATTAATTGAGGACTGAACCCTCTGCCAAGAGTCACAGCAGGTCACCAAGGGCAGCAATTATGGCCAAGGGCAGCCACCACCCCCACACAGGTCTGGGGCCGCCTCTGTCCAGCAGCTGGAAACCACCGAGGGAATTGAACACTTTAAAAGGAGAAAGGCCCATCCAAACCACAATTACCAGCAAGGCCCAGCCAGGGAGAAGTAAATAAACAGATAAATCAGAGCCCTGACAGGGCAGCAGAGAAAAATGGAGAGGTGTTCTCCTGCCAAGCCCCCCTCCTGCTCCAAAGGGAACGTGGTGTGTTTGCAGAGCCAGAGGGTGGCAATGAGCTCATGGTGTGCAGCCCAAACCATCCCCCCCTGCCCCTTTCCATGTGGCCTGGAGGGTCTGGGGAGCCCTGGGAGATCTCAGACACCTGAGGGGCCTCAGCAAGCTGGTTCTTTTCCTTCAAACGACCCAAATTATGCAGAGGGAAGGGCTGGCAGAACAAAGGAAAACAAAGCACAGCAAACAAGGAAACGGCAGCAAAGAGTCAGGAATCTTCTTTTGCATTCCAGCACAGGCACCAAACACCCCTTGAAGGGCACACTGAACAAACAGAGCACATTTCCCAGAGCACAGGAGGGGAATAAATAGGAATGAGGACACTGATAGAGGTTTTAAGGGCTTCAACTACATAAACATTGCTTTTCTTTTGGCACTCTTGGCTCAAGAGCAGCACATTCACTTCTGAACTGGCTGAAGGGCCTGAATTCCTCTCTGACCTACGAGGCAGGTCCTCCAGGTTGGACTGGAAAGGTTTAGGAGATGTTTGAACTGCTGTTGGTTCATTCTGCATGACCAGACTTGGAAAACAACATCCTTCCCACCTTATTTCAGGTGGCCACAGACACCACAAATGGATCACTCTGGGCTTCCTCTGAAGCCAAGGGGGTGAAACAAGGACTTTGTCCTCTCCCAAGGAGTGGAGAGGCCACAGGACCCACCTGTACTGTTGTCTGGAGTCACACCTCCCTGCGTTGGTCTCTCGTAGTTTGGTGGCGAGGACTCTGATAATATTGATAAAAAGAATAAAATTTACCTGGAAAGGAAACAAAACACAACAACAAAGAGAAGACAATTGTTAAAGACCATCCAGTGGTGGTGGAGCTGCTCAGCTGAGTCCTTCCCCAAGGGCAGGCAGGGCAGGGACACTGTGGGAAGCTCCTGCAGGGAGAGCTCATTCCCTGGAAGGGATGAGGGTCCTGGGAATGATCTCTTGGGTGGGATCTTGGCAGAGAGAAAGGAATGACCTTCCCTGACCAGGTGTGGGATCTCCCATGGGAACAGCTCCATCTGAGCCAGCCAGCCCAGCAGCCACCTGCAAACTGGGAACTCTGGGGAGGAGCCCTGAATGAGGTTCTCTTTCTCTCCTGCAGCCCAGGTGAGACCCAGAGCTCCTCAGGACACCAGGAGCATCAGCAGGATGTCTCTCCACAGTTCCACATGGAAAAGGAAAGGAGAACAAGCCAAATGCACCGTGGTGAAGACCTGAGTGGAGGTGACAGCTCAAGACTGAGGGACAGCAATGAAACTGTGAAACTTCTGTTGTATTTCACCACTGACTCTCCCTCTGGAGAAGTGTCTGGTGTGGATCAGAGAAGGAGATCAAGGGAGGAACATCTACTTGCTGTCAGGGAGACACATCTATGAACCCAACTCATGGTCAGCTGCTCAACCAAGCTCATCCAGAAGGTCACAGCTTGGAAGAGGAATCAACAGCCTTGAGAGGATTTCAGAGCCATGTGGATGTGGCACTTGGGGACATGGGGTAGTGGTGGCCTTGGCAGGGCTGGAAATGGTTGGACTCAGTCTCTGAGAACTTCTGCAGCCTTACTGACTGTGTGGGTCTGATCTTGTCCTACAGGGACATGCCCATGGTGCTCCACGGAGCCAAATTCCAGGGAAACATCCCATGGCTCCTTCACAGAGATGGAATTGTCCTACAGACACATGCCCATGGTGACCCACACAGCAAAATTCCAGGGAAACATCCCATGGCTTCTTCACAGAGATGGAATTGCCCTACAGGGACATGCCCATGGTGACCCACACAGCAAAAATCCAGGGAAACATCTCATGGTTCCCTCACAGAGATGGATTTGTCCTACAGGGACATGCCCATGGTGCTCCATGGAGCCAAATTCCAGGGAAACATCCCATGGCTCCTTCACAGAGATGGAATTGTCCTTCAGGGACATGCCCATGGTGACCCACACAGCAAAACTCCAGGGAAACATCCCATGGCTCCTTCACAGAGATGGAATTGCCCTACAGGGACATGTCCATGGTGCCCCACAGAACAAAATTCCAGGGAAACATCCCATGGCTCCATCACAGAGATGGAATTGTCCTACAGGGACATGTCCATGGTGTTCCACGGAGCCAAATTCCAGGGAAACATCTAATGGTTACCTCACAGAGATGGAATTGTCCTACAGGGACATGCCCATGGTGCCCCACAGAACAAAATTCCGGGGAAACATCCCATGGCTCCTTCACAGTGATGGAATTGTCCTTCAGGGACATGCCCATGGTGACCCACACAGCAAAATTCCAGGGAAACATCTCATGGCTCCCTTACAGAGATGGAATTGCCCTACAGGGACATGCCCATGGTGCTCCATGGAGCCAAATTCCAGGGAAACATCCCATGGCTTCTTCACAGACATGGAATTGTCCTACAGGGACATGCCCATGGTGCTCCACGGAGCCAAATTCCAGGGAAACATCTCATGGCTCCCTCACAGTGATGGAATTGTCCTACAGGGACATGCCCATGGTGACCCACACAGCAAAATTCCAGGGAAACATCTCATGGCTCCCTCACAGTGATGGAATTGTCCTACAGGGACATGCCCATGGTGACCCACACAGCAAAATTCCAGGGAAACATCTCATGGCTCCTTCACAGAGATGGAATTGCCCTACAGGGACATGTCCATGGTGACCCACAGAGCAAAATTCCAGGGAAACATCTCATGGCTCATGGCTCCCTCACAGAGATGGAATTGCCCTACAGGGACATGTCCATGGTGACCCACACAGCAAAATTCCAGGGAAACATCTCATGGCTCCCTCACAGAGATGGAATTGCCCTACAGGGACATGCCCATGGTGCCCCACACAGCAAAATTCAAACTTGAAGTCCCTCAAACTTGAAGTCCCTCAAACTTGAAGAGCCTCAAACTTGAAGAGCCTCAAACTTGAAGTGCCTCAAACTTGAAGTCCCTCAAACTTGAAGTCCCTCAAACTTGAAGAGCCTCAAACTTGAAGTCCCTCAAACTTGAAGTCCCTCAAACTTGAAGAGCCTCAAACTTGAAGTCCCTCAAACTTGAAGAGCCTCAAACTTGAAGAGCCTCAAACTTGAAGAGCCTCAAACTTGAAGTCCCTCAAACTTGAAGAGCCTCAAACTTGAAGTCCCTCAAACTTGAAGTCCCTCAAACTTGAAGTGCCTCAAACTTGAAGTCCCTCAAACTTGAAGAGCCTCAAACTTGAAGAGCCTCAAACTTGAAGAGCCTCAAACTTGAAGTCCCTCAAACTTGAAGAGCCTCAAACTTGAAGTCCCTCAAACCCTCTGCTGACAAACTGTCAAACTTCCAGGCAGGACAAACACAAAGCCCTTCAACTGGATGGATGAAGACTGCACATTATTCAGGGTGGATGGAGCAGGGAATCCTGGCTCAGCAATTCCCACTGGACCATGGGCACTGCCTCCCACCCCGGGGACGTGCCCGTACTCACCACGATAGCTGCCAGGATGGGCACCTGAATAATCCACTTCAAATTGCCAGCACTCAAGTCCCAACACCTGAGAAGAGATGGATGTTCCATCAGGAAAGCAGTGGTGACCAAGAGCTGCACATCAAGTGTCTCCTTGGATAAATCCACCCTGGAATTGTGGGTTCCTCCAGAGCCTGCTGTGGTGGAAGGGCCTGGGTCTAACCCTGCCTTCACTCAGGGTGGCTTTCAAACAGTCCTTCTGCTCTAAAGCCATGACTGTCAGGGGTGGTTTGTGCTCTCCACGTGGTGGAACAGCTCCTTCCACAGTCAGTGAGACTTGCTCTTTCCAACCCTTTTCCACTTCTTCTGCACCTCCTTCCCAGGAGAAACCTGGAGAATCCAGACTGCATGGACAGGAGGGGCTGAGATGACTGAGGAACAGGGAATCCCAGAATGGTTTGGGATGGAAGGGACCTTAGAGACCATCTTGTCCCACCCCCTGCCATGGGCAGGGACACCTCCCACCAGCCCAGGCTGCTCCAAGCCCTGTCCAACCTGGCCTTGGACACTTCCAGGGATGGGACAGCCACAACTTCTCTGCCCAACCTGTGCCAGGGCCTGCCCACCCTCAAAGGGAAGAAATCTCTCCTAAGATCTAATCTAAACCTTTCCTCTGTCAGTTTGAAGCCATTCCCTGTGTCCTGTCACTGCAGTTCCTGAAGAACAGTTCCTCTCCAGCTTCCTTGTTATTGAGGGATGTCCCTGACCATGGCAGGAGGGTTGGACAAGATGACCTTTAAAGATCCCTTCCATCCCAAATGATTCTGTCTTGGAAGAACTCCACACACTTGGGCAGCTCTGCTAATCCATCCTTCCAAACCTGGAGCTGAAATCCTGTTGGGAAAGCAGCATCTTCCCAGGCAAAGCCATCTCAGAAGCTTCCTGGGGACCTCCACGATCCTGGGCAGGTGGAACCTGCTGTGTGGCCAAGCCTGTGAATTGTGGGGGGTAAGGCCAGGCTGGACAGGGCTTGGAGCAACCTGGGATAGTGGGAGGTGTCCCTGCCCATGAGAGGGTGGCACTGGATGGGCCTTCAGGTTCCTTCCAACCCAAACCATTCTGGAATCCTGTGATCCACACATGTCCTGTGTGGTGGAGTTACAGCTCCACCACCTCAGCAGCACCAACCTTCTCTGACTGTGCTGAACCTGCTGTGTCCCAAACTCAGTCCTGTTCATTCAGGATTTTGAAGGTCTTGTCCCTGCCTGGCTGGAAATTGTCCCTCTTATCCCCAAGGAGGACAACTGGAGGTGTTCCCATCCCATGGAAACCCCAGCAAAGGAAGGGAAACCAGGAAAGTTCATCCTTCCCTGCCATGACACACTCACATCCCAGAGTTAACCCATTCCATCTCGGACTTCTGGCTTTGCCTGGCTCCTCCTTCCCTTGGGATTCACCCCCAGGCCCCTCAGGAGCTGCAGGGAGGAGAAGCTGAGACGTTGGGACTTACTCGGTGTCGGCGAGAGCGGCTCTCACGCTGGCCCACGCTGTGACAAACACAGCTGGGAGTCCTGCAAGAGACAGGGCACGGGTCAGAGGGGCACCAGCACCCCGGGCAGGGCTCAGGGCAAGGGCAGGGCAGTGGCTCTCCAAGGCTCAGCCAGAGCTCAGCCCAGGAAAGGCTCCTCTTTGGATCTAAGATCTGAGCTGAGTCAGTTTGGGGTCCCTCAAGACAAGAAGGACAATCTGTTGAAGGTGTGTCTGGAATGAGAAGGAATGTTTGGGAATTCTGGGTCTGGTCCTCACTCTCATCTTAGTGCAGGGAAATGCCTTTGGAGTGGGGATGGGGCAGAGTGGACTAAATAATGTCTGGGATGAGATGAGAATAAAAACTGAGCAAGACCCTCAGCTCTGGATCCCTCATGGCAAGAAGACAACGGAGGGGCTGGAGGTGTCCAGGGCAAGGAATGGAGCTGGGAAGGGGCTGGAGGTGCCCAGGGCAAGGAATGGAGCTGGGAAGGGGCTGGAGGTGCCCTGGGCAAGGAATGGAGCTGGGAAGGGGCTGGAGGTGCCCAGGGCAGGGAATGGAGCTGGGAAGGGGCTGGAGCAGCAGGAGGGGCTGAGGGAGCTGGGGGGGCTCAGCTGGAGAAAAGGAGGCTCAGGGGGGACCTTCTGGCTCTGCAATCCCTGCCAGGAGGGGGGAGCTGGGACAGGGGGTCGGGAACAGGGACAGGGAACAGGGACAGGAGGAGAGGGAACAGGGACAGGGAACAGGGAACAGGGACAGGGGGTCGGGAACAGGGACAGGGAACAGGGAACACGGACAGGGAACAGGGAACAGGGACAGGGAACAGGGACAGGAGAGGGGGAACAGGGACAGGGAACAGGGACAGGAGAGGGGGAACAGGGACAGGGAACAGGGACAGGGAACAAGGACAGGGAACAGGGACAGGAGCAGAGGGAACAGGGACAGGAGCAGAAGGAACAGGGACAGGGAACAGGGACAGGAAAGAGGGACAGGGAACAGGGACAGGAGCAGAGGGAACAGGGACAGGGAACAGGGACAGGAGCAGAGGGAACGGCCTCAGGCTGGGCCAGGGCAGGGGCAGGTTGGACAGTGGGGAAATTCCTCCTGGGAAGGGCTGTCCAGCCCTGGCACAGCTGCCCAGGGCAGGGGTGGATCCCCACCCCTGGAGGGATTTAAATCTCTGTGGATGTGGCACTTGGGGACATGGTCAGTGGTGGCCTTGGAAGTGCTGGGGATGGTTGGACTGGATGGCCTTGAAGGTCCTTTCCAACCTCAGCGATTCTGTCACTCTGTGATGTTGCTCTCACACCTCTCTGTAGCCCAAATCCAAACAACCAGTGGCAGGGAACATTTTCTGGCAGGTAAATGCCATGGTTTGGACATGTCCACGTTCCTGAACTCTCCTGGCCTTTCAAAACATGGCAGTTTGCTTTTCCAACCTGCTGGCCAAGAGTGGTCCAGGCTCAACCCACCTCCTGGGGCGTGTTTGGGAGACAAACAGCTGGTGTGGGCCTGGAATGGGCCCTGGATTTCCCAGGATGAATCCTCAGGGGCTGAGTCTTTGCCCTGTCCCTGCTTTATGGGCACACAGAGCCTGGAGGGCTTGGACCTGAGGGACCCACACATGCTTTATCCAACTCATCCCATGGGAAGCAGAGAATCCTCCTCTGGAGCCAGGCTGGGAGAGCTGGGGGGGTCACCTGGAGAAGAGAAGGCTCCAGAGACACCTGAGAGCCCCTGGCAGGACCTGAAGGGGCTCCAGGAGAGCTGGAGAGGGACTGGGGACAAGGGAGGGAGGGACAGGACACAGGGAATGGCTTCCCACTGCCAGAGGGCAGGGACAGGTGGGATATTGGGAAGGAATTCCTGACTGGGAGGGTGGGCAGGGACTGGGATGGATTTCCCAGAGCAGCTGTGTCTGCCCCAGCCCTGGGAGTGTCCAAGGCCAGGTTGGAGCACCCTGGGACAGTGGGAGGTGTCCCTGCCCATGGCAGGGGGTGGCTCTAAACCATCTTTAAGGTCCCTTCCTCCCCAAACCATCCATGATCCTGTGATTCCAATGGTTCTTTGCAGCACCCCTTTCCCAAGGGATTTCCTCCCTCCCTTCCCAGCAGGGACAGGTGGACCTGGAGCATTGGTGGCTCAGACCATCCCTCCCAGCACTGAAATCCTGTCAGGTGTGAGGGACCTGCTGCACGAAACACAGAAAGGCCAAAATTTTGGGATGACCCTTCCAAACTGCTCCAACCAAAGGTTCACTCCCAAATGAACCTCTCTCATTTCAGCTCAGCCCCACAGGGACACCACAAAGCTGAAAACCCCCAATATCCAACTGCAATCTGCTATTTATTTTCTTAGGGTCCAGTTATTTGTACAACTGAGTCCCCTACTGGCTTCCCTTAAAAGGCAGCATCAACTCCACAGTAGCTTCCACAAATTCCAGAAGAATTGGCCCTTTCAGGTGAAAAAAAAAAATAAAAAATTTAAAAAATAAATAAAGGCGACATTTATCACCTTGGACTGTAAATATGCTGTTCACAGCCTGAGCTCGCTGGGGCTGGGCAGGAATAAGGCCAGGCTTAACTTTCAGCATGCACTTAAGTCTCATTAGGGTGCTTAAAGGCTGCCCTGACCACGGCTGCAGCAGCACTGTCTGTCTGTCTGTCTGTCTGTCTCCTCCACACGGGGACAACGAGCTCCTTATCTGGGCTGGACCCTCCCAAGGCCATGGTAACACAAGAAATCATAAATAATTAAACACGGGGCCCCACTCAGGGCCAGCAGTGCCTACAAAGGGGCATTTGTGAGCTGTGCCCCCTGAGAAGGTTCCCTGGCACTGGGGGCACTGCAGGGAAAATGCCTGACCCACTGCCCTGGGCATCTGTGGGGTTTGGGAAGGAGAGGATTCCTTGGAACAGGCACAGCTCTTTCCTCCTTGCCTTTATCCACCTACTGATGAAAAATAGGGGCACAATCCACTAAATGGATGGAATGTTGCTGATATTCCAGTTGGCATCAGCTGGGAAACAACAGGGACATGATCCAGGCTGAGCCACCAAAGGCTTAAATGGAGGGAATGTTGCTGATATTCCAGTTTGTATCAGCTGGGAAACAACAGGGACACCATCCAGGCTGAGCCACCAGAGGCTTAAATGGATGGAATGTTCCTGATATTCCAGTTTGTATCAGCTGGGAAACAACAGGGACATGATCCAGGGTGAGCCACCAAAGGCTTAAATGGAGGGAATGTTGCTGATATTCCAGTTGGCATCAGCTGGGAAACAACAGGGACACGATCCAGGCTGAGCCACCAAAGGCTTAAATGGATTGAATGTTGCTGATATTCCAGTTGGCATCAGCTGGGAAACAACAGGGACACGATCCAGGCTGAGCCACCAAAGGTTTAAATGGATGGAATGTTGCTGATATTCCAGTTTGTATCAGCTGGGAAACAACAGGGACATGGTCCAGGCTGAGCCACCAAAGGCTTAAATGGAGGGAATGTTGCTGATATTCCAGTTTGTGTCAGCTGGGAAACAACAGGGACACGATCCAGGCTGAGCCAGCAAAGGCTTAAATGGAGGGAATGTTGCTGATATTCCAGTTAGTATCAGCTGGGAAACTGCTCCTGTGGGAAAGCTGCCAAGTCTGTCTGTGGGATGTTGGATATTCCCTCCCTATCCTGAAGTTTTCAGTTTGAAAGATGAATTGTTTTGGAGATTTGGGCACACTTGGCTTGAACTTGTTCCTCTCAAGGCCACTCAGGGCCAGCAGTGCCTACAAAGGGGCATTGGTGAGCTGTGCCCCCTGAGAAGGTTCCCTGGCACTGGGGGCACTGCAGGGAAAATGCCTGACCCACTGCCCTGGGCATCTGTGGGGCTTGGGAAGGAGAGGATTCCTTGGAACAGGCACCAGCTCTTTCCTCCTTGCCTTTATCCACCTACTGATGAAAAATAGGGGCACAATCCACTAAATGGATGGAATATTGCTGATATTCCAGTTGGCATCAGCTGGGAAAGAACAGGGACACGATCCAGGCTGAGCCACCAAAGGCTTAAATGGATTGAATGTTGCTGATATTCCAGTTTGTATCAGCTGGGAAACAACAGGGACACCATCCAGGGTGAGCCACCAAAGGCTTAAATGGATGGAATGTTCCTGATATTCCAGTTTGTATCAGCTGGGAAACAACAGGGACACCATCCAGGCTGAGCCACCAAAGGCTTAAATGGAGGGAATGTTCCTGATATTCCAGTTGGCATCAGCTGGGAAACTGCTCCTGTGGGAAAGCTGCCAAGTCTGTCTGTGGGATGTTGGATATTCCCTCCCTGTCCTGAAGTTTTCAGTTTGAAAGATGAATTGTTTCAGAGATTTGGGGACACTTGGCTTGAACCTGTTCCTCTCAGGGCCAGCAGTGCCTACAAAGGGGCATTGGTGAGCTGTGCCCCCTGAGAAGGTTCCCTGGCACTGGGGGCACTGCAGGGAAAATGCCTGACCCACTGCCCTGGGCATCTGTGGGGCTTGGGAAGGAGAGGATTCCTTGGAACAGGCACCAGCTCTTTCCTCCTTGCCTTTATTCACCTACTGATGAAAAATAGGGGCACAATCCACTAAATGGATTGAATGTTGCTGATATTCCAGTTGGCATCAGCTGGGAAAGAACAGGGACATGGTCCAGGCTGAGCCACCAAAGGTTTAAATGGATTGAATGTTCCTGATATTCCAGTTTGTATCAGCTGGGAAACAACAGGGACATGATCCAGGGTGAGCCACCAAAGGTTTAAATGGAGGGAATGTTCCTGATATTCCAGTCGGCATCAGCTGGGAAACAACAGGGACATGATCCAGGGTGAGCCACCAAAGGCTTAAATGGATGGAATGTTCCTGATATTCCAGTTGGCATCAGCTGGGAAACAACAGGGACATGATCCAGGCTGAGGCACCAAAGGCTTAAATGGAGGGAATGTTGCTGATATTCCAGTTTGTATCAGCTGGGAAAGAACAGGGACACGATCCAGGCTGAGGCACCAAAGGCTTAAATGGAGGGAATGTTGCTGATATTCCAGTTTGTATCAGCTGGGAAACAACAGGGACATCATCCAGGCTGAGCCACCAAAGGCTTAAATGGATTGAATGTTCCTGATATTCCAGTTGGCATCAGCTGGGAAACTGCTCCTGTGGGAAAGCTGCCAAGTCTGTCTGTGGGATGTTGGATATTCCCTCCCTGTCCTGAAGTTTTCAGTTTGAAAGATGAATTGTTTCAGAGATTTGGGGACACTTGGCTTGAACTTGTTCCTCTCAAGGTCAGCAGTGCCTACAAAGGGGCATTGGTGAGCTGTGCCCCCTGAGAAGGTTCCCTGGCACTGGGGGCACTGCAGGGAAAATGCCTGACCCACTGCCCTGGGCATCTGTGGGGTTTGGGAAGGAGAGGATTCCTTGGAACAGGCACAGCTCTTTCCTCCTTGCCTTTATCCACCTACTGATGAAAAATAGGGGCACAATCCACTAAAGGCTTAAATGGATGGAATGTTGCTGATATTCCAGTTTGTATCAGCTGGGAAACAACAGGGACACGATCCAGGCTGAGCCACCAAAAGCTTAAATGGATGGAATGTTCCTGATATTCCAGTTTGTATCAGCTGGGAAAGAACAGGGACACGATCCAGGCTGAGCCACCAAAGGCTTAAATGGAGGGAATGTTGCTGATATTCCAGTTGGCATCAGCTGGGAAACAGGGATACCATCCAGGCTGAGCCACCAAAGGCTTAAATGGAGGGAATGTTGCTGATATTCCAGTTGGCATCAGCTGGGAAACTGCTCCTCTGTGGAAAGGTTGCCAGGCCTGCCTGTGGGATATTGGATATTCCCTCGCTATCCTGAAGCTTTCAGTTTGAAAGAAGGATTTGTGTCACAGATTTGGGGACATTTGACACGTATTTGTTCCTCTCAAGCCTGTCCTGCCCTTCACAAGAGACACTGCTGCCATTCAGACACCAATCCTGGGCTGTGTTCCAGTTCTAAGCAACAACAAAACACACAGGAGTGATCAGTTATACCCCCAAAATCCCAATTATTGTGCTGCTGCCTCACCCTGCTCAGGTGAGTGTAGGAAAAGGATCCTTGATATTTTCTGTGAATTCCTGGCACTCCTTTTATTGCTACATTTGTCTTTCTGTGTCTCTTCCATTTTCTGCAGTTTTGAAGTGTAAATGTTCCTAAATTTACAAAAGGTGGTTTGATTCCTCTCCCTCCTTTGCTCTGCCCTGGGTTTGGTTTCTGTGTCAGTGTAACATGGACTGTTTGGGTCATTCCTCTGGTTCAGCCTTTCCCCTTCCCTGCAAAGCTAAACTTTCCATGGGAAAAGTCCTGGAATCACACAATTGTTGAGGTTGGAAAAGCCCTCCAAGATTACAGAGTCCAAATGTTCCCAGCACTGCCAAGGCCACCACTGACCATGTCCCCAAGTGCCACATCCACAGGGCTTTGACATCCCTGCAGGGATGGGGATCCACCCCTGCCCTGGGCAGCAGTGCCAGGGCTGGACAGCCCTTCCCAGGAGGAATTTCCCCAATGTCCAACCTGCCCCTGCCCTGGCCCAGCCTGAAGCCGTGCCCTCTGCTCCTGTCCCCGTTCCCTGTCCCTGCTCCTGTCCCTGTTCCCTGTCCCTGTTCCCTCTGCTTCTGTCCCTGTTCCCTGTCCCTGTTCCCTCTGCTTCTGTCCCTGTTCCTGTCCCTGTTCCCTGTCCCTGTTCCCTCTGCTTCTGTCCCTGTTCCCTGTCCCTGTTCCCAAACCCCCCCAGCTCCCCCTCCTGGCAGGGATTGCAGAGCCAGAAGGTCCCCCCTGAGCCTCCTTTTCTCCATCTGAGCCCCCTCTGAGCAGAGAGAGGCAGGAAGGTAGGGATGGATGGATGGATGGATGGATGGATGGATGGATGGATGGATGGATGGATGGATGGATGGATGGATGGATGGATGGATGGACGGACAAACGGACGGACGGACAGATGGATGAGAGGATGGATGGAAGGATGGATGGATGGATGGATGGATGGATGGATGGATGGATGGATGGATGGATGGATGGATGGACGGACTGACGGATGGATGGATGGGATGCATGGGATGCATGGATGGATGGGATGCATGGATGGATGGATGGATGGATGGATGAAAGGATGGATGGATGGATGGATGGATGGATGGATGGATGGATGGGCGGATGGATGGGATGGATGGATGGATGAAAGGTTAGATGGATGAAAGGATGGATGGATGGATGGATGGATGGATGGATGGATGGATGGATGGATGGATGGATGGATGGATGGAAGGATGGATGGATGGATGGACGGATGGATGGATGGACGGACGGACGGACGGACGGATGGATGGATGGATGAATGGATGGATGGATGAAAGGATGGATGGATGAAAGGATGGATGGACGGACGGATGGATGGATGGATGGATGGATGGATGGATGGATGGATGGATGGATGGATGGAGGTCCTACCCCACACCGGTGTGACACAGGGCAGAGCCCACCGATGCCGTGAGCGACTTCTACAGAATCCACATTGTATGCGCTGTGCATTTCCAGAGCAGACACACAGTGTGTACAATGCAGGTGCTATAAAGTCAGGTGTCTCCCCAGCAGCTGGACCAGGGGCAGCACCTGCTGCCCACCCCACCCCACTGCTCCCCTCAGGGCTCTCCCTGTGTCCGTGTCTCCAAGCAGCTGGACCAGGAGCAGCATCTGCTGCCCATCCCACCCCACTGCTCCCCTCAGGACTCTCCCTGTGTCCGTGTCTCCAGCAGCTGGACCAGGAGCAGCATCTGCTGCCCATCCCACCCCACTGCTCCCCTCAGGACTCTCCCTGTGTCTGTGTCTCCAGCAGCTGGACCATGGGCACCATCTGCTGCCCACCCCACCCCACTGCTCCCCTCAGGACTCTCCCTGTGTCTCCAGCAGCTGGACCATGGGCACCATCTGCTGCCCACCCCACCCCACTGCTCCCCTCAGGACTCTCCCTGTGTCTCCAGCAGCTGGACCATGGGCACCATCTGCTGCCCACCCCACTCCACTGCTCCCCTCAGGACTCTCCATGTGTCTGTGTCTCCAGGAGCACCATCTGCTGCCCACCCCACCCCACTGCTCCCCTCAGGACTCTCCATGTGTCTCCAGCAGCTGGAGAAACAGCCAAAGCTGTGAGGGAGGGGAGTGGTGGCAGAGCCACTGCTGAGGGAGAGTTTCTGAATTAAGCCCTGAGGAAACCTGGGCTCAGCTGCCTGGGATGGAGGAACCTCTCTGAGGAGCCATGAGTGGGTCTGATCCATCCCCTCATGTCACCTTTTCCTGATATTCCAAGGTCTTGGAGGGTTTTTCCAACCTCAGTGGTTCTGACATTCCAGGACTTTTCATGCTGAAAGGTGGAAACTCCAGGGATTTCCCTTTCCAGAGACAGGGAAAGCTGAAACTCCAGGAATTCCCTGACAGCCCAAGGGGTTACACTGAGACAGAAATGGACCATGAGGCAGAGGAAAGGCAGGAGAGGGTTTGTACCATGGATGGTCCTGATGTTAACCAGGGACAATGCCACCCTCTGCTGCCCCTGCTCCTGTTGGGCACAAATTCCCTCAGGGAATGGTGACTCCTGCTTAGATAAACATGGAGTTTTGGACCTGAGCACCTCTCACACCACCCCACTGATCTTCTCCAGGTCTCCCTGCAATGCCCTGCAGCAGAATTCCAGGGCAGTGCCACCCTGTGTGTGAATGAACAGGGTGGGAAGGGAAAATGCCAGTGGGACCAGCTTGGCTTGTCCAGTTGTTGGCCATGGCTCATGGTCTTCCCTGGGGAAACAGCTAAAGGGAATGCAAGTCTGCAGGGGAATTAATTATTGCAGCCCATAATGGCCTTATTGATTGATTTTGGTTGGGTCTCCTCCTGTCCTCAGGGTGTCCCTTGGGAGAAGGAACTGAAGTCTCTGCTGGAGCTGTGAGTGAGGACTTGGGTGGGAAAGCCCTGACAGAAATCTTCAGGTCTGATGGACGTGGGTGGGAAAGCCCTGACAGAAATCCTCAGGTCTGACAGCAAAGAGCAACTCCATGTCCCTGTTTCACAGAATCCCAGACTATTCTGAGTTGGGAGGACCCACAAGGACCATCGAGTCCAACTCTTAAGTCAATGGCCCACACAGGGGATTGAACCCATGACCTTGGCATTATTACAGCCAAGTTTGAGCCAACTGAGCTGATCTCAGGGTCAATGTTTCCTCCCTGGCCATGGATTGAGACCTTGTAGGGTGACTTTTGCACCCTGTTTGCCCCTGGGAGGTTTCCAGGTGGGATCAATGCAATGCTGTGCCTCGTTGTCACCCCTCAGTTTTTAGGACAAACCTCTCTTTGCTATGCCACAGCTGCCCCTCTCCGACCCCCTGGCACTCCCTGCCATGCTGTGGGCAGCATCCAGTGCCCTCTGCAGGGAGCTGGAGCTTTTCCACCCCTCCCAGTGGCTCCTGGATTGCTCTGCCCCTTCCCAGTGCCCAAAAAACCATCCAAACAACACAACCTGTGGGAACATCCTGGTGCTAATCCAAGCAGAGCCAGCCCAGTGCCCCCGGAGGGCTCCTGTGTTCTGCTGCCAGAGGAATCCACATGGAGCAGCCCCAAAGCCTTGGAAGCTCAGCCACGAGGCTGTTGTGACAGGTGGGGTTGATCCCATGAAATGATTATTCCCTGGCATTGGTTGGAAGAATTCTCTGGGGTAGCCCCTGCCTGGCAGCCTGGCAGGCTCTGGCACAGCTCTGGGCACTCTGCTTACACACATGGCATCCCATTGCTGCTGCTCCCCCTCTCTCCCAGAATTCCAACCCCAGGGAATTGCTCCTTCGAGCCTCCTCTGTACAGTTTGAGGTCGTTTTATGAGAAGCAAATTTTACCTCAAGGTCTGGAAGAAGATTTTTCATTTTTTTTAAATTTAATTTAATTTATTTGAGGTTTTGCCCATTTGTTTTAAAAAAGAGGTGACATCTGAAGGCCTCTCTATCTGAGGACTTCTGAGGGGAGAAATGCCCTGTCCCCAAAACACAGTCACAGCATGGCTTGGGTTGGGAGGGACCTTAAAGGTCATCTCATTGCAACTCCTGGACACCTTCCCCAGACCAGGTTGCTCCAAGCCCAGTCAAACACCTTTTTCTTTCTTTCTTTTGTCCCAAACCTTCCAGCTGTCCAGGACTAGACTTTTCCAGAGAGATGCAGGCCCAGTTTGAGGCTCATATTTGCACCCCTTGGCAGCACCAGCAGTTTCTGACCTGGGCACCAGCTGAACATGAGGTTTGGAAGGAACTTCTCTCCAGATCCCATTTGGGAAGGAGAAAAACTGGGCAGAGAGTCCTGCAGGTTGGACTGCCCTGGGTGACTGAATCCCAAACCCTGCAACCCCTCAGAACTTGGTCCTGCAACCCCTCAGAACTTGGTCCTGCAACCCTTCAGAACTTGGTCCTGTAACCCCTCAGAACTTGGTCCTGCAACCCTTCAGAACTTGGTCCTGCAACCCTTCAGATTTTGGTCCTCCAACCCTTCAGAACTTGGTCCTGAAACCCTTCAGAACTTGGTCCTGCAACCCCTCAGAACTTGGTCCTGCAACCCCTCAGAACTTGGTCCTGTAACCCCTCAGAACTTGGTCCTGCAACCCTTCAGAACTTGGTCCTGTAACCCTTCAGAACTTGGTCCTGCAACCCTTCAGAACTTGGTCCTGAAACCCTTCAGAACTTGGTCCTGTAACCCCTCAGAACTTGGTCCTGCAACCCCTCAGAACTTGGTCCTGTAACCCCTCAGAACTTGGTCCTGCAACCCTTCAGAACTTGGTCCTGTAACCCTTCAGAACTTGGTCCTGCAACCCTTCAGAACTTGGTCCTGAAACCCTTCAGAACTTGGTCCTGTAACCCTTCAGATTTTGGTCCTGCAACCCCTCAGAACTTGGTTCTGCAACCCCTCAGAACTTGGTTCTGCAACCCTTCAGAACTTGGTTCTGCAACCCTTCAGAACTTGGTCCTGCAACCCCTCAGAACTTGGTTCTGCAACCCCTCAGAACTTGGTCCTGTAACCCTTCAGAACTTGGTCCTGCAACCCCTCAGAACTTGGTCCTGCACTACCTGCCTTGCTCCAAAACACTGGGGGTTTTTCCCCTTAAGAAATCCAGTTCTGGAATGGGGCTGAGCCTTGTCCTAAAATGCAATCACAGGATGTGCGTTTTAAACCTGGAATGTGGGAAGGAGTCCTGGGCCACACAGTTTGGAGCAAGCACAGACCCCTCTGAAGAGGCTTTCCCTGCAGGGAGCCCCTGGGTGGACCTTCACCCTGTTATTCATCATGTCCTCAAGGATTATCCAACACCTTCCTGTTCTCCCTCACACTCCTCAGACTTTGGGACAACTGTGGGCATTTGTTTTGTTGTCCTGAGCCTCTCAGCACCTCAGAACTCCTTGGAAGCCAAAACTGATGCCAGAAGTGAACAGCAATGACCTCTTGGTCTGAACTCAGTGTGGCCACAACACCCTGCACCTCATGCCAGCCCTTCCTCTCTCCTCAGGGAAAAGATGTCCGAGTTAAGAGGAGAAATGGGGGAAGAAAAAAAAGGTCTTTTCCCCAAATTGCAGGTTTCCAGCATCCAGGAGACCTCCAGGAGCTTCTGAAAGCAGATGAACCTTGAGGGAGGCAATCAGAGCCTGGGAGTAGATGCTCAAAGCCTCAGGCACCTTCTGCCCCTCCAGCCCAACGCTGGTTCCTCAACAGGAGGAACTGGGATGAGATGGGGAGAGCTCAGAGGTGCCTCCAATGCTACATTTAGCCCTGGAAGGATGGCAGGTGTGAGGGTGGAGAGGCACTGCCAGAGAAGCTGTGGCTGCCCCATCCCTGGGAGTGTCCACAGGGCTTGGAGAAACCTGGGCTAGTGGAAGATGTCCCTGCCCTTGGAACTGGATGGTCTTTAAGGTCCCTTCCAATCCAAACCATTCTGAGATTCTCTGACTCTCTGTGCTGTCTCCAAGCCTGGGCTGATCCCTCCACAGATCCTGGAGGTGCCACAGTGGAAATTCCTCAATCCAGAAGTGAGAAAGGTCTCCCAGGAGGGAAATCCCATCCTGGTATTTCTCATCCTGCCTCTGCCCCTTCTCCTGCATTTATTCCCATCCATGACCAGCTTCAGGAAGTCCCTCCCAGAGGCTCCCTGCAGGTGGGCTGGGAGGAGCAGCCACGACTTACCCCAGCCAAATAAGGTGAATCCCCAAAGATATTTCTTCTCTGAGAAAAATGCCATGAAGATGAGGCTGTGGAGATAGAGCCCTTCCACCAGAATCCAGTAGTAATTGGTTGCCAGGAAGTAGAGGAAGAAGGTAACTGCTACTTTACAGCCCACCTGCAACGAGCACAGAAGGACAGGGAGGTGTGAGGGACATGAGCTGAAGGTTCCCAGAGAGACACAATGAACCAGCATGGGGTGGAGAACAAGGGGGAGGAAGGGAAAAGTGAAATTAGAACGTTCTGTTGGCTTTTACAAGGGGAAAAATCCATCAGGAGAATAGAAGGGATGAACAGTGGAGAAGAAAGTCCCCAAACCAAGCATTGCTTTCCCAAGGGTAGGTGAGGTGGGAGGTGCAGGAGGACAGGGAACCTGTGGAGATGGGATGGCCTGATCCTGCTCTCTCCCAGCCCAGTGATGAAGTGAAGGACTCCCACACTTTCTAGGCCAGGTGGGTTTCATCTTTGCCCTGTGTCCCTTGTCCATGCCAGAGGACACAGGGCTGTGGCCAAGCAGTCTCAGTCTGAGGGACCTGGTGCAAGTCCCACCACGGGGACTGCAACTCTTCCCTCAGCTCATGGAGAGATCCTGTGGGTTAGGTCACCCCAACCTGCCATGGTGTCCAGGACAGGATCCTCCAGGGCTGTTTGTCTGTCCTCAACAAACGTGAGGACACCCTGAATGGCTGCTCTTGGTTTGGAGATGGGTCCTCCAAGAGCAAACCTGGAGGTTTTCCCCCACAATCTCCAGGTGCTTCTGAACACAGAAGGAAAGTTGGAAGATATTGATGCCACATGGGGTGAACAGTTCCAAAGGGACACATAAAGCCATCCCTATCAATGTGGACATTCCCGGAGTCTGGAAAGTTGGATCTCACAGGAATCCTGTGGCAGCATCACCTCTCCAGGATGTCCCTTCCTTTGAGAGGACTGACAGAAACTGTCAATAATATGCCCCTGGTCAATAAAGAGGAGAATTTCTGCAGCTCTTCTGCCAATCCTTTGCCAACAGAATGAATATACACATTTAATATCCATAAATCCATTGTATGTCAATGAGATATGGACACATCACCCTCTTCTTCTTGTCCAGGCAAAGTGAGTCAAAATAGAAGATCAATTAAAACTCCCCATCCAGGTGGAATAATAATTTGTATATTTATATTTTTGTATTATATATATATATATAAAATAATATCTTTTTTATTCTTTTCCCAGGGAGCATCAGGCAATAATTGCAAAGCTCTCCCTTCCCTTGGAAACAAAGGAAAGCCATTAATTGTTGCCCTCATCACTTGCTTGTCTTTCAATGCAGAAGGAGGGGAGGTGCCCCTAAAACTCAAATTAAAATAATTAAAAATTAGATGGGATAATATTAAAAAAATATATTCAAAGAACACCAATGGTTATCCCAATTCTTCCTTGGAATGAGTTCAGCCCAAGGAGAAGCTTCTGCCTAAAAGGGGAGTGTTTGGAAGTGTGTTGAGCTCTGCAGCAGTTAAGGAGAAGGAGCTGGGAATGGGATGGAGATTTCCAGGAGCAGATTTCCATCTGGGAGCTCTTGGGTACCCACTGGGACACTCCACATGCCCTGGTTGTATCCAAGGGGTTGTGGGAGCTCTGAAAGTCTGGAGCCAAATAAATAGATGGGCAGGGAGTTTATCCCAGAATTCCTGAGGTTGGAAAAGAGCTCCAAGACCACTGAATCCACCCTGTGCCCGATGCCCACCTTGGCAAAGCCCATGGAGCCCACCCTGTGCCCAGTGTCCACCTTGGAAAAGCCCTCCCAGCCCGTGGAGCCCACCCTGTGCCCAGTGCCCACCTTGGAAAAGCCCTGCCAGCCCATGGAGCCCACCCTGTGCCCAGTGCCCACCTTGGAAAAGCCCTCCCAGCCCATGGAGCCCACCCTGTGCCCGATGCCCACATTGGCAAAGCCCTGCCAGCCCAAGGAGCCCACCCTGTGCCTGTTGCCACCTTGGCAAAGCCCTCCCAGCCTATGGAGCCCACCCTGTGCCTGATGCCCACCTTGGCACAGCCCTCCCAGCCCCTGCAGCCCACCCTGTGCCCGATACCCACCTTGTCCCCCAGCCCACAGCACTCAGTGCCACGGCCAGTCCTGCCTTGGGCACCTCCAGGGATGGGCACTCCAAACCTCCCTGGGCAGCCCCTTCCAGTGCCTGCCCACCCTTTTCAGGGAGAAATTCCTCCTGGTGTCCAACCTGCCCTTCCCCTGGCACAGCTTGAGGCTGTTCCTTCTCCTCCTGTGCCAACTGCATGTGGTGGTGGGAGAAGAACAGGCTGTTCCACGCTGGGACAATCAAGGATGTTCCCAGAGCCACAGATTCCAGGGGCATCAGGGGGGTGGTGACAGCAGGAATTGTAGGTGGGAATCAAACCCCAACCTTGACTGCCACAGGGCACAGCTCCTCCTTAGCCCAGGACCTGGGCAATCCCTCTGGATCCAGAGGGAGTGGGAAGGGAAAGGCTGTGCAAGGTGAGGGTTTCCATCTCAGCAGGGTGGAAAAGCCCCCGGAGAAAAGCCAAGTGTTGAGCAGACAGGACAGAGACACAAAGCCCTGAGAAGCAGCTGCTCTGGGGACACTCACAAACTGTGATTTATCTGCTGGAGGTGCTTCAGTGATGGATTTCAAGTCTTCCTCTGAGATCCTCTCCATCTCCTCCAGGGCCGAGCCCGAGTACAGGACCGCGTCCTTCACGAAGATGCTCATGGCCCTCAGCATGAAGGACACAAACAGGTGCATGTGGATGTAGTTTCTAGTGCAGTGCAAACGTCTGCAGGAGGAGACACAACAGGGGGGGAGAAGTTCAGAACATCTGGTGGGTGTCTGTGCCTCCAAAGAGCCCCAGCTCCCCTCACCCAGCGGTGCCACCACCCCTGCCCTGCCCTCCCCAACCCTCCATGGGGCTGCACATGGATTGATCCCTGCTCCAAGGGCTTCCCAGAGTCATGGAATCATGGAATGCCTTGAGTTGGAAGGGACCTTGAAGCTCATCTGGTCCCACCCCCTGCCATGGGCAGGGACACCTCCCACTATCTCAGGGACACCTCCCACTGTCCCAGGGACACCTCCCACTGCCCAGGTTGCTCCAACCTGGCCTTGGACACTCCCAGGGATGGGGCAGCCACAGCTTCTCTGGGAAATCCATTCCAGTTCCTCCCCACCCTCCCAGGGAAGAATTTCTCTCTAAAACCTGCTCTAACTCAACCCTCTCTCAGTTGGAAGCCATTCCCCCTTTCCATCCCCAACTGCCCTTGGGCTTCAAGGGCTCCAGAACTTGTGGCCACTGAAAGCCTGGCAGAGTTTCCTGGAAACGCTGATTTTGGTGTCCCCCAAGCTCAGCAGCTCCTCCAGCAGTAACTGAGCAGTGCTGGGCTGTTTGTCCTGTCTGCTGCTGGGACACCATCCTTGGCCTGCTCATGGTGAGCAGCTTTGGGCTCCACCCCAGCAACGACCCCATAAATGCCCGTTGTAAAGCGCTTTGAGGTCCTTTCTGGGGGAAAAGCTGGATGGTGACAACGGGATGGGTTGGACCCACATGGGAGAGGTGTATTTTGGAACCAGTGATGGTGGGTTTGGGGAGAAGAAGGAACTAAGTGACCTCTTGGGGTGTCCTCTGGCCTCTAGAGCTCTGTTGCCTGGCTGGCCACACCTGGATTTATGGATGGATTTATGGATGGATTTATGGATTTATGGATGGATTTATGGATGGATTTATGGATGGATTTATGGATGGATTTATGGATTTATGGATGGATTTATGGGTAGATGTTTGGGTGGATTTATGGGTGGATTTATGTCCTCTGAAATCTCCAGCTCCAATAATGGAAACCATCATGCCCAGCTGTGTTTGGCTCCTCTGAAGGACATTATGGCAGCAATAACAGTTGTCCTCTGGGCTGTTCCAATCCAAACCACACCCAGTGGAACTGCTGAGGTGGGAATGGAGGTGGGCTTTGTCCCCTGCCTTGAACTGTGGCCAGTGAATCCCTGGATTGTGTGTCATCTGGGATAAAACCCGGCTTGATCCCTGCTGCTGCCTTGATCCCTGGGATAGGGACATTCCAGCCCAGTTGTCCATGAGGTCTGGACTGGAAATGAAGTGTCTGAGAATGTGAATAGAAAGAGAGCCCATCTCTGGAACCAGGAACACTCTTAGATACACAGACATGGAATATTTTCACCACCTTGCCCATGTCCAGTGAGAAAGGAAACGGAAGGAGAAGGTTGGCAGAGCAGGAGTGTGGTGGCAGGGATGGGGGCTGGCACTACATCCTTCCAGGTGCCTCCAGGGAGGGTCTGCATCCCTCTGGCCTGTGTGTGTCCCAGGTTTGGGCTCTGCTCTCCAAGCACATCCCCCTGAGCACCTTTTGCCACTGCAGAGGGACCTGAGCAGCACCTGCAGAGCCAAAAACCACCCATTTTTTTCCAGTGGGTCATTCCTGGGGCTTGGCACGAGCTCCATGGGCAGCACCAGGTGGCTGATTCCAGCAGGCACAATTACCCCCTCAGCTCTTGTCTGGGTCCTGCTGGTTTCCAGGAGAAGATGTGACCAGACACCCAAGGGAAGTCCAGCTGGGGCTCAGGGGTTGGGAGTCAACCCCCTGCTCGATCTCCAGCTCACCAGGTGTGGCTTCCCAAAGGACAAATTCCTTGAGATGGGTGACATCCTTCATCCCTCCCATGCCATGCTCTCGGTGCCAGCAAGACTCAGAGAATCCTACAATGGCTTGGGTTGGAAGGGACCTTAAAGCCCATCCAGTGCCACCTCCTGCCATGGGCAGGGACACCTTCCGCTATCCCAGGTTGCTCCAGGCCCTGTCCGACCTGGACACTTCCAGGAGTGGGAGATGCAACAGGAGGTCTGAGGAATGGATGGTGTGGGTTCAAAGTGGTATTTAGGGGTGGTGGAAAGGGAGGAGGGACCATCAGAACAAGGAGGGTGATTTTTGGATCCCTGGGAACAGCAGCAGGGGGAGATGGGAGGAATCAGCCTGGGTTTCCCTTCAGCTGCTCTTCCTTCAGGAGTATTTGGGTCCAGAGTGGAATTTCCCTCATGAAACCAGAACTACCTAAAAAACTGACCATTTAACCTGAGCCAGATGGGTAAGAAGGACAGAAAACCCCAGGGAGTTCCCCATGGGAGGCAAACCTGGAGATGCCTCTTCCAGCTTTGTACTGAGGGGCTGGAAAACTCCCCTGCAGGGAAGCAGGAGGAGTTCCAACTTCCCACCCCCATCCCTCAGGAGGTTTTCCCTACATGGCACTCCCAGAGCCCAAAGCACCACTCCTGAAGTGCCACCTGGTGCCAACTCCCTCGGGTAGACCCAGAGCCGCCTACCTGAAGTATCCCAGGATAAGGACAGCAACTGTGAGGGATCCCAGAGAGATGGAGTATCCAACAGTATAAATCAAATAGAGGCGATCAAAGACCTCCTGCAGCAGAAACGGTGGAGAAAAGAGCGCCACGTTAGAACACGTGCCACGGCGGTGCCAGCGCGGGCACGGGGCACCCACACCCCCCAGGGGCAGCCTGGGGATGGGCACGTGGGGGCCCTGATGTGGGCAGGGGGGGAAGGTGGGTCAGTGCCACACCTGGGAGTTGGGCAGCGTTTCCAGCCCAAAGGAACCCAAAGCGCTTTACGGATTCTCTGCCCGATCCAGACACCACTTGGATCACATCACTTGGATCTCCAGAGGGACAAAACCTTGGCAAGTTTGGCTTGAGCAAAATGC
Source organism: Pithys albifrons albifrons (assembly GCF_047495875.1). NCBI lineage: Eukaryota > Metazoa > Chordata > Aves > Passeriformes > Thamnophilidae > Pithys > Pithys albifrons. The sequence goes on along the minus strand of NC_092464.1, from coordinate 1,932,666 downwards.
CCAACCTTGGCTTGAGAAAAATGCCCAACCTTGGCAAGTTTGACTTGAACAAAATGCTCAACCTTGGCTTGAGAAAAATGCCCAACCTTGGCAAGTTTGGCTTGAACAAAATGCCCAACCTTGGCTTGAGAAAAATGCCCAACCTTGGCTTGAGTAAAATGCCCAAAATTGGCAAGTTTGGCTTGAACAAAATGCCCAACCTTGGCAAGTTTGGCTTGAACAAAATGCTCAAGTTTGGATTAAACAAAATGCCCAACCTTGGCTTGAGTAAAATGCCCAACCTTGACAAGTTTGGCTTGAGTAAAATGCCCAACCTTGGCAAGTTTGGCTTGAGTAAAATGCCCAACCCTGGCAAGTTTGGCTTGAACAAAATGCTCAAGTTTGGCTTAAAAAAAATGCCCAACTTTGGCAAGTTTGGCTTGAACAAAATGCTCAAGTTTGGCTTAAACAAAATGCCCAACCTTGGCAAGTTTGGCTTGAACAAAATGCTCAAGTTTGGCTTAAACAAAATGCCCAACCTTGGCAAGTTTGGCTTGAACAAAATGCTCAAGTTTGGCTTGAACAAATTGCCCAACCTTGGCTTGAGAAAAATGCCCAACCTTTGTTTGAGTAAAATGCCCAACCTTGGCAAGTTTGGCTTGAACAAAATGCCCAACCTTGACTTGAAAAAAATGCCCAACCTTGGCAAGTTTGACTTGAACAAAATGCTCAAGTTTGGCTTAAACAAAATGCCCAACCTTGGCAAGTTTGGCTTGAGCAAAATGCTCAAGTTTGGCTTAAACAAAATGCCCAACCTTGGCAAGTTTGGCTTGAGCAAAATGTCCACCTGAACAAAATGCCCAACCTTGGCAAGTTTGGCTTGAGCAAAATGTCCACCTGAACAAAATGCCCAACCTTGGGAAGTTTGGCTTGAACAAAATGCCCACTGGGAATTCTGCTGGACTTGGACAATTCAGCCATTGCTGACTGATGGAGTGTTGGACCATCCCAGAAAACACAGGGAGGATAAACTTTGGCTCTGGGATATGAGGCAAAAAAAAAAAAAATCCCCTACATTTATTTTTCCCTTTTTCAAATCCAAAGCAGCTTCTGCCTGTGGTGCTCCAACCCAGACACAACCTGAGCTTGCCAAAGTCCTGCTGGCAAAGGTCCTGCCACAGCAGAGCTCGTGGCAATTCATCCCCTAAGAGAATTTGGTTCTCTTGGCTCACCAGGTTTTCAAGTTGGGCTTAGAAACCCTGAGGTTTCCATTAAACCCTGAGATGTTTTCCCTCACCCTGTGCAGCTTCACTCAGGAATATCCCCCTGGAAAGGGACACAGTTCCTGCCACCAGACCACCTGGTGCTGCCTTTAACTGCCTGGAATTAGACACAACCCTGAAGAAACCACCCAGTGGGGCATCTCAGAGGCTCCTGTGCCAACCTTTCCCTCACCCACCCCCTGATGGAGCATCTCAGAGGCTCCTGTGCCCACCTTTCCCTCACCCACCCCCTGATGGAGCATCTCAGAGGTTCCTGTGCCAACCTTTCCCTCACGCACCCCATGATGGAGCATCTGAGAGGGTCCTGTGCCCACCTTTCCCTCACCCACCCCCTGATGGAGCATCTCAGAGGCTCCTGTGCCCACCTTTCCCTCATCCACCCCCTGATGGAGCATCTCAGAGGGTCCTGTGCCCACCTTGCCCCCTCTCACCTCCCAGTGGGGCATCTCAGAGGCTCCTGTGCCAACCTTTCCGTCACCCACCCCATGATGGAGCATCTCAGAGGCTCCTGTGCCCACCTTTCCCTCACCCACCCCCTGATGGAGCATCTCGGAGGCTCCTGTGCCCACCTTTCCCTCACCCACCCCCTGATGGAGCATCTCGGAGGCTCCTGTGCCCACCTTTCCCTCACCCACCCCCTGATGGAGCATCTCGGAGGCTCCTGTGCCCACCTTTCCCTCACCCACCCCCTGATGGAGCATCTCGGAGGCTCCTGTGCCCACCTTTCCCTCATCCACCCCCTGATGGAGCATCTCAGAGGGTCCTGTGCCCACCTTGCCCCCACGCACCTCCCAGTGGGGCATCTCAGAGACTCCTGTGCCCACCTGTCCCTCACCCACCCCCTGATGGAGCATCTCAGAGGCTCCTGTGCCCACCTTTCCCTCACCCACCCCCTGATGGAGCATCTCAGAGGCTCCTGTGCCCACCTGTCCCTCACCCACCCCCTGATGGAGCATCTTAGAGGCTCCTGTGCCCACCTTTTCCTCACCCACCCCCTGATCGAGCATCTGAGAGGCTCCTGTTCCCACCTTGCCCCCATCCACCTCCAAGTGGGGCATCTCAGAGACTCCTGTGCCCACCTTTCCCTCACCCACCCCTGGGATGCCCAACACCAGCAGTTTGTGGCTGCCCTGCCAGCCCTGCCCGGGCTCTGAGGCTGGAAATGTGGCCTGGCAGGCAAAGCCTCAGCCCTGGCACCTCAGAATGCCCAGCTGTGGGCAGGTTCCTCTGTGGTTTCCAGCAGGTTTGCCAACCCTAATTTAGTGTTTGTGTCTGGGGGTATTTCCATTGGTTTCTATTTATCCGGACAGAGCCAGAGGGAGGGGATTGGAAACCCTCCGGGGGAAAGGGAGGAATTTTCCTGCTGCCAGGTTGGAATTCTCTTGGAGCTGGAAAAGATTTGTCTGCAGGGTGAAAACCCGGATTGGAATTTGAACTCAAAGTGAGATTCAAACTGGGATTCAAATGACAACAACAACAACGAGGATTATTATTATTATTATTATTATTATTATTATTATTATTATTATTATTATCATCATCATCATCTTTATTATTATCATTATTATTATTATTACTATTATCATCTTTATTATTATTATTATTATTATTATTATTGGTATTATTATTATTATTATTATTATTAATTATTGTTGTTGATGTTGATATTAATGATAGCAATAATAATAGTAATAATAATAAATAATAAATTAATTATTACTACTATTACTACTAATTAGTATTAATAATTAGTAATATTAATAATAATATTTAATAATATTAAATATTAATGTAAAACAAAAATAAGTATTCATTATGATAATAATTATTAATATTAATCGTAATCATTATAGTAATTATAATAAAATAAATAATAATAGTAATAATGGTAAAAATAGTAATAATAGTAAAAATAAATTATAATAAGAAATAATAATAAAGTAATAATAATAAAATAACTATTATTACTATTATTACTAATAATCACTATTAATTAATAGTAATTATTATTAATATTAAATATTAAATATTAAATATTAATATTAAATATTAATAATTATTAATTATGATAATTAATATTTTAAATAATAATCGTGATCATTACAGTAATGATAATAAAATAAATAATAATAGTAATAATATTAAAAATAGTAATAATAGTAAAAATAAATTATAATAAGAAATAATAAAATAATGAAATATTAATCATTATTATTACTATTATTACTAATCATTAGTATTAATTATTAGTAATTATTATTAATATTAATAGTAAATATTAATATTAAGATTAATACTTATTAATTATTGTCATTAATAACTATTAATATTAATCGTAATCATTATAGTAATGCTAATAAAATAAATAATAATAGTAATAATAGTAAAAATAATAAATAATAAAAATAATAATAAAATAATAGTAACATAATTATTATTATTACTATTATTACTAATCAGTAGCATTAATGATTAGTAAATATTATTATTATTTAATAATAGGAAATATTAATATCAAATATTGATAATCATAATTATGATAATTGATAATTATTAATATTAATAGTAATCATGACAGTAATGATAATAAAATGAATAATAATAATAGTAATGATAATAAAATTAATAATAGTAATAGTGATAATAGTAATAATAGTAATAATGAGAAATAATAATAAATAATAATAATAAATCTATAATTGGTATTATTATTACTAATAATTAGAATTAATAATTAGTAATTATTATTCATATTTAATAGTAAATATTAAATATTAATATTAAAATTTAATAATGGATAATTATGATAATTACTTATTATTAATATCGATAGCGATCATGGTTGTAATGATAATAAAATGATAAATAATAATGATTATTATAATAATGATAATGATGATAATAATGTTAATAATTATGATAATAATAATGATGATAATGATGATAATGATAATAATAATAATAGTAATGATAATAATAATAACAATAATAATAATCGTAATAATAGTAATAATAATAATAATAATAATAATAATAATAATAATAATAATAATAATAATAATAATAATATCATCCTACTCCAAGTTTCGGATTCCCGGCACTCCAGCAGTTGGAGGAGCTCCCATGCCCAGGTGGACAGAGGTGTCCCTGAGCCCCCCTGAGCCCCTGACCCAAAGCCCCCCATTGCTGTGGGACAGTGACTGTCTCGTGGCATCCATGGCCTTGGGAGGAGCCTCCTGATTGGCTGGCAGCACGTTTTGGGAGGCTGTGGATCAAGAGGGCCAGGACACACCAATCCATGCAGGGTGGCACGGTGGGGTCCTCTGCTGCAGGTGGAATCTCAAATGCCATTCTGGGAAAGGGCATTTTTGGGGGATTGGCTGCTTTGATCCTCAGGGATCAAAGGTTGAGGTTCTCCTGGGGCAGCTCAGCCTGGCAAGTTGCCAGGAGTTTGTCACCCTCAGGAAGGACCATTTTGCCCTGGGTTTACCCAGGAGGGAAAAAGTGGCATTTAGGGATCTCCAACCCAGGTCCCTTTCACCTCCCAGCACCAGGGAGGTCCCAGCTGGGTGGAAACCACAGAGACAGGAAAGGTCCTCCAGGTGACAAAATATTGAGTCATCTGCCAGCTGCAACAACCACCTCCAGGGGCTGAGAAGCCTCTTTTGGGAGCTGAGATGGACAGGAGTGGAACTAATTCCCACCAGACCACAAAGGTCATGACGGACAAGCCCTGGACACAGCCTGGACCTCCACAGTCTCAAGACTGGAACTTAATTCCCACCAGACCACAAAGGTCACAGTGACCAAGCCATGGACACAACCTGGACCTCCACAGTCTCAAGAGTTGAATTAATTCCCACCAGACCACAAAGGTCACAATGACCAAGCCCTGGACACAACCTGGACCTCCACAGTCTCAAGAGTGGAACTGATTCCCACCAGACCACAAAGGTCACAATGACCAAGCCATGGACACAGCCTGGACCTCCACAGTCTCAAGAGTTGAATTAATTCCCACCAGACCACAAAGGTCATGATGGACAAGCCCTGGACACAACCTGGACCTCCACAGTCTCAAGAGTGGAATTAATTCCCACCAGACCACAAAGGTCACAATGACCAAGCCCTGGACACAGCCTGGACCTCCACAGTCTCAAGAGTGGAACTGATTCCCACCAGACCACAAAGGTCATGATGGACAAGCCCTGGACACAACCTGGACCTCCACAGTCTCAAGAGTGGAACTGATTCCCACCAGACCACAAAGGTCACGATGACCAAGCCCTGGACACAGCCTGGACCTCCACAGTCTCAGGAGTTGAATTAATTCCCACCAGACCACAAAGGTCACAATGACCAAGCCCTGGACACAGCCTGGACCTCCACAGTCTCAAGGCTTATGAGACCAGGAGGAGCTCTGCCTGATGTCTCCTAGAAATCCACCCTGGGGACAGACTGGCCACCACTGGTCACCCACTGCCCTCTTGGAAGAGACACAAATCTGGCCTTGCCCCACCTTCAGCCCCTGGGTGAAGAAGTGTGAGACTTTAACCAGTGTATTTTAACTTAATTATCATTTCATTTAAGTGTCCAAGGCCTGGAGCAACCTGGGCTGGTGGGAAGTGTCCCTGCCCGTGGGAGGGGGTGGAGGGAGAGGAGCTTTAAGGTCTCTTCCAACCCCAATCAATCCAGGAATCCATGATTCCAGGAATCCAGGATTCCATGAACTTGAGTCCTTCACTCTTTCAACTGTGGACACAGTTTAGGCTCAGACACCCCAGTCAGACACCCCAGTTTAGGCTCAGATACCCCAGTCAGACACCCCAGTTTATGCTCAGACACCCCAGTTTAGGCTCAGGCACCCCAGTTCAGCTTCAGACACCCCAGTTTAGGCTCAGATACCCCAGTCAGACACCCCAGTTTAGGCTCAGACACCTCAGTTTAAGCTCAGGCACCCCAGTTCAGCTTCAGACACCCCAGTTTAGGCTCAGACATCCCAGTCAGACACCCCAGTTTAGGCTCAGACACCTCAGTTTAAGCTCAAGCACCTCAGTTCAGCTTCAGACACCCCAGTTTAGGCTCAGACATCCCAGTCAGACACCCAGTTTAGGCTCAGACATCCCAATTTATGCTCAGAGACCCCAGTTTAGGCTCAGACCCCCCAGTTTAGACTCAGGCACCCCAGTTTAGCCTGAGACACCCCAGTTTAGGCTCAGGCACCCCAGTTGAGGCTCAGACACCCCAGTTGAGGCTCAAGCACCTCAGTTCAGCTTCAGACACCCCAGTTTAGGCTCAGACATCCCAGTCAGATACCCCAGTTTAGGCTCAGACATCCCAGTTTATGCTCAGAGACCCCAGTTTCTGCTCAGACCCCCCAGTTTAGGCTCAGGCACCCCAGGTTAGCCTCAGACACCCCAGTTCAGGCTCAGACACCCCAGTTCAGGCTCAGGCACTCCAGTTTATTCTCAGACACCCCAGTTTAGGCTCAGACACCCCAGTCAGACACCCCAGTTTAGGCTCAGACACCCCAGTTTAGGCTCAGACACCCCAGTCAGACACCCCAGTTCAGGCTCAGACACCCCAGTTTAGGCTCAGACCCCCCAGTTTATTCTCAGACATC